>NW_025999962.1:1942528-1949135 GCF_001458135.2 Marmota marmota marmota
TAAGAGACAGGTGCTAGAGGGTGGGGTCTCATGCGAAGAGATGACAATGTTCTGGAATAAGTCAGTAGCAATTGTGCACACTTCTGTGGCCACTCTAAAAGCCACAGGAGGACACACTGAAGAGCCAGCGGAGGTGGGGCTGACTTGATGCCCCTCGGCCTGATAACCAGCAACTGTGCCAAGGTCCCCTACGTACACCCCCACCAGACCAGGAGACTGGAAAACCGGGTTGAGAGACCCTTTCTTCTTCTGCCGCCTTACAGAATTCAAGTCCCACTAAAGTCCACATACTCTCAAGTCGCCCGTATGGAGAGGGCCAGGTTCCAGAGCAGCCCACCAGCCCAGAGCTCACCAGGAGAGGGGGCTCAGTGATGACACTGCGATGGGCACCAGGGAAGCTTGGGGGAGAGTGCCCTCCGGAGCCCACCTGCTCCCCGTGGTCATGTCAGCTGCAACCTGCTCAGGTCTCCTTCACAGTTCTACTCCGACACCTGAACCTGAGAAGGCCTCGGGCATCTGTGCAGTGCCACTGGTCCTGGAGCTGCTCCCCTGTGGTCCAGCCGCAGAACACTCCCACCTGCGTTCTGGGTGGACACGCCTTCCTGGCTCTCACCAAACACCTGACACCTTATCTTCAGAGTGAGTTAATGTCTCTTGGCATAGGCCCCCAAATAAAGCTCCTGATGACAGACAGATACTTCATTTTTTCCTCATAATTCTTTCACCCTTAAGGAAAATTTCGTAAGTAATTTAATTTATTTTCCTTTCTATTTGGGACACAGATCCACTTAGAACAGAAAGGAACAGAAAGCCGGATTTCTCAGCAAGGATCCCCTTGGGAGGTTGGCAGCTGGCGTGTTCCAGCAGATGCACTTCCAGGGACGAATCGGAGGAAGCCTCTGTGGACAGGGGGCTGAGCACTCATCACCCTCTTCCTAATTGACATGTGGTGCATATATTATGTTCAGAAGGCTTCCACAGGCACTTTCTGGATCCAAAATGGCTCTTAAATATTAATGTCATCTGAATCCTTTTTGAATACTGTTCAGTTCTCATTACTGAAGCACAGACCTAGACGTCTGACATCAACGGCGTAGCTAAGCAGCTCAGAGAGCGTGGCCAGACCAGCCTCTTCTGATCACCCACGAAGGAGTCACTGAGATCCCCCAAAGGAACAAATGGCCATGCTGAGGGCCAGGGCCTATGGGAGTCGGGAAGACGTCTTCATAAAGCTGAGCTTTTCACCCAAGTACGGAACATCTTTTCCTATCTGTCGCTCAGAATGAGTAAGTACCTAAGACTAAGATAAAACAAAAACCAGAAGATAGCTCCCTTACTGACATCCGACGTGAGCAGCATAGGGGTGGCCTGCTGAGCCTGGCAGAGGAAGATTTCTAAATGAACAAGGAAAGAACTAAAGGACCACAGTGCTACTGTCTTCTGTCCCACGCCTGAGGCAGAGCCGCTGAAAGGCCCATGGCCTCGACCATGATCCTCCCTTTTTAGAGCACTGATTCCTGCTGTGGTGTGCAGCTGCCTTTGGAGATGACCTAGGGGTATGTGTGACTGACGCACGGGAGAAGGTGGCCCTCTGAAGGTCAGTAACACAGAGGCCTCAATTCTCTTTCCAAGACTGGGCAGAAGAGGGAGAAGGTCCCTGCCACTCAGATCCAGGCTTCACAAGTTCATTTACCAAACATCAATCTTCAAATGTGAAAAACCAGCTGGCAACCTGCCCAGCCCAGACATGCCCCAGGACTGCAGTGCTGTGGCCATCAGGAAGGCCAGCCTCCACCCCAGAGCCCGAGGCCAGCCGCTCTGGGGGATCCCCCTCCACCAGGCTCTCCAGCTGTGCCTGGAATTCAGGAAGGCAAATCCAGCCTGTGCCACTCACAGTCCTGGAAGCAGAAATCCCAGGCTCGTCAAGGGTCTCATGGGCCTTGCCACAACCTGAGGCAGTGCCCAAAAGCCCACCCTTCATCAACCACAGTGACCGAGACCCACTTCTCCAGATGCTCAGATACACAGGCACCAGGTGACCATTGAGATATCCTCACAAGCAACTCCAGGAACCCACCAGGAAAAGAACCACCACTAATCATTTGAGTCCAACAGTCCCCTTTATTTTTACATGCTTTAAGTCATTTTACAAACAATTTACACAACTACAAATAAAGCTAGGGGGAAAAAACAACTTTGTTAGAAAGTTTAATGTGATATTAAATGTGGTCAACTCAAGTTCCCCATATGCAGATCTGAAATGGGCGACATCCTTTGAATGCAAATATGATTTGCCCTCCACAGTCAGAGGCTACTCATCCACACAGTCTAAAAACCAGAGATCAAAAATGTGTGCCTGTATTCAACAAGCCCAGACTTTCTTCTTGTCGCCGTTCCCTAGAAAACACAGTACAACAACCACGTACACAGCGTTAACACTGGGTTAGGTAGGACAGTCACCTAGAGAAGAAGCATGCAGAAGAATGTGTGAGGTTGTCTGCAAATTCAATGTTGTCTTACGTAAGTGTCTTGAGCACCGCAGACCAAAGACAACTGCAGGTCCTGAGATGATGACTGTCCTCTACCATCACACTGTGCCTGCAGCACATGGCACTGTGAATACCGATGCCAGGTTCCACTTCACCTCTGAAAGGCCCTGCCTGTCACCCCTCTGGGCTCTTCTTGTACTTGTACAGGTGAGATGCAACTAGAACTCTAAATTTCAAGGGCATCCCTAATAGGTTTCAGCTTCTCATTACTTCTAGCTCAACCAAAACACAGGAGCTTTGAAATTTCTGGTGGCTTTCAATTGTGTTGGAGACAACTATCCCCTTCCTCCATGCTTGCAAAGGATTTTCACTTTGGATTTCTGAAAACAAATCAGAAAGACCAAGCCTATTGGTGCTTTCACATCTACAACTACTTCCTCCCACCACCAATGTCAGCAGTACCCTCAGCGTCTGGAGAGCTGTCCCGCCTGTGTGCATGCTCTGATCCATTTAACCATGGGTAACATCTTCCTCTGCCAATTTTCCTCTCATTGCCATTATGGGTGGAAAATAAAAATTCTAGATTCTCTACAGTGGTTCAACAAAAGCTTTTTTTTTAATTAAAAAAAAAAAAAAAAAGCTTCAAAAATGGAATCTCCAGAATTCTCTTCTATCTTCTCGGAAGATAAGGCAGCTGTTTGGCAGCACAAGAAACTGCAGGCTCTCACAGAAGGGCAGACGTACTTCTGACCACCTGGGTCCCTGGCCCTACTTCCTCTTCCTCCCCTGCTATCCTAGGCTCCTTCACGAGCTCCGAGTGACAGACAAGCAATGGTGAAATAACACTGGGAGGACAAAATGGCAAAACGTCTCCAGGCACAGGGAAAAATCAACAGCATTAAGATCTATCAGGTACTCTAGGCTTACTGTCTTTGAAAGTCCAATGAATCTATACAGTGACTATAAGTGTGAATGGATTCTGTTCTACTCCTCAAAAACAAATGTCCTTTATCTTTGTTCTTTGAAAAACAGAATACAAATCATGAAGCAGCTGGGCACGGGGTCACATACCAAGAGCCAGAAATCAAAACCAGGCTGGGCAACAAAGATAGATTAAAACAACACAGAGTGCGTCATGCGACAGCAGCCTTATAAGCGCATGGGACATCCAAGTGGAAACCCCCAGAGCAGCCCTGAGTGAAACAGACCCCAAGTTACCCAGGGAGTGGGCGCCAGCCTCAAAACAAAGCAACCACAAAGGCCTCTACCCTGAATGAAGTCCCCACACCTCCTGTGAGCCCAGCCCAGAGCCCTGGGCGCACCTACAAAGCAGCCAGCACCAGCTTTGAGCTGCCAAACATCACTCTTGAGAGCAACCCAACATTCACTGAGTTCGGACAGACTGAGCGTGCCCCAGGACCAGCCTAGTTCAGGAAGGACGTTGCGTTTTGCACTAGTGCTTCGTTCCGAGTCTCAGGGTGGCTGTGAGCAGCAGGGCAAGTCGCCCTTCTCCTGTCGGGTCGTAAGCACTCAGACCAGCTTCCTGCTCGGCTGGGTCAGGAGTCCAAGCTCACTCGCGCCTTGGGAGCCAGACTCCCTGCCACAATTTATTCTTTTGTTCAGGGATCCATTGCAGAGCCTGAGCAGCTAACTGACAGCCCTTGTCAGGACCCCGACAGAAAGATCCATAATTACCACGAGCCCATCTCGCGCTCCGCTGGTCTGGCTGTCCACAGTGCCTGGTAACGGAGGTCATCCATGGAGGCTCTGGACGCCTGCCCTGGCCCCAGGGCTAAGCAGTCATTAAAAAGATACACTCTGCACTGTTTGAAGTGAGACCCATTTATTTGAGTTGCTTCTGGAGAACTTCTGGTTTGGGAGGAGAGCCACCCTGGGCAAGGATATGCATGACACAGCGCGGGGCGAGGAGATCTGGGCAGAGTCCCGGTCCAGTGCAATCCTGGGCACACCAACCAAACACACTGAGCCTCCTCGGCCTGACCTGACCACAGTGCAAAGGCAAAAAGCCACAACAGGGGAAGGAGCATCATGGAAAGAGCAGTGCATGTGAAATGACTAGCCAATGTCCAGCACCTCTGGCACTTGACACATGCAGCGACCACAGGGCAGGTTCTCCACCAAGGCAGGACAGTGCCTGCACCGAGCTGCTCAACGGGCATTTGCAAAGATGAAATTTTACTTTGTTCTTAAAAAACACAAATCTGCACTGAGATCATAAGAACAGAAAGTCTGATCATCCAGTTTACGGTCCCCCCACAGCCACGAGCACCATTCTCAACCCTAAAAGCACAACCACTGCTGGTGTTCACTTTTCATCACTGTATCAAAATGCTTGAGAAAATCAACTTAAAAGCAAAAAAAGGTTTATTTTAGCTCACCATGTCAGGGGTTTCAGTCGACAGTTACCTGGCTCCATTATTTCTGGGCCCGTGATAAGGTCGAACACAACATTATAGAGCAAGTGGTAGAACACAGCTGCTCTCCTCATGGTGGCCAGGAAGAAAGAGAAAGGAAGGAGTTGGGGCTCCCATGCACCCTTCAGGGGCATACCACCATGACCCACTTCCTCCCACTACACCCGCCTCCTGAAGTCTCACCACCTGGCAACAGCCTGGGTTCCACATCCATCAGTGGACTGATCCATTTATGAAGAGGGGGCCCTCGTGATGCAGCCACCTCCCAAGGCCCCCCTGAGCACTGCTGCACTGAGGACTTTTTCAAGCCCCAACATGTGACCAAACATAACAGATGGCAAGAGAAACAGACGGAAAAAGGAAAGAAAAGAAGCTGTGAAGGAGCACTTGGCCTCACGGCCCCGGCTCAGCATGGTGTGTGCGAGCCAACATCCACACTGGCCGCGGGCTTTCCCCTGTGCATCCTGTCACTTGATGGCGGGAGCCACACAACCTGTGCCTGAATTAAAAGAAAACGACTGAAAACTCAGCTCCTTGATCACATGGTCATATCTCCACACTCAGGAGTCACATGGCTGACAGTCAACTCATGTGCCAGGCGCACAGGCAGAGAACCCCCAGTGCTAGGGCTCAAACCCAGGGACTCATGCATACTAGGCAAGTGTTCTACCTCTAAGCCACACCCTGGCCCAAATTCAACGTTGTCAGATCACAGCTGACCACAGTCCTCTGTGGCTTTAACTAGCACCAAGAGCTCTTCATTTAGGACCAGGAAACAGGATCCAAGAAATTCCGAAACCCTGAAGTCAAGTCTGGGGCCGGACATCTTTCTGGAGGAGGATGCACAGCCTTCATGACATGGTCAGTCAGAAAGCCCCGAGCCAGAGTTCACCTCCAGGCTAGGATCCAGATTACTTAATGAACAGGCTCCTGAAGTCTGAAGAGGCCCTAGATGGCCCTAGTGATGTTTGTGGATGTTAAAATATGTGGCACTCATATTAGGAGGGTAAAAGTGGGGGCACCACTAATGTGTCTGCTTGCTGTTTTCCTCACAAAGCCAGAACCACCTCAGCCACGCTGCAGTTCAAACCAGCAAAGGGACTCATTTAAAGACAGGAATAGAGGCTGGGGCTGAGTCACGGGGAGGGGAGGGGGGACTGGGGAGAATGTGAAACTGGCAATGGGAGGGGGAACTGGGGAGAACGGGAAACCGGCAATGGAACACAACTTGTTCTCCAAAGAAGGGACTTTGAAAGGCTGCCCGAGGGGTCCAAGTTAACAAGGACCAAACCCAGCACCTCAGCATGAGCCCCCACATGCTGACCTGGAGAGGGGTCCTCCCAGGCGGCCACCAGCTATAAGCTGAACACCACATGTCCAGGTTACTCCACTGCAGCTCCAAGGGAGAAGCTGATGAGATTCACACAGGGACCAGGGGTGACAAGGGAACAACTGGCCTTCTGTGTGTGCATCTGCAGGCCCATGGCAGGCACTCAAGCCCCACACCTTCCTCCTCCCCAGGGTGGCACCTTCCTCAGCAGCAGAAACTCAAAGCCATGCAGCGGAGCCCAGCTGGCCCAGGGGAACCGTGGAGGAGGAAGGCAGCTAGCCCCTCCACCCAGGGTGGCTCAAACTCAATACCGGTTTTTACTCCAAAAAAAAAAAAAAAAAAAAAAAAAAAAA
>NW_025999962.1:1950611-1955925 GCF_001458135.2 Marmota marmota marmota
AAAAAAAAAAAAAAAAAAAAAAAAAGAGAGAGAAGCCATAATTTGAAGTATCAGAGGCCCCACAACCCCATGACTTGAGACTCTGAAGACAGTTCTGACTGCACACAACTTCACTTTAAATCCAAAGCCCACCCACACATCACTGTGTGAGGATGCAAGGAATGCTAAGAACACCAACACGCAGACTCCACGTGTGTCTCCACCTGGGAGACAGGCGAGGGAGCCAGTGGCCAAGAGCATAACATACAGCCCCAGGAACAGGTCCTAAGACAGAGGAAGGGCAGGTGTTCTTTGGGGGACTCAGGATAACACAGGCCTCAGTTCACTCTCAGGCAGGCAAGGCCACCAGGCTCGTGTGACACAAATCACAGGCTGCATCTCCACAAAACTACCTACACTGACCGCTCGGCCAGCACCTCCAGACCCACGGTCTGGGAAGCAGTACTGGTCCCATGGGCAGAGCACTGTGGACGGTGCCTGGAGGGACTGGGCACTTACTTCTGCCACACCAGCATCCCAGAGGGGCTCCAGTCAGCAGTTGCAAGCCAACTGTGGTTCTGCTGCACACATGGGCATGCACACCTGTCTCTGCTGAGCTCCTCATTAGGCCAGCGAATAAGGTACCTTTAGGCTGAAAGCCCAAACACTAATACTAGAGAGTAACTAACTGCTCCTCACGGAGCTCTGGGCCACACTGGACAGCCCCACACATACATACTTAGCACCCACCAATGAACGACATTCCCCCCATGAGTACACACAGAGGCATGTCCTGCCACGAGCTGATGGAGCACATGCTAACTCATGTTGGAACATTCCAGACTGAAGGAGGCAGTAGTTGTAAATACATCCAACTGCTTTATGGAAAATGACCTACACATGTTGTCAACACTTACCCATACACATAGCAGTTGATCCAGCAACGTCTCCCCTAAGAAGACACCAAAAGAAAATCCAAAATGCAATCAAGGATGTTACTTACTGAGATACTGCATGTTGTATCAGTCACAGTGAAAAAGCAAAAGCTACAAAGCTGTGTCAATAGGAAACTAGGACTCTCCTCACAAAGAATGACAGGCCTTGACCTTCTTTCTGGAACAACCCTGAGATACAATTCACATACCACACAACTGAGTCATTTAAAGTGATTTTTACTATATTCACTAAGTTGGGCGACCACCACTGCAATCTAATTCTAGAACATTTTGTTTCCTCCAAAGAAAGTGATCCTTTCTCTCCTATGTTGAGAAGAATCTGTTGGCGAGCAGAGTTAATTCCTTGTTCGATATCTAGCAGAACTCTCCAGCGGAGTCATGGCCAGCTCAATCTCACACACAGGATGGGCAGGTGGGAGGCAGAGAGAGGGGCACTGATTTCAAGGCATTTGCTCACGTAACCGCAGGAAGCCCAGAAAGGGTTTCCACACAGCAGTCTTGAGGAAAAGCCTGCTTCTTCAGAAGGCCAGTCAACTTCGGCCGTGGACTTTGAGTGGTCAGAGCGGAGGCCCACTGTGGAGGGTGACCTGCCTGTCATGATTTGGATCTGTGGAGGTTCCCAAAGGCTCGCCTGTTGAAAGCTTGGTCCCAGTGCAGCCAGCTTCAGGGTGGGGCTTTGGGGAAGGGGCTTGGTCACAAGGGCTCTGGCATCACCAGTGGATTAATAATTTGATGGCTTTTTGGGGAGGTGGGTGGTGAAACTGTAGAAGTGGGAGGAGGCTGGAGGAGTGATTCCATGGGGGCATAGCCTCGGGGACAACATCTTGTCCCTGGCTCCTTCAGCCACTTCCTCCCTGAACCAGCTGCTTCGCACTGGCTACAAGAGGAACAGCTCTGCTCCTCCACACCCTCTCCTGCCATGAGGCCCTGCCTCACCACAGGCCAAAGGCCACGAAGCCAGCCCATAGGGGATGAGAACCTCTAAAGACATGAGCCAAAATAAACCTCTCCTCTCCACTGCCTTCACTATCCTGTCACAGAGTCGCTGTCCTCACAGTCTGCAGTCCAACTGCTCACACACAGGGACCTCACCTGCACAGACAACCTGCACGGGGCGGGGCCTTTCCTCCAGCCTCCACCTTCCTTCCCTCCCTGAGGCACCAGTCCAAAGTACCCCAGGAAACAGCTTCACATTTAAGTAACCCAGAGACATCAGAGGGAAACCACAGTGATTCTTTGTTTCTCACTATGCTGAAAATATTTATTTAAACTAAAATACCATTCTCACTTAAATTATGTAATTAAAGGTGATAGAATAATGTTCCTTGATTTTAAACCAAATTTAAAACTCTCAAAAGGAATGTGCTAGTCACTGCTTGAAAAGTACAGTCTTTTACTCAAAAATCACACCCCACCTGGGATGGGGACCAAAATGCCCAATAGCAGTAGGACAGATTCATGAATTATGTGAGCTATTTCAACAAAACATACTGTTCAGGAGGTAGAAATGGTCTCGCAGAATCTTCATAACACAGGAGAGAGCTGGTGTTACAAGGGTCGAGGCAAAAGAAGCCTAGAATAAAATGTCACATATCATATGCCCACAACTATGGGAATATGACACACAGGACAGGCTCAGGGAACATCATGACAGGTGTCAGCCACAGGTGCTGTGGGCTGCAGATGTCCCGTCAGAGCCTGCCAAGGGTGCACACAGCCCAGGGACCCGAGTGACTTCTCAAGAAACTGTGCCTGGGCCCCAATGCAAGGGACAGGCCACAAAGCAGAGTTTGGCTCTAGGTGACATGATCCTCCTTCCTCCCAGCCCAGATCTAGAGGCTGCCCCAACCCCAGCCCAGAGAGGAAGAAACTGTAGATAATTCTGCTTCCAGTCAGCTTGGGACCCAGACAGCAGGAGGGAGCAGGAGGGCCTCACCTGCTTACCACTCAGAGACCCACGGGCTGAGCAGGCCCAGGACTGAGTGGGTGCAAGCTGGCCCCCAGCAGAGTGGGGAGGGCGGCAACCATGATGAGTGGCGACAGAGGCAAAGGCCAGGTCTTCCCAGCAGTGTGGCCAGCCAGGCCTCGACTCTGTCCCCCATGCCACTCTGTGGTTTGCACAAGCTCTACACTCAGTATTTCTCTGAAATGGACTTAAAGGCTCTGTTTTTAAATTGCACAAGTAGAAACTTTTAGTAGGAATTCAATTAATATCAAGTGTACTCAGCTTCAGTTCTGTACAAAGAACGACACACACACAAGACAGTCCTAAGCCTCCGAGTCCATCAGAGAGGGCTGTCAGGGAAGAGAAACCAAACACACTTCAGTGGTAAGCCAGGGCCGAATCCTGGCAGGAGCGCAGTGAGGGTGTGTACAGGTTTCCCCGACCTAGAGAGAGGCACAGGCACGGCAGAGCTGCGGCTGCAGGGTTACGTTCCTCCTGAAGCAGGGCTCTCATAGCACTGGGCCCTGCTCTGGGAACAGGCGGTCAGCACAGTGGTGCTCGCCACCAGGCATAATATGATTTCCACAGTTAGCCCAAGGAAATGCGAACACATCTGCACAAAATGACATGAGATATTCAGGACAGCATCATCCCCTTAGATGAGAAGAAGAGCGATGCACATGTCCACCAGGAGGAAGGGAAAAACAGAATATATTCTGTTTGTAGGTCCACACAAGTGAACGCTATTCAACCACAAAAAGGAATGAAATAGTGACCCACACTACGCCTCGGCCGAACCCTGAAACAGGCTGCTTACTCACAGAGCCAGACACAAAAGGAACACACGGACAGGAAATGTCCAGCAGAAGCAAATGCACAGACACACAGCAGTTTTCCAGGCAGAGGTGCCGGGGCTGGTGGCAGGGATAAGGAAGAATGGCAGCTGTGCCTCCTGTGGAGTGTTTCTTCCTGGGATAACGAGACTACCCTAAAATCAACGTGTTGGTAGTGAGATACTCTCTTACTGTTCCAAAAGCCACTGACCTTGACACTCTGAGTGGGTGATGAAGCTATTCTGAAAGTAGTAACAGTCCCGTCTGGGTGGGCTGGGTGGCGTCGGCCAGAACGCAGGCGCAGATGGCATAAAGACTCTGGCTATTGCTGCTGAGTACACGTGTCTGGAACCTTCCATAATCAAAAGCACTTTAAAGCTGAAAGAAGTCTCTTGTCCATGTCGCCCAACCCTGCCCAGTGCGGAAGCCCCATGTCACCACTTCTAGTGAGGGCACTCCATGAGCACACAAGTGACTGCCACCATGCTTCAGCCCATTTCTGGAAGGTCACAGTGGAGTTCTCACCGTTGAGCCTTTGGGTCAATTTTCAGTCTGCACCTCCAGGGCACTGCACTGGGCGCCACTGAACAACTCCTTGAAACTGTCCCTCCTTAATTACCATGACACCCCTCACCTGCTCTTTGTTTGCCTCTGGAACCACTCTTCCCCGTTCTCTTCCCTGAGCACGCATGGTGCTGGCTGCCTGAGCACACGCACGCTTCCTCCTCTCTCCTGCCTCTCGCTGTCTTTTCCAGGCCCCAGGTGGTTGGCAGAGTGGGGAGGGCAGGGGCCAAGAAGGGAGGTCACTGGGTGGGCTCTAGACAATCCTAGCTTTCTGCCCCTATGGCCACGGGCCCTCTGCCCCTCACCACCTCCTCTACATTTGGAACTTGAGTGCAAAGGAGGTGCAGGTCCTGTTTTAGTGGAGGAAAACCAGAGGCCAGGAAACCACAGGAAGACTGTGGCATCAGGAACAACACTTACGGACACACTCTGTGCTCCACACAGGCCTCTAGGCTGTGCTTCTGTGGGGTCCTCCTTCAGCAATCCCAGCAGCCAGGAGGCCGGCGCCATGACAAATTCCACTTCACACACCCATGCAGGGAGCACTGGCATGCCTGAGGCTGCCTGCAGCTGGCAAGGTGCAGGGAGATATCTGAACCCAGTCACCTCAGAGCTGCAACCTTAGCCCAGTTTCCTTGGTGAGGACAGTAACACCAGCCAGGACTGTCCACACCCAGACCCCTGCACAGGAAAGTACACACAACTCCCACAGGAGGGTCACCCTTCCAGTTTCCTGCAGCCAAATGCAACTATCCTGGAGACCTTACCCCGGAGATCCCCAGGGTTCTGCACTCACCACTCTCTCTCAGGATGGGTACATCACAGCCGTCACTCCAGGAACCCTCCTATTTCCAATCTAACCTCTGGCAGAGCTCTCTCACAGGCTCTGAATGTCAGGCCATGCTCCTACCTAATTCACCATGGATAAAGCAAGCTCAGGGCTGGGCTCCAGCTCAGTGGTACAGCACTTGCCTAATGTGCTCTGGGCTTTGGGTTCCATTGCCTGCATGAAGAAAGAAAATGGGGTGGGGTGGGGT
>NW_025999962.1:1956018-2083601 GCF_001458135.2 Marmota marmota marmota
ATGGGGTGGGGTGGGGTGGGGTGGGGTGGGAGGGGCACAGGAGGGAGGAGGAGAAGCTGACCTGCCTCCCCTTCCCGCACCTGCCTGAGGGTGGTGCCACAACACCCCAATGCCAGGCTCTGGGAAGCACACTGGGCGTCACCTGCAATCCAGCCTCTGCTCCAGTGTGCCTGCACACCCTCCAGGCCTCCTCCAGAGGCCTCCCTGCAGTCTGCTCCTCCAGCTCTGGGCCTGCTACCCTGGTCCAAGATCCCTTCTTATGAAGATGGCACAGTTCCTGCCTCATCTCTCCCAGTGTCCTGCTTCATCCAAAGCAGTGGTCATCGCAGTGCCCCCCTCACGTCCACAGACAAAGCATGAAGCCCCACCTCAAGCCTTTTCCGGCAGCAGGAGGTGCCAGCTGCCAGGGCCTCCCACGCACTGACCAGCCTGTGGCTCCAGAAGCTTCTGCGAGAACAAGCATCCATGCCAGGTTCTGTCTGATCTGGAATGTGTGTTTAAGCATCTACAAACTTATCGCGTATGTGCCTGGAGTTTCCTACTCACTCCCTAAGGCGTCAACCCCTGAAACTCAAGAATTCCTGCACCCTCCTGGCATATGGAACTGTTCCACGATGAATTCCTCCAAGTAAGTAATGCCCCCATCATGACACTGTACTCAGGGACTTTCTCCCCAGGCTCAGCCTGGCCTCAGTGACTGGGTTTACCACTCTGCCATCTCCACGTGCCTCCCATACTCCTACCCCTGCCTCTGAGGTCACCAGCAGTCTCCTGACCTCCTTCCCAATTGCAAGCTCCTCTAAAACCCACCTAGACTGGTGAGTGCCACTGCACAAAGTTTAGTTACTGACCTGCTCCACAGTTGCTCAGAATCTGTGGCCAGCACCAATGAGGAGCACGTGTGTACAGGTGTGTCTGTGTGGCTGGGTGTGGATGTGCATGCACGCTTGTGTATTAACTTTCATTTGCAGACCAAATCTCATTCATGTGCAGGACCAAATCTCCCGTCCCCAGTGGTGGAGGCCCACAAGGAGCCCAGGGTTACTTGGCTCACGCTCCTGAGTCAGGCCTACTACGCTCCCGAGCGCAGGTCCTGACATACCTCTAGACCATTCCCACACGGCTCCAGCTCCATCTCTGGTTCCAAAATGTCCTATGCCTTCCCTCATTTCCCATGCTGCCTTCGCTGAACACTGCCCCGGCGCTGTCCTGATTTCTGCTCTGACTCTGGTCATCCTGGCCAGCCTCCAGCCAAAGATGATGAGCACCCCCTCCCTGTGGGGAAGCAGTTAATCTAGTTTGAGAAGTCATGGTCCTCCTCGAATGACTGTCCACTGCCTCGGTCCCTTCTCAAGTCAGAGAGCATGGCATTGAGGGGCCTTCCAGGGCTAGCACGTGGAGTCAGGGCCACTCACAGAGGGACAGGCAGAGCTGCTTCCCACCCGGCACATCACACCCAGGGCACTGCGCTCCAGGCACCACCCTCCCACGGGGACCAGCAGCACTGCACAGCAGGCCAGGGGCTGCAGGGTCGTTGGTGCCTGGGCCACAGCCAGCATGTACCTCACGAGAAGCCAACTCCTGCTCAGGTTTCACATGTGTCTGAGGTCCGTCACCCGAAGACCCCGGCAGAATTCCACACCCAGAGGCCAACAACCACACCAGCTCCCCTCTATTTCGGAGGCCACATACACTAGGCACAGTCCAACAACCTTGCTCCAAGCGTCAGAGCACCTGAGTAAGAGTATGGGTGCTAATGCTGAGGCACGCGGGCAGCAGCACCTTGGCAAACTTCCCTAGGTTTCTCTCTGTAGGAAAGGTCCCATCCAAAGCCTCTGAAGACAGCAGCCCAGTCAGCCTTCAGGAGCACTGATCACAGCTCCCAGACACCCTCATCTCCATGCCACAGCCAGTGCAAATGTGTGAAGACCCGGACCTGAGCCCACATTTCCCAGCCTGCATCCACCCCTGAAGACTCCTCTCTGTTCTCAACATGGTTCACCAGCCCCGGGCACAGCTGCCCCCAGCCTCCAGCCCACTCATCAGGGCCCCTGAGGGTACCTCTGGCTCCAGGCCAGCTCTCTGCTGTCCCCACCAC
The DNA here is from genome assembly GCF_001458135.2 of Marmota marmota marmota. NCBI lineage: Eukaryota > Metazoa > Chordata > Mammalia > Rodentia > Sciuridae > Marmota > Marmota marmota. Next base: position 1,958,117 of record NW_025999962.1, read on the forward strand.
CCTGGTTCCCTCTCACTCCAGAAAGCTTCCTCCGACTGCCTAGGCTAGGACAGCTTCTCATAGCACCCTATGATTCCTCTTGATAACATGGAGGCTAACTGTTTGATCAAACTTTCCAATCATGCAGGTAAAACCTGGGTTTCCTGCTGCAACTGCAGGCTCCACAGGGACAGGAGCCACACGGCACTTGTAGAGTCGGACAGAAAGTCACCCACACGCAAGGCCCAGTGGGAGAGCCCGCTCCACACAGTGCTCCAGGAAGGTCTGCAGAGCAGCAGAATCACACCCCAGAGGGAAGCAAAGTGGGACGCCAAGCAATTTAACAAGAGTCAGCTGAACAGCATGACAAATGATGGACCCAGACTACAAAAATGAACATTTCTAAGCCCAGGAAGCAAGTTCTTAGAGGACTACAAATCCACCCATCACATTTGAAATCCAGGACCAAAAATTTAAAATGTTCACTTAACGGAAGAGTCAACCGCCAGAAATATAAATGGTATGGTCTACGCATATTTTCCAAAGCCAGAGAGCATATCCATTCAACACATGGTGTCCTTGTGTGTGTGACAGCATGCACAGGTGGTGTGAGCACATTCGTTTGAGTGTGCACGTGTGGTGTGTGCACTACCATGTGTATGTATGAGAATGGGCACGTGTGGTGCATGCACATTTACATATGTGTGAGTATGAGAGCATGCACGTGTGATGTGTGCACATTTCTGCGTGTGAGTATGAGAGTATGCACATGTGGTATGTGCACATTTCCATGTGTGAGTATGTATGTGTAGTATGTGCACATTTCCATGTGTGTGGCCGGGACTGCAGGAAGGCAGGAAGAGTACGAGTCCATGTGAAGAGTCCACTTGTAGAGCAAAATTCCACTTCCTCCAGTTATTCCTTCTGGACAATTAACACCATGGTCATGTCCTTCGTCCCGTCTCACTAATAATCAGGCAAGGCATTAAGAACCACTTGGGTTGGTGGTAAAGTAGTTAAGACAAACTTATTTACCACGTTAATTAAATGGTCTATTTAACATGGAATATCAATTCTCTAATCACATCTCAGTTGAACTTCTCCTTTCAATTAACAACTCTGAGGGCCACTGACAGAGGTCCTGCTGTTCCAGGATCATTACGAACATTTTCATTATCTGTCAAATGAGGGAGTGGAGGCAGAGTGTGAGCACTCTCAGGAGCAGCCTCTCCCCACTTAAGAGATGATTAGGGGGTGAGGAGCGGCGCTCATTAGTTGCTTAGCAATGAAGAGACCGCCTGTGAAATCACGAGCGGAAGCCAAGTGCAAGGGGCTGTGACACACGGCTCTGTGGGCCTGTCCCCCTCTTGGAGAAGAACCTGCTCAGGGAAACCCAGTCTCTCAGATCTCCACGAGGGGGTCTGGAGCAGAACGAAGCCATCCTGGCCAAAGCCTCTGCCTCCAAAACCCCGCCAAGACATGCCAAGAGGGATCAGGGAGGACACACGGAAGCCAGTTTAAATTAAAATGCTCCAACTGAGGGGCACAGCCCCTCCTGTGTATTTAGGTTTTAGTCATAAATGAATCCAAAAGAACATACCCAGAACTTACCAAATTTTCTAAAAAAACTTTAAACATGTTCAAAACAGGTAAAGAGATATTACAGTTTGCTATTCTCTCAAGAGAAGTACTCAAGAGAAAAGGCACAGGCCAAACTAAATATCTGTGAAACATTATTTTGCATGTAATTAATATTCCAATAAAAGGAAATGCTACTAGTATATCAGAGACAGAAAACTGATGAACTGCTGCAGAATGCAACTGAAGATCTGGTCTTCAGCTCGTAAGCAGATCTTCAACTAATACCTTGGCCTTATCCATTTAAATCCAAACCACTAAGCCGGAGTTCCGATGGCCACTGAAAGTAAACCCACTGGCAAACACATTCGTCTCTCTTCCACTACTGCAGACGCAGGGCAGCAACCATCGTGGCTGCCCCTGGATGTCTCGGTAGCTGAGCATGCGGGTGTGAGGCACTTCTGAGAGCTGGAATCCACGGCAGAGCTGCCATTCTCCACTGCTGCCCAGCACTGGAAACACTAAACTTGGTGCCAATTTTCAATATTGGTATAATTGTGCACAGTTACATGTCAAGTCTTATAAAGTTCATATTTCATATTCGTGACAGAAACCATCAAGTGACCTTACCTACGTATTCGCAAATGAAGACCACAAAGAAAGGAGTGACAAGGTCGTTTATCCCCTGGACATATCCACTGGCAGGGTGACGGATTGCCCATATAAACAAGATCCTTTCAAAAATCTGAAAGAAAATGGAGCAGGTGGTGAAGCAAAAGTAAACACAGGGAGCTTACACTGATCCACTCTTACATACAACACATAGTATGGATGTCTTTCCCACTGGCCATTAAAATGCAAATATAAACAAATAGCAATCCCAGTTTAAGTCTATCTTCTTACTGACTCCCCAACGTTGTGAAGTATTTCCCAAGCCCTGAGCTCACCCTGAGGCCCTTGTTGGCTCTCACAAGAGGCCCCGCTGCACTCCCATGCGCCAGGACTGCACAGGGGCGCCCAAGGTCTCCGTTGGGCAGTACCGCAGTGCTTCAGCAGTGGACAGGTGAACAGTGGCTGGGTAAGTGGATAAATAAACAAACACTGTACTGGGGCACTTGACACATGGTGAGGGACTCGGCCCAGCCTGTTCAGTCTGCCTATGTGTTTGTATTTGTGTGTGTGTGTATGTGTGTGTGTGTGTGTGTGTGCATGCACGCATATACAACCATGGCTTAAAGACCTTTACCTGTTCCACATCTCTGTCCACCGCCCCCCACCCCGAGCCCTGGGGCCAAAGCACAGCACCTGGGCCTCAGTCCAACCCTGGTGCAGGTGAACCCTGGCTCCCCAGTCACACATCCTGGCCACGCTGGGCTGCCACTCTGGGCTCAGGTCCCACTGCCCAGAGGCCTTTGAGACTCACTTCAAGCCCTATTTCCTGTGGCCATCTGCTGCTTCCCCAGCCTCCTTCTGGAAGAGGCAATCACTTCCTGCACTAGGACACTAGCAATTGGTGAGGCCAGGCTGTTGCCTGGTCCACTCTCACATGTCCAGCCTCGTATGAGGGGCACAGTGAAGCCTCCGTGAGCTTCCAACCGATGAACGAGCAACAGCACTGCTGAGCACACCAAACCCTAAGAACCAACCACATCTGTCCTGGAGTCGGTCCCCTCCACACTGCGCGCACCCTACACTTCACTGGGCTTGGGGTCCAGATCCCCCAAGTCACCACTGACCCTGCAGGAGATTTAGGGAGAAGAACCTGGAACCCACACAGGTGAGGTCTCCACCCAGGGTGAGCCACCTACTATTGGCGAAACCAGCCTCAGAACCCAGCCTCCTCTTCACACACTCTGGTCCATCAGCCACTGGCCACTGTGGCCACTCAATAGCTAACAAGGAAACCTCCACCTGTGACGCAGCACACCTAACAAATGTTTGCTGAGTGATGCATCCGTGCACCAAGAGCTGAGGTGCTTTCCATTTTAAGTCAACCGCTCTGGCGAGAAGTGAATATTTAAAAACCTTCAAGACCAACATCACTTAATAACACTGCACCCTTTAAGGATTCCTCACATGTGAAAACTTGGCAGCTGCTGCAGAGGCTCCAGGGTGACCAAGATGGACGAGGACCCAGACAAGTCATTGCCAGCCGCAGCACCTCAGATGACCCGAGAGAGAGACAGGGGCCCCTGGACCACAGTACATCAGCCATGGTTTGCAAATGCATCGGACATGCCATGCCCAGCCACCAGGCCACCAAGCAAGCCACATGATAACATGCAGCTCCATCAGACAGGGGTGGCAGGATACAGGACATGTTCTTGTACCCACAGGCACACATGGGCCTCACTGGGCCCTGGACCCCTCCCCAGCAAGCCTCCCAGGGCCCAAGTCCAGAGAAGGGCAGAAGCAGGGACTACTCAGCGACAAACAGTCACAGTTACAAGGAGAGAAAGGCAAGAGCTGGTGGCTCCAAGGAGGCACCCCTCAGAGAGAAGAGGAGATGGGCTACGACACCAAGTTCTCCTCCCAAAGAAGCCCCAAAGGGAGACAGAGCCCAGGAGGCCTCCCTCCCACAATGAGGTGCTGCCCACAGACACCAGCTGTGCAGGAAGCTCACCTGCACCAGCCCTTTGGTCCAGGACAGTGGGCCACCCTCCCTGAAAGTGTCCTGCAAGTCATCAATGCCTCCGCGTGCCCTCTGCATGTGAGTGTTTAAGCCACAGCTGCCAGGCAGTCTCCAGGAGGGGCTCAGCTGTGCTCAGAGCCTGGAGGCAGACAGGAGAGGATTCCACGGGGACACCTTGCACCCTCTGGGACGGGACAGGGTGACGGCTTGTCTTGAGAGGAGACGGATGCTTCTGGTGGGTAGTCTACATGGAGACACAGTCAGGAAGCAGCGCAGGCTGCTCTGAGGCACTGAGGTGAGGGGTGGAGCAGGAGGGCACAGAGGGAAAGCAAGCCAGATGGCATTGCTAGGGACAGCCTTGAGCACCACTGTGAAGAGCAGGGGGCTTCCCACCTGCCAGAGTGTTGCCAAGGACAATGACAATGGTGTCCAGCTACGACAGCTGACTCTAACTGCATGCTCCCATGTCCTGAACACCTGCACCAACTCACCTCATCCTCTCACACTGAGGAGGGGCTGCCATCATGCCACAGTCACATGGCACCATGAGCAGACTCCAGGAGTGGAGACCCCCCCCATCTGGGGCCACACCCTGCTGCGTCCCCCATTCATGGCCTGGACCAGTTCTGCGACTTGTATCCAACCAACTAAGACAGAAAGGCAATAGAACAACACAATATCGTCATGTGAGCTTTCCACCTACCCTGCCAAGAGGTACCCTCCCTTACTGGCATACTGTCCTCAGCCACCCAGAAGGGCCCACGTGGCAAGGAGCTAAGGACAGCCAACAGCCAGCCCGAAACCCAGGAGGCTGCTGCCTCAGGGAACCCAATCTGCCAATGACCACCAGGGTCTGGCAACAGATCCTTCCCCAGTGGAGCTTCCATGAGGCTGTGACCCTCGCCAACCTCACTACACAGACCTTGAGGCAGAGGACTCGGCAGAGCCAGGCCCACCCCTAGCTACCGCTGACCACAGAAACTGAGTAAACCAGTTTGAGTAAATAGGTGTTGCTTGAAGTCACTGGGTGTGGAAATGCTGTTGTGCAGCACTGAATATCTAACACAGAAGGGGAAATAAGACACAGAGAAAGCAGGCAAAGTCACAGATCTGGAGCAGCAAAGGCCAACTGCAGCCCAGTGGCTGGACTACACAAGGGCCTGAAAGGACTCATGCACTCCTGCCCTGCAGCAGGACAAAGAGCATTTCCCAAGATGAGACATAGAGCAGAGCAAGAAAGAGGCAGAAGGATTAGGATCTCTCAGGGAGCCAAAATCTACACCTGATTTGTATCTGCCACAGCCCAGGAGGGAGCAGTCACCCAGCAGGGACTGGGGTGTGTGTACAGAGCACAGGACCCTAAGGCAGACTATGTGCTATGACCCCCAGGCCACCTACCACACAGGAGAGGGCTGATAAGGTCAGGGGCGGAGACCTGAGCGAGCCTGAGCTTCAGACTCAGTTCTCAAGCACCAGCCCCCATCAGCCCCACTCGAGCACATGACCCCAGGCAAGCTGGTCCTACCTGCACAGCACCTGGGGAGAAGACATGGCACTGCATGAGTGGCACTGGGGCTGGGCCAGCTCAGCAAGTGGAGCACACCAGCAGTCACCGGGCAATGATGCTCTCTTCCTCCCGGGGCCCATGAAGGGCTCTGCTCTGGAAGCACAGCGCCCAACGAGCCAGCACTGCACCCAGGAAGAGTGTGTCTGCGTTCTTTGGGGAAGAATTTAGAAATCATATTTCTTACTAACTAAGGAAAGCTATCAGTCAGTTCAAATCATTTGGATCTAACTCTACTTGATCGCTCATGACAACCTGAAAGGCACATTTTTAAGACTTTAATCCCCGTACCATGAAAATGGAGACAAGCAGCTCAAGTCTAAGACAGAGTGGCGTGTAAGGGGGCAGGCCACCAGACACAGAGGACGAGGGCCTTCCAGGAGGGTGACACTGGTGTAAACGCTGGTCCTACCACTAAAGAGGCATGGGTTCTGGCCACACTGAGCCCTCACAGAGCCATGAGAGACCTGTGGCCCCTCGTGCTATCACCATTGGAGCAACCTCCAAAGGATACCAACTCCAAATCCTCTGTCCACATCCACTCCCCAGCCTGGCTCCGGTCATCGTACACCTGGTCCAGTCTCACCATGCCCCCTGAGCATCTGACCTAGAACACATCAGGCACCATGTGCCCCCTGAGGCTTCTCAAGCCCCTGAAGACAAAACACAAACCCCCGACTGTGACTCCAGGCACCTGGGCTGCTGCTTCCTGGCTCTGACTTCATCGCCACCACAGGGTTCCCTCCCAGACACCTCTGTCCCAATCTCTGTGTTTGCTGGTCTTACTGCCAGGAGCCCTCTTCTCCTGAACTTCCTAGGCCCCCAGGACTTCCAGCAAGAGATCCCAGTTCAAAGCCTTAGAGAAAACCGCAGGTACCACCCTACCCAAAAGAGCAGCCCCTCTCCTATGCCCGCCCAGCACCACTTACAGCCTCACTGTGTCGAGGATCCTTGGGGAGGCATCTCCTCCCTGGCTGGCTGCTGTGTCCCCAGCCCCACTTGGTGGGTACAGGGGCTCTTGAGATCTCCACTGGCTGAATGCAGGTGCAGATGGCCCCCGCTCTCCTCACCACCCTGCATCTGAGCTCATGTTCCTGTGCTCTGGACAGGACACAGAATGCTCACCGGGATTCCCATTAGTTCTCCCAGTCTGCTTTCTCCTTTGAATATGCCCCAGACCTGGCTCCCTACCTCCAGCTAGTGGGAAAGGTGTGTGTGTGTGTGTGTGTGTGTGTGTGTGTGTGTGTGAGAGAGAGAGAGAGAGAAAGAGAGAGAGAGAGAGAGAGAGAGAGTGAGTGTGTGTGTGTGTGCGCGCGCGCGTGCATGCGCATGTATGTGTAGTCTGGCTCGTGGGAGAACAAGGCCTGTGAAGACTTCATGGTTTTTCTCATCTCACCCCCACCATGCAAAGCAAGAAGACGTGCCTGGGTGTCGTCCTGCAGCCACCTCACCATGTGACTTTCATGGAGACAAATTCTCCCTAATCTTTAGCACTAAACAGCACCGTGAGAAAGAGGTCCTACCCCCAACAGAGGGACACGTGCTTTGCCTCACATAGAATTTTTTTGTTTTTATTTTTAATGTATGGACCTTTATTTTATTCGTTTATTTATATGTGGTGCTGAGCATCAAACCCAGTGCCTCCCACATGCTAGGCCAGCGCTCTGCCACTGAGCCCCAGCCTCAGCCCCTCGCATAGAGCTATTTTTTAAGGAACGCAGTGAGTCATTTCTAAGCTTTTGCTTTCAGGCCAGTTTTAAAAAATTGTAAATGACAGATTTCATATCACTTCTTTCCAATGAGCATCTTTAAAGTATACCAAGGTGTCACTTGAAAGGGGCACAAATTAAGCCCATCAGTCTCCAGAGGGCACGTCCACTCATGCGCAGGGCCTTTGCATGCATCCTGAGCAGGCGCTCCCCCTTCACATCCTGCACAAGCACCCACGGCACAATAGGACTGCATCCAGCACCATCACTGCCACTGAAGCGGTGCCACCTGAAACACTTCCAGGAAGAAGGCTGAAAAGCAAAGAGCCCTCGCTCCTCCACTGAGGCCCCTCAACATGCTTCTCCAGCAGGAGGAGTCTGGCTCTTCCTCTTGCTGCACAGGAAGGCTCCAGGAGACACAGGCAGCTTCAGCTGATGGCAAAGACCTCAGGATTTCCCCAGGCCCCCAAGACCAGATCCCAAAAAGGGATGTTCAAAGCCAGCACATGCACATGGCACAGGCTCTACTCCCCTTGGCTGGTTCAGGGCACACAGGCCTGCTGGATGGCTCAATGGTCAGGAAAGTGCCTGGTCCAGAGCTTTCCCAATAGCTGGCCCTCCAAGCTGAAAACCCACCCTGCTCCTGCCTGCAGCTTCTGTACCAAGACAAGTCCCTCCACTAGACGGGGCCTGGCCACAGTGCCTCCCCTGGCAGTCACCCGGGGGGCACCCACCAGATTGAGCCTTGCACAACCTGTGGGGCATGTTCACAACAGTGGTTAAGATACCAGAATACCAGGGAGACAAAGACCACTCTTCTTTTTTATAGGCCATGGACAAACAGCCCCTCAGGCACCAGGCAAGGAAAGACAAGGATTCACATAACTGTGGAAGCAGGCATCAGCAACTTGGTATGCCCTTCCAAGTTCAAGTGTCGCCCCCAAGCCTCCCCTAGATGTCTTAATGGAGTAGGCAGGGGAACTTTATATGATCTCCCTGGTTTTGTGCACATTTCTCTGCAAGACACTTCAGCTGTGCACTGTTGAAAAAAAGAGACCACATTTGGGTCTTGGTGTCACCCATATGCCTACCTGGTATTCACTAGCATTCTTCAAGAGGTCACATCCCCACAATTTCATATGTCAAAAGTGCAGGTAATTTACCAGAAGCCTATGCAGGCAAGGAGAAACACTGCTCTCCCCTGCATGGGGCTATCAGTGGAAGCAGGGTCAGTTTAGAAAGAGCACAGAGGGAGGGAGATCTGTCACAACACATTAGTCCACAGTTAAGTGAAGGAGCCATTGGGGAAGCAGTGCCTGACCTACCGAGGAACCATAAGGAAGGATGCCCTAAGTCCGGGGATGTGTTTAACAGACTGGTCTGGAGCAGCTCTGACAATGAACACTCGCTGGGCAGTATCAGCTATTAAAGTTCTATTCACATTCTTGATATTCAAGTCTTTGCTGGAGCGGGAATTCATTAAAAGTAGTACAAACCTTAAACTCTTCCTAAAGTATCTCTTCTGTAAATCAATCTACACTCAACAGCAGTAATCAAAATAGTTGCTGCTGCTGCTGCTTGATACCGGCAGGACCAAGGAAGTGAGGAGGCAGTCCCAGCTCTCCTGCTTGCTGATTCAAAAAGCAAAAGGTTCCTCCTAAACACTGCAACAGATTTTCCCTGGGAAGCTGGGAGGGGCTCGAGAGGTGCCCAGATCAGGGCACTTTCTGCCCGCATTTTGTACTTTTACCAAACACCCTCTACAGGCCTCCACAGCTGAACTGAACTCTAGCCATTCAGTGCCCACAAGGGAGCTAAGACATGCTGCATACTAAAAGTGAAATAAACTGAAATCAAAAATGCCACTGTGCTCACAATTACTCACTAAAAAAAAAAAAAAAAAAACTGATTTCAGAAATTTGAAAACATGCTAATTCTACCATATGAATCAGTAATACCACTTCACAGCATATAAAGTACCATGGAGATAATTCTTTGCGAGAAGTAACAAAATACAGTTACACTGAGAAGACCTGGGGGACATATACTTCTTAAACTCCAAATGCACTGCAGTCTCAGAAAGAAGACGTTATTTATAACTCGAGATTTTGCAACATGATCCATGAATTACAACATTTAATGAAAGAAAACAAAGCAAAAATCTGAAACGAATCTAGAATGTGGATTCAAAAATCAACCACCTTTCAGATTAAACACACAGAAAGCCCAAGACCTCTACCCACCACATGTTCACACCACTGAGCAGAGAACTCTTCAAACAGGCAATAACCCTGCACTGGGGTGGGGATGATCCACACCCACCTCATTCAAATATGCCCATCTGCATCCATACCCGGTGCTCACAGCAGGCTTCCTGGTAGGTAGTGAAACACAGAGGTTCCATTATGTTCAAAATTAAGCACTGAAAGGAAACTGTACTTTCAAAGAAAACATTAGGGTGTCACCATCCTGAGAACAAATATTCAGCACATCTGATTACATGCCAGAGAATAACCAAACAATCGATAAGTGGTCAGAAAAAGCATGTTTCAAATTAAAGAGAAATCTGACTTCCCGTTCTGGCAGTTATAGCTCATTAGACATTTTCAAACTTGATCTCATAATGCAAAGAACAATATATCCTTCATGACCGATTTCCATTTACTTCAGGTATGCACGCTTGGTTCAATACTAGGAAATCCATTAATAAAACTCATCACAGAACAGATTAAAGAAGCAAAAGCATATAGTTTCAGAAGATGGGAGGAAAGGGGATCTAGCAGACCTCTCCAGCACCTTCCCCGGCACCTCAAGGGCAGGAAGTTCAAGGCTGCCTCTCGGCACACCAGACACCTGCTTTCCCCACAAGCTCAACACCGCAGTGGGTGTCTTAGCCAGCAAATGCAAACAAGAAAGACACACAGAACAGAGAGGAAAAAAACAATACTGCCATTATTCACCAATGCCAATGACTGATTCCTTAGAAATCTCAAATCTACACAAATTGTGAGACTGACAAAAGAGGTTTGCAAGTTTCCCAAATACATGATTAACTACAAACAACAACTGCATTTATATATATGGCCAACAAAAAAGACAAATTGAAATTTTAAAGGATACTTTCTTAAAAATATATCTATGAGTTGTACGAGTTGTACAATACATTTAAGATGGAACATTTGTTTAAAAATAAAAGAGAACTAAATAATTCAAAACAAAACATTACTCTCTGTAAACGGATCAATAGATCCACCTTAATTTCTGAGATTTCTGGAAACCTAACAAGCTGACGTTAACATATAAAAGCACAGAAGTGCAGAGAAACTAGAACCCAGGAGAGTGGCCCGTCCCACCCAACTCAAGGCACAGGTGAAGGTGGAACGGGAGTGGAGAGAGAGCCAGAACTGGTGTGAGTGCCCAAAAGGGGCCCCAGAGAGTGTGAGATCCTGGGGAGAACAGCAGTGCCCCGGGAGCTGTGGTGTCAAATACCATGCCAAGTTCATTCTGCACTAAAGGTCAAAGGCAGAATTAAAACCTTTAGAAGAAATGTAAGAAGTCCTCTTTGAAAGAATGCGCTACAACACAGAAAGGCCCAGAACCTCCCAGTGAGAGTGGAAAGCTGGCCCACTAACATGAAGCAGACGCGTCCCTAACCCACAGACACAGGCATAGCAGAGTGTGCTGAGTGTATACCAGCAGGACAGCAAACAGACACCACAGTGGCACTGGCAGAAGCTCTCACAGACAGGGGACAGCGAGAACTAAGAAGCCTCTAAAACCCTAACCACATAGGCAATCAGGCAATGAGACACCACAGGGTGTCTGACCATCCCAAGTGCAGACACAAGTGCGGGCAAGGCCACCGCGGGCACCACACAACACAGCACCTCTGACCCCGCAGCTCCGCTCCTGGAACAAGGTCTAGGGGCACCCTCCAGGTCAAGACGAGGCCACTCAGGGGTCTGGAGAAGCCCTAGAGCAGAAGGACGGGACCTCAAAGTCACCAGCACTCCACTTCCCAAGGTGGCGGCACAGGTTCGGAAAGGACACTGAGAATTTTTCTTTGAATCAGAGGGTGGGTACCACACAGGCTTCTGTGCTGATGTTGCTCACAGCGAGAGCAGAGAGAAACGGAAGGGAAGACTTGTCCATCAAACCCCAAAATATTTACAGAAGAGTTAATGAATCGCTTACAAGGCAAGTTCCAGTTCCTGGGCTCTCACAAACATACCATCAATTCTGAAGAAAAAACAAAGATAATCATGACACCAAACAGTGACCAGACATCACAAGAGGGACCCAGCCCCCGCTTACCAGCTGTGGGGCTCTCGATTGCACCTCACCCCAGCATAACTACAGGACTCCCACAGGAAAGGACAATGCCTGGGGGCCTATCGGGCACCGCAGGGGGCACCAGGGAAATGCTGGTAAGGAGAAGGGACCAACTCTGGCTCCTGGAGATGGCAGGCTACAGGGGAGAGACCCAAGCTCTCAGGGAAAGTCAGAGGCACAGCAGGTCATCCATACTCATAGACTGATCCATTGCTTAGTGCTCAGGTGGAGAACCCCGGACAAGGGTCCTACCCTCACAGAGCTCAAGGTCTGGCGGGAAAAGACTCAAAAATAAGCAACCGCCCTGCACAGTGAGGTGTTGGAATAGGGAACAGGATGCTGTCGGGTCAGCAGCCATGGCAGAACAGGTGGGATGACAAGGTCAGGAAGATCTGCCACGCAGGGATCGGAAGGCAGTTCGTGCAAACACAAAAAACACACATGGACTCAGACCCAGGTCCTTGGTCCATAGAACCAGCCCACTCCCCTCTCCAAGCACACAGGGACCAGGACCCATATAGTCTGCCCCACTCCACGGAAAAGAAATCAGCTTATTATAGGTTCCCAGCCTGAGGGAGTAGTCCAGGCTGAACAGGGCTGGGCTCCATCCACGTCCGCAACCTTGACAGTGCCCCTTCCTTCACAGTGGGGACAGTGCACGACACCAGTGCTTAAGTCTGCCTGTAAACAGACCTCATGCTTCATTATCCTCCACGTCTGCTCAAACACAATGAGACGGCACTGCCCAGTGACTTGATTGGAAAAAGCACTTTATCTCTGTGGTTTATAAAATGGCTCTAAGAAGCAGCTAGCCAGAGAGCAGATGATAGGTTCAACACAGAGGAAAAGTCACTGAGCAAATGATTAACTCATCAGCTGCAAAGGCCCAGCTGCCATGTTTGAATGTAGTTCTAACAAACTCCTTGTGCTGACCGCAACAGCTCAATGTCACACGTTGGAATCTTGGAATCGTGCTTCTCAATGTCAGACAGAGTTTGTTCAACACTAAACAGGGAACAAAAACCACGAGTTGGCCAGAAAGTAACCAATTTTACTTTCAAGTAACAATATTGGCTGAAAAGATTACTCACTAATTTATACAAAATCCTTGAGTCCCCCTCAAGGTGCTCCTGATGCTCTGCACTCAGGACACATGAGGGTGGGGACCTGCAGGCCCTGCACCCTGGAGCCACACACAGGAGGAGGAGACACCAGCTGAACAAGGCAGCGCACTGGCACCATGATGAGCACGTGCCATAGACAGAAGTGGGGCTGCAGTGGCTCCAGCTGGCAGGGCAGGCAGTGTCCCTGACAAGGCCACGCCTCAGGCAGAGACCAAAGGGCAGAGAAAGGGAACCGACTGGCACAAGACCCAGCAAGTCCGCTCCCAGGTAAGAGGCAGAGGTGAGAGGTGACAGGGACGTAGACTTCCTCACTGAGATTTGCACAAGAAGGGTTACGGCAGATTTATTTTGTAACGGACAAAAGTCGGAACAAACCCAAGTGCCACCAACTGGTGAATGGATGCACACACTGAAAGGGAAAGGAACTCTACTTGGCAATGAAAGGAAGCGAACTATGGACGCACCCCGTGGACTGAGAATGCCACCCTAGGTTAGCGAAGTCCTCAGCGTGTGTGAGTCCACTCACGTGAAATCCGTGCCTCAAGCCAGGCTCCGGTGGCACATGCCTGTCATCCGGGCAACTCAGGAGGCTAAGGCAGTAGAATCACACGTTCAAAGCCAGCCTCAGCAATTTAGCAAGGCCCTAGGCAACTCAGCAAGACCCTGTCTCTAAAAAATAAAAAAGTGCTGGGGATGTGGCTTGGTGGTTAAGTACCCCCGGAGTTCACTCCCCAGCACCAAAAAAAAAAAGTGAAATTCCATATGTCAGCAAAGCTCTGGAGACAGAAAGCAGATCAGCAGATGCCAGGGCAGTGGGTGGAGAGAGACTGAGAGCAGAGGAACAGGAAAAAACTGTCAGGGCAGTGCAATCACCCTTCGGTGTGAGCTGGGGGTGGTTACACTCCTGCTCACAGGGGGCAACAGAACTCACTGCGCACCAACTGGCAAGTTTCACTATGTGCAAATCAGACTTCATTAAAGCTGACAGGAGGAAAAAGAGGAGAGGGGAAGGGGAAAGGAGGGGAGACAGGAGAAAGGAGAAGTGGAAGAAAAGAAGAGGAGGAGAAAAAGAAGGCCAAGCAAACAACCAAATGGATGGGCAGGCTGGGAGGAATGCCCAGGCCAGAAATCCTCCTTGACCAGGTAGGGCCCAAGCTCAAGTGTGCCCATGACAACTAGAGCCAAACTTACATTTCCCTGGTTCCTGTACAGCTGAGGATCACTGTGTCACTACAAGAAGCCAGTAAGGATACTGAGCAGAAGCCCCAGGAGCAACGTATATGATTGCAAAGGGAGGCAGATGCCCTTCTCCACCCGTGTCTTACCGGACTTCCCTGCCAATAGAGTGAAATGTGATGAAGAGCACTAGGCAGCCAACTTGGATCCTGAGGTTAAAGCCAAGCAGAAAGAAACAACCAAATCGCTGGCGAAGGGCCAGTACCGGAGACAGTGATAAACCTCTGTCTTGTGAAGCCACTCTTGTTATGGATTTGCTATCATTTTGCAGACCCATCTAAACCTTACCGTTACCATGCCAGAAATCATGATTCGACTTTGCCTACTGCCAACACAAGACCAGCATTTCAATACTTTTCCTAAAGCCTCTTGCTCACCATCCTATCTCCCCACACAAGGCTGCGCTCAAGTCGCCTGGCCAGCACATCGGCCAGCACATCCACCCTGGGCCTGCCTCCCCACTAGAACCCACCTGCCCAGCTTACGTGGCCCTGCTCAGTCCTACAGCCTGGCTGAGCACAAACCTAGGGCACTTCCATACCCCCAGAGGAGGACACAGGAGCTGAGACCACTGCCAGGGGAGGCCTTCCAAACCTATAGGGTCGAGGCCCCAAGAGTCATGACAAGAAGCCCAACTGACACCAAGGGGCAGGGAGGCTGGATCAACACTCAGGACAAGAAGCCTGCAAGGGAGGCACCGAGGAAGAAAGAGATACTCACAGACAATCCACGCTGTCTACTTTCATTAAAACACTTAGGCAGCAAAGCGGTCACGATCCATTCTCAGACACCAGGAGCACGCGGGGGCAAAGGACGCAGTGCTCCTGGGGAAACCCCTCTGCTCTGCGTCCTGCACTCCTGCCCTGACAACCCTGGAATTTCCTCTGACAGGCACACCACGCCGATGGGCCACCAACATCAAAAGTGTATTTATTAGCAAAGTCGAGATGCAAAACAAAGTATTTAAAACAATGAAAAAATTCTAATTTTATTATAGAGATACCACTTAGTTTAGCAGCAAAAAATATATGATAATGTGGAATAAATCTAATAAAGCTGATGAGACTATTGAAAAAAATTTTAAACTGCATTGAAAGGCATTAAAATGGCCTAAAAGGAAACTAATATGCTCATAAAAAAGGGAAACTAAACCTCATAAAGATGCCAACTCTTCCAAACAAATCCAGAGAATCCATGCAATGCCAACCACAAATCAAAGAGACCTCAAACACAGGCACACCTTGGCAATCTGACTCCAAGGCTTGAGTGGAAGAGCAAAGAGCGAGCTGCCCCATCCCCGCCAAGGAGGAGGAAGAGGCATGTGCACCCCACCAATGCCAAGACTTCCCAAAGCCATGTCAGCTAACAGGGTGGGGCATGCAGACCTAAAGCCAGCTGAGTATAGGACAAAACAGAGGCCACAGAAGAAATCTATGTGAATGTGACAACGACATACAGCAGAAACCATCAACACAGAGAGACAAGCTGGAGTCCACATCTGGTGCTGGAATTGACTCGTCTCATGCACACAGCTGTCAACTACAGATCAATGAAACCCAGAGCTGTGAAAGGCAGAACTCCTAGATGGAAAAAAACGGGATGACATCTTTATGACGTATGTGCAGGAAAAGGCTTAGCAAAGCAGGTCAGTGACAGGTTCAACCCCAGGGAAAGTAAGAACTTCCCAGCATTATCTGCCCTCAAGAACAAAGTGAGACATGGCCAACACGGAGGAAGGTATCTGCAATAGAAACCTGCAATGAGGGGTCCAGACACACAAAGATCAACTGCCAGCAACAAATTAGGCCAACAACCCAGAAGAAAAATAGGCAAAAACAGAACAATCATTTCCCAGAATAAGAGAACACTTGGAAACATATGGGGAGATGCCTGGCACAATTAGTAACCAGAGAAGAGAAAACCAGGAGCATGATAAGATTATCCAATAGAGAAACACATACTGAGAGGCCTGGCCACATCAAGAGTCATCAAGGGAGCCGGGCACCTGGCACACACCTGTCATCCCAGCAGCTCAGGAAGCTGAGGCAGGAGGATAACAAGTTCAAAGCCGGCCTCAGCCACTTAATGAAACCCTGTCTCAAAATAAAATTTTTTTTTAAAAAATTGGCTGGGGATGTGCTCCATGGTTAAACACCCCTAGGATCAATCCCTGGTATCAAACAACAAACAAAAGGTCATCCAGGACCTAGAATTCCAGGAACTCCAACACTCTGCAGGTGACTCTGGTGGCAGAGGGCCCCCACCCCCACCCTGCCAGGAACCATGCTGACACTCTCTTCAAAGTGTAACTGACACACACCCAACCTCACAACTGTGTGCCTCTCAAACGCCTTAGAAAAATCCTTGCCTGTGCACATTTGCATGATGGACAGGAAGGTGCCAGCAATGCTGTTCTAAAAGCACACAATTATAAACAACCACTATGTCTATCAAAAGGAAAAAGGCAAAAGAAAGTGTGGGATGTTCAAACAGCAAACATTACCCAACTAGGTACCACAGGTGGGCTGCATCCTACAAACCACCAGAGAAGGGAGCAAGCTGCAGAGCCAGGGCTGCAAAAAGAACACCAAACTCCAAAGGACACCACACTCAGTGACACGCCGCTCTCCTAGGTTGCACCTGTGAAGGAGAATGGATGTCAAGGCCAGCAGAGGGATGAGCACGAAGAAGCAGCCCAACACCTGCAGTCAGAGGCAAGAGCGCAGACACAGTGGTCAACAGCAGCAAGCTCCAGCTCCTAGATTCAGGAGGGGTAAAGAGTTCATACCCATACAGGCATGCCTGTTACACACGTCCTTTTGTATGTGTCACTATTACACAAGAAAGACATCTTAGGAACAATTAGCCATCCCTATCAACAATTGTGCCCACCAGGCCAAATCCCCAGAAACTGGCTGCCCACACGTGCTGATGGGCTGAAGCCCCCCACATGTACCCACTGTCCTGCAAGCAGAGTGAGCATCAAGTCACAGACAGCACAGAGAAACAC
The DNA here is from genome assembly GCF_001458135.2 of Marmota marmota marmota. Classification (NCBI taxonomy): domain Eukaryota; kingdom Metazoa; phylum Chordata; class Mammalia; order Rodentia; family Sciuridae; genus Marmota; species Marmota marmota. The sequence continues at coordinate 1,975,281 of NW_025999962.1, forward strand.
CCAGCCAGGCTCCTCTTACCTCCGTCACCTTGGGCTGCAGGATCAGTGCTTCTGGGCTCATCCGAGGGATGTCTATGTGGATCTGGAGGTGCAGGAGAAAGACAGGCTTACTTTGGAGGACCACAGACATCACCATCAACATTACATCATGATTAAAGGTGCCGTGCTCAGAGACTCAGCCACCTGGCCTCTTCATCTGCCCTCTGCAAGGGTGTTAGCTCGGCACTGCCGAGTCTTCCCTCTAAGGGTGCTATCCAGAGTTGCTGAGTCCTCCAGAGGGGAGGAAGTCAAAAGCTCATTCCACCTGACCAGGGCACATCCAGTCCAGATGATGGACTTGCCCGACTCCTGCCCAACTCACATCAGAAGCTGCGTGAGCAGGAACAGAGCAGGCCTCAGCTCTTAAGTAACATGATCCATAGCAATTAGTAAACATTGATTTTCAGTGTCTGACACAGAGTGATTCAAGTGTATCAATAGTGTGCGGACTTCAGCTGCGATAGTCCCTTTCTGGAACCTAGGCCACATTTTCCTCCTCTTCACAAGGTCCTTGGGGAATCTAGGACATTTTCAAGGGAAGCATTTGGAAGTCTCTGCCAGTGTCGGAGTCCTGCCTGGTCACCATCTGACCAAAGTCGCAGCAACATGCCTGACACTGAAGAGGAGGATGCTGCGGGTTCAAGAAGCCACCAGACAGGAACACTTAGCAGAGCTGGTGTCATCGACTGGCTCCAGCATCCCACATCAGCCTCCAGCCATCACTCCTGTCTCACCAGGGTAAAAGAGGGAAGGCGCGCACGTCCTACACAGAGCGATCCCACTGCTGAGCTGCACTCCAGCCTTCCTGCCCAGGCCCGCAGAGGGTGCCAGCATGCTGGAGCCTGGGCATCACTGACTGGCCTGTGCCCTGCATACACCATTCAGGCTCTAGGTTCTGCCTCTTCCGGTGGGCTGGCTCCACGCCCTTCAGGAGGTGACTGGTAAAGATCAACATCGAGCTGAGAGGCCATGAGTCAGTGACACACAGGAAGAGACGTGTAGACAGTAGCACCGGGAGGGGACAGTCCACACAGAGGAGCAGCTGGCCACACACAGGGCCCAGGTGTGGGCAGAGACAAGGGCCACTAGGCCTGCTGGCGGGGCAGCCCAAGGGCCATCCTCAGTGCATTGCTCCTGGCATGGCAGTCCTGTGGTCATCCCTGGAATGAGCTCCACAGGCTCCTACAGGACAGAAACCAGGTCTGGCCTGCCTCTGCGTGCCCAGGGCCAGCAAGGCCCACCTTCCTGTGGGCCACCAGCAGCAGTGCATACATCAGACCCCATACCCTGCCCATGCTAGAGGAGGGAACCCCACAAAGCAGGTGGATGGGCTGCGTGTGCCCTTCCATCCCCCGCCCACTCCCCACAAGCAAAGGCTGGGCAAGCGGTGGGGGCTGCAGAGCTGAGCAGGGAGGGAGAGGCACACAGGTGGACTTTTCAGTTTGACCAGTGCCAGGTGGCCGTGACACACACTAGCAGACCTTGGACGTGCCAGGCCACCACTTCCTGCTGCCCTGCTGAAGCAGGAAGGCAGGCCATGGCACCCACAGGCTGCAGCACCAAGAGTCACCCATCATCCGGGCAACAGAGAAGACAGGACAACCTGCCACACCACACAGTGCTGCTCCCTGTCAATTAATGGGGAAAAGTTTGGGGAATTCAAAATAATAAGGGGTCTTTCATTATCTAACACAGTAAATAAGCAACGATGCGTGCGACCAACATTCCCTTCCATGCTCACAACAAACCCGCCTGGTAAGTCCTGCAAGGACAGGCCACTGGCACTCTTTATGATTCTTTTTCTTGAATAAAAATACAATGAAAACATGATCAGAACAATACCAACTTTATCTATTTCCTAAAACCAGGGAAGCTGAAAAATGAACCAGGAATCCCCTGCCCAACACAATCTGTATTCAGTCAGCAACTCAAGAGTCACTGAGTAGAAGCCCAGAGTGGCCAAGAGCGACTAGAATGAGCAGGCAGTGCGGGTGTACAGGAGGGGCTGGTAGTGACTCCCTGCTTGGCCTCCAGGACCTCACTCTTCAGCCATAGCCCCTCCCCGGCCTCCACCATCCTGTTCATGTGGGGATGCTCCCCAAGAATCCACTCAGCCTTAGAACCTTGACTGAGGCCAGGCCTGTCTTCAAATGGTTCTGATGATCCACACCACACTGGTGAGAGACATGGGTATCACTCTTGTGCCAGGAGAGACACAGCCCAGCTCCACCAGCCAGGAGTGGCCTCAGGGAGACCAGGCCTTGACCACAGGCTCAGACAATGGAACCAACTGAGGACTGCCATTCTGAACTTCCACATTTTACAAAAAGAGTAAGAATTATAAAGTCCTCAAACAGCCATTCCGACAGCAAATTCCAGATGTGCTGTGAATTATAAATCAATGTTAAATGTTTTCCCATGATGCATATCATCCAAGAACTGACTGCACAAAAAAATGTAATTATACCCATTTTTTTTATCAAACTAAATAGCAAAATGATAAACTGGCTACACTTTTGGATGTGCACTAAACTGTGCACCCCAGCCCCTGCAATTAATACACCTGATTATTTAATATGGCTGATTAATATCTCTCTCATCTGCCCATATCTCACCCTCCAGTACCACAGACAAGGGCCACTAGGCCTACTGGCGGGGCAGTAGCTCCACCCCTGCCAGTGGGGTCCCTGTCTGGGTGCCACCTGGATCAGGGCCCAGTATGGCCCTTCAGGAGCAGTCTTACCTCTCAGGCAGCAGCCCACCGAGACACAAAACACCCACCATCACCCTAGGGCAGAGCTGGCAGGCACCACTATCTGGATCAAAGACTCTATTTTATGACTCCAATTAAAAACACCCTTTTTAAAAGGGCTGGGGTGTGGCTCAGAAGCAGACCACCTGCCCAGCATGCAAAGGCCCCAGTGGGTTCAATCCCCAGCACCTTTTTACTTTTGTAGCCAGAGCTGGAGCAAGCAACCCTGCCATCAGAGGAAACTGGCCATTACTGTTTTCAAGAGGCATCTGCTTATTAGAAAACAAACCAACATTTCCCCAGACAGAACGGCACCAGATCCAATGCTTCGAGGGATATGGGGAAGAAGAAAGGAGCTCCCACCTGTCTGTACATGTCCTGGTGAGCTTCGTCATTCCTGGAGTCATAATAGTGCTCGACGAAAGCAAAATATTCTTTCTGTTTTCTCTGGAGAGTGGCAGGTCTTCGGTCCACATTGGCAGGAAGGTAACCCTGGGTAAGGAAAAGACAAACGTATACAGAAGGTCGCTATCATTGAGGGTCTCGATTAAGTGTGAGTAAAAAGACTCACATCTCAAATGGCCTTGCGCTCTGAACCTGACGCAAAAGGGAGGGACTGTGTGAAGAGCCACAGGCAGAGAGGAAGGCAATACCCTCCGTCCCTGTGAGCCCCAGCCAGTCCGCTAGCCAGGGCCATGGCCCTGATTCATCCCCAGAGCCAGGGAAGCTCCACACCAGGATGGGCCTGAGCTCTCCTAAAGCAGGGCTGGAGGAGCCATGAGCCCTTCTCCAATGCCTCCGACACCTTGAGGAGCTAGGAGCCTGTGGGGTCTCACGCCCATATCACGCCACACCTGTGCACACACACCCGAGTGGGTGAGGAGCTGGCGCTGCGCAAATTGCACCTACTTTCCAGACTCCTGGGCTCTCAGCAGCTGCAGTCATGATACAAAAATTGGGCTGAACTCAAAATCAGCAAATGCCACGCGGTCCAAGTGGTCACAAGAGCCCTGACTCCAGGGCCAGACTGCTTGGGGTTTGATGTTCTTGGTAGCCTTTTTTCTACATCTTGGATTAACATCATTGACATACAATTTATGAATTTAAAATGTACCACATTTTAAATACAGTTCTGTGACTCCTCCTCCGGGCCCTGAGGGTCCCTCGGAGAGCAGCTGGGCCTGTGCGGGGCCTCCCCGGGACCTGGGCCCTGGCTCCTGCTTTCCTCTGAGGCGGGCCTGATGCAGCAGCCTCTTCCTCTGCTGTGCTGAGCGGTGCTCCACTCAGTGGCTATGCCATGTGCCAGGACAGGTGCCTGCTGACAAGCCTTCAGCCGTTCCCTTCAGGTGCTCCTAGGAGTGAGGTCAGTCCAGGCGTCCTGGACAAGATGACTCACACCACGTTCGTAGATTTCTCATGGCTGAATACCCAGGAGTGGAGGGACTGAGCCATAATGAGATGCATGTTTAGTTTTCTGAGAAGGTGCCAGATCCCTCTCCAAAGAAGCCACACCATTGTAGCTTCTGACCAGCGAAACATGAGAATCCCAAGCGTGCCTCTCGCTGCCGTGCTTGGTGATGATGGGTGCAGTTCTAACTTCACCTTCTTGGCGACCACCCATAGTGAACCACCTTACCAAAGTCCACTGCTGCCCCCCATGTTTGTCTCCCCGCTGACTCTCATGAGTTCTGTACTCGTTCTATACACCAGTCACCCTTCACATACATGTGTTATGAGAACACTGCCCCAGTCTGTGGCTCATCCTGTCAGATCTCAAACAGCAGAAGCTTTAAATTTTCGTGAAGTCCAGTTGACGATGCTTCTCCCGTACAGTCTGTGTTCCCTGTATTCTGTAAGAGGAAGATTTTCCTCTTAATTTTAAACCTTGGCCACCTCCTCTTCTTCATTCACTGTGACCGGGCTACCGCAGTGAAACTGCTCACTCGGAGCTCATCCGCACCAGCACAAAGCATCCTCAGAGCCAATGCCAGGCTGCACCAGCCCCAAGGAAAACACACCAGCCTTCACAGCATGACTTCACAGAGAAACAGCCACAGAGTGCATGCCACTCTGCACAGACAGCTCATGTTACCTGCTGAACATCTCCTGGTGCCTTATTCACACAGTGTGACAATGCTCTAGGAACCACATTTCCCTGTTTACCACCCGCACGTTCGGGTGGGAATCCAGTTCCATCAAGATAGGTCTGGGCTGGAATGAACTACACAGCTTCACCAATCCACTGGCCACAGTGACAGAGAGACTCGGAGGTAGAGAGGTGACCTAACACAGGTATAGTAGCCAATCCCAGGCTATTTACTGCTACTCTGAGTCCAAGTGAATGTGCACAGTCTGGAGCTGTGGCAGCCTCCCTGCGATCACAAGGAAAACCATGAGCTGTGGGTCCACCAAGAAAAGCTGACCTGAAGGACAACAGAACACAGAATTGCCAGGCTTTGATGATAATAAGGCCAGAGCTAGAATCCAGCCACATCTCTTGGATTATGTAAGGTCACATTCCTTTCAGGTTCCTTAGGCCTTTCCCCCAGCATCTTTCCTGTATCATGAACTAGATACTCACACACACTTGTTTTAACAACAGCTGGGTCCACACCACTCAAACTTGTTTCTATTAAAATACAACCGTGCGGTGCTTAACAGAGATACTCCACACAAGGTGTTTTTCAAATATGTATCTCATGGAAAGTGCGTTGTTAGGTGATTTGTCCCAGTGCACACATCACAGCATGTGCCTGCACAAACTGACATGCTTCCATGGCTCCAGGGAACTTGAGTTCACAAAACCACTGTCCTCTACATAGTCCACTGTGGGCCAGAACACTGTTCCCTGACCCAGGAGTATACCACACACAATTACAAAAGCACTCCCCAAACATGCGCAAATCACCACCACTAAGTGCACCTGCGCGATGCCCCCAGGTAAAAGCCAGGCCGCTGCCCTGCCAGCACCCCAGAGCCTCCCACTCGCTGCCTGTCTGCTCCTCACATGGAGAACACTGTTTCTGCCTGGCTGTTTCTTCTCAGTTAGGTCTAAAAGCCTGAGGCAGCTGTGAGAGGAACCAGTGCACATCTTCGCACTACTGTTGCCACCACCCTGGGGACTAAACCCAGTGACGTTAGCGAACGCTGGAGGATTTCCAGTTCTTGCTGGCACAGGCTCATGCCCGTCTTTCACGGCGCAGACCGTGCGCTTTTATTGAGTACGCAGCTGGGAGCAGAACTATGAGGTTTGCACACCTCTGAAGGGTCACACTCCCCTCAGAAATGTGGGATTTCCCACTGTCCCATGTCCCTGCCAGCGCCTGGGGTTGCCCAGCTTTCTCACATGAGCCGCTGTGGCGGTCTGCAGCCATCTCTATTAGCAGGCAGAGTGAACCTGCACTTCCCAGAGGACTGGTGTGGCTGGCCTGTGCAGTGCATGGACAGGTGCAGTCCCCTTCCTGCTGGGCCACCGCTTCTTTTGGCTCTCTAGGCCCTGGTCCCAGTCTGCAGGCGAGCCCTGCAGAAAGCGTCCTCTCCCCCTCCCTGTGTTGTGCCTTTCACCCTGTCCTCAGTGACATCTTCTGATGAAGAAAGTTCCTCGGGCTAACGATGCTCAATTTATTAATCTTTACGATTAGTCCTTTTCATGTCCACTGCAGGAAAATTTCCTTTTACCCAACCAACACTCCTGACTCACAGAGTTCACTTTAAAATCAGGGTGGCTTTTCCACAACAGGGCCGGACACCACAGCCTGCTACTTCTATACATGAGACACTAAAGGGACACTGTGCATGGCAGCTATTCTGCTGCAGTGACAGCGATGCAAGCTGTGGGCGGGCCCCCTGACCCAGGCTGAGACAGCAAGACCACCCTGCTCCAAGACAGTAACCCCACAGCCCGGCCCAGGCCAGGCTCAAATCTCGCTCATTACTTCCAGCAGTCCAGTGTCCACATCAGCAACGCTGTCTCCTGAGAACACTCCTGCAAGCAAACTGGCACTCAAAGGGCTATGGGTGCCCTCAAGGTTCTTGATGCACTGTTCCCACGGAGCCCTGCTGCACGTTGTGGTGATGGCACAGCAGGACAGCCCGGCACCAAGGAAGCTCCCCTAGGCCAGCAGCGCATAGAGGGGAGTGCTCTATACCCTCACCTGGGGAGGCGCAAGCCCTCCCACCTGGCAGCTCTGTGCTGACAGAGGAGGGTCAGCAGCACCACAAAGAGTGCAGTGCGTCACAACAGCGCCAGGACAGCATCTACACCAGCCGCCCAAGTATCACCCACTGGTCCCCACAGTCCTGGGCATGCAGAGCCCCTAGGCAGTGCCCTGACCTGCCCAGCACAGCCCTGCCCCATGGAAGGGCCCCAAATGGTGAGGGTGGGGCATTGGCAGAGCTGGTGGCAGATGCTCCTTTGTAATGTCACAGATGGCAGTCCTGGGCCTCAGCCTTCACCCACAGCCATCTTCCCCTCACGCTATTTCAGGTCTGCAGCCTCTCTCTGAGAGCAATAGTTACCTAAGACCCCTGCTCCCTGCCTGTACCACAAGGCCACAGCTAACTAAGGGGCGCCTGGCCACAAGGCGCGACTCAGTCCTCCTTCAGTCCTTCTCAGGTAGAAGGTCATCCCCACTCCTCTCAGCTTAGGAGGCCACATGAACAGGCCAGAGCCCAGCCCCTGTGCTCAGCTAGGGTCGCCTGTGGGGCAAGTCATAGGCCACCGGGTAGTTATGGGGAGTGGGGTGCAGATGATCCACAGAGGATGTGAGCAAACACTCTGAGAACCACTTCCTGTGCCCCAAATTCTAACTTGACTTTGAAAACACAGATTCTGAAAGGCAAGTGCATTATCATGAGAGCACAGGCAACAAACTCCACATCCTCCTGACAGCCCATTCCTGAAGGAACATACATGAGCAAGTTGAGCCTCTCCATAATTAAGGCAGACTAGAAATTATGCAAATGAAATATATTTGAGTATGCAATGAATTCTAAATGACAGAACTACAGAAAACTTAATTGCTGTATTACCATGCTATAAAAACACTAATCATAAATGTAAAACAATGCATGCACACACTTATATCCTAAATTGTTCCAGAGACACAAAAATCCACTTGTCCCCTCCCACCATGTCCATGTGCAAACCTGCCTCAACATACCGAAAGGAGGTAAGATTACATGGAGCTGCACTTGTCATTTATAACTATCACACTCAATAGCATAAATGTTAAATGCTTAATTACTTTTCTGTTAAATGTTTCTGAAACATTTAAAAAAAAGAAAAAATATGATTCTCTACAGCACTAGTGTGTGAAAAGGTGCTACACTGCTTGCATGGGATTCAAACACTAAACAGCATGACTGAAGCTTTGGAGATTCAGTGGCATGCTCCAGACAGAGCACACCTGTGACTTCCTTAAAAATACAGAAGCCATGCATTCTCTGCTGAAGCCACATTTCCATTGATTCAATAAAACTGTGCTCCTCCATGAATACCAGGATGGTGCTAATGACCAAGGCAGACATGATGAGCAAAGGTCATTCGTATGTCAGGCCTCGAAGGAGGTCATAGTCCAATACAGCTTTGGTCCCCTACCTTTCTGAAGTGGACATATGTAACTTCTTCATGATTCTTCTTGACTCCATGTGCCCCTTCAGCTCTAAGTCCTGGCAGGACTGAGTGCTTGGGGTTGACCGCTGCCACCTGGGCATGCAGAGCCTCTGGCCAGTGCCCTGGCCCTCCCAGCACAGCCCTGTCCCATGGAAGGGCCCCATGGAAGAGCAGGACTGAGTGCTTGGGATTGACCGATGCCACCCCACCCACTCACTGGCCATCCAGACAACCTGCGCAGGGCTCCCAGCCAGTCTCACTCACCTACCCCTGCTCCCCCAAACACCCCTGCACCGCCCAGCCTGGCCCTCAGCCAGGCATCACAGACCTAGTGTATGCTGTCCTCAGTGGGGCCACGTGGCTGACAGAGCCCAGCTCTCAGCCAGCTCATGCGCTCTGGTCCTGTCTTCCTCGGTGGAGTCTGGGTGCCTGGAACAGTGGTCTCTAACCCTGGACACGTGAGCAGCCCTGGGAGCCTAGGTATCAGTGTTTCCTGTGCTCCTAGGTAATACTGACATGCAAACAGAATGGAAGAACCACAGGTCAAGAACCTACCAAGTTCTCCCAGACCTGACGCTTGCCCACTCTGGGGCAGGTGCACTGCAGACACCTAGCTCACAGCACGCAGGAGTTGGTGCACACCTGACACCTGGACCTAACCCAGATTCCACTGTTTCATAACCCAGATGACAGGGTCTATGACAGCTCCCAGGGAAACAGGAAGCTAGGCTGAATCCTTGGGATTCAGGGAATGACCAAGAGACAGATTGCCTGGGAAAGACCCATTCTCTAGACTTCTACAGATTCGATTTGTTTGCTAGGTTCTCCCCCCAGAACTCTCCAAAATATCCTTGTGATCCCAGATCTGCAAGAGCCCTTTCAGGCAGATATGTGAGAGCCGCTTGCTAAATCAGGAGTAACTAACATCGTTCACAGGCCCCAAATGGTGCTTAGTCTGACTGTGCCTATGGGAAGGTCAGAGGAGGTTCCTGATCAACACTGCAACAGTTCTGATCCCCTCCACCTGCCCACTGCCACAGCTGACAAGCACCCCTCAGCCATAGGGTGGGCTCCCTTCCAGGGCACCTGAATCCAGGCAGCACACTGCACCTGGGACTCATTCTCAGCAGAGGCACAACCAACACACTGGGCCTCTTGTTCCATTCTGTAAGACCACAACTGAGGCCTTCAGCTACTCGACTCCCTTCTCAGCCCTCCTCAGTGGACCTGTCCGAACTCTAACCCCTCCCAAGACCCAGTAGGGAGCAGCCTCCCCTTGCCCCCAACACAGCTCCCCGCTGCCACACACTAGTCCAGACTGCGTGGTGAGGGCATCACCTGCTCAGGGCCCAGGGGACTGTATTCTGTTTCTGTGGGAGCCCATGTGTGTCTAGTCTGGCATGCATTGAGCACTCAATAAAGGAATAAAGGAGCAGATGCAGGTCGAGCAGTGTGCTACGGACACAGAAATAGGTCCTGCAGGAAGGGACACCCTTCTGTGCAGGAAGACTTTGGGCCAGCCTGAGGAACAAAATGGTGGCACTCCTGCTCTGCTCTACAGGCCCCAGGGCAGCCAGGACTTGATCTTTTTCCCTCCTGATGTTCCCCAGCACCCAACCCAGTTCCCGGACATCCAGACCTCAGCAAATCTCCATCAAACGACTGGATGAATCAATGAAAGGACATTCCAAGGCTTCACCTTCCAGAAACAGCCTCATTACTCCGGGCTCAAATCCTTCAGGATGAAGCCCAGGCAACCTTCAGGATTTGGGGGACAATGATGCACTTCGCCTCCTCCAAGTTCCACTATCCTGGATCCCATCACCTTGCCTCCTGCTGGTACCTGAACTGGGCAGCTTGCCTCAGCCTTCGCTGTCCACCTAACCACACCCCTAAGTCTCATGAGCTCCCTGTCTCCCTCACCCAAGCCACACTGGCATACCTCTGAGATGCCACATAGGCACCCTACTGTCCCAGAAGCCTTGCCTGCATTCTTGAGAGCCTGTGCTCCTCTAGAACCATGCCCCTTCCCAACCTGACACCTACCTTGTTCTCAGCTGTCACTTCAGGCCCAAAAGAGGCCTGAGAACTATCCTGTCCATCTCTGTCCCTTCTGCCAATGAGTCTTCCCTCCCTGCACATTTCTGCAAATCTGCAGTGGCCTCAGAGCTTGCGCTGTGATGTCTCCTTGCCCAGGAGGCTGGCCCTACGCACTCACACTGACCCACCACCGGATCCCCTGCTCTTGACAGTCACTTGAGTCCTACACATCCAACAACCCGTCACCCCAGGCTGCACTGGATCTGCCCCACCACGAGGGTGCACCCCGACTTTCTCCTAGTGGAAGCTGTGTCCGAATCAGTGACAGTTAAGTAGCTGTGCCTACGAAAACCTAGGTTTTCTTTGGTCTACACTGCCCAGATTTCCGTGGACAGACCCCCACATCTACTGCCCTCCCACACCCACTGACAGGGTGCGACCACCGACATCTGCTGCTGCTGCTCCTCTGCCGACTGATGCCCAGTGCACAGCTCAAAGTATCAGGGAATCAAACCACAACCCGCACAGAGCTAAAGGACAATGCAGTATACAACAACTCCCATGGCACCCCCCAGGGAGCATGTCCTTGATAAACACTAAGTGGCAATAAGGATATTCAAGGTGGTTTCATAAGAACTTGCCACAAACTAATCTGAAGAGCTGATAACCTCTCGTGGAAGGTATTTGGAAAACTGGATATACACCTTCAAATAAAAAAGACAAAACAAAAATATAAGCAATCACAGCAGGTCTAATTTTAACTGCAAGAGAATATTTAATCAATAAATATTCACTGTTCAGAGCTGCATCTGCATTTAGGATTATGAGGTACTAAGCTGCAAATTTATTAAGACTCATTAGTAAGAAAGAGTCTTTTAAACACTGAAAGTCAGACCCAATTTAGAGCAGACACTTAGAGTTCCCATTGACTTATCTCCAAAAACAATAAACAAGGAAAACAGAAGGAAGCTGACTGCAAACTGCTCTGAAGCTCTGGGCAGGGCCCCACACACACAGACTTGCTGCCTTGAGCCGGAGAAGGACGAGCAGTCCGACTGTTGCAGAAGGGCCTCAGCTCGGGCACCATGGAGCCAGCTGAGGGTGGGACACCAGTCTTCACTCCAGAACATGAACTCCTCCTAACATCGGCTTGGGGGGCGGGGCTAATAGCATTACTAACACTTAAAAGGAAACACTCGGGGAAACCCACTGCTGTTTAGAGTTCTCAGAGCTGAATCATCTGCACCACAGATGATCCGCCACATCGCATGATGGAGCAGATGATGATGAATTTTTACAAAATGAAAATCAGAGAAAGACATACTGCCATTCCCTCCTCGCATCCTGCCAGCCTGGTCAACTCAACCTTCAGATTGGGCAAGGACTGGACAATACCACCTAGCAGAGCAAAGCCCTATGCCATGTACAGCTGCAGCAGGCCTGTGGTGGACACGTGAGGGCCATGCTTCGGCCAGCTGGGCAGCGTGCCTCGGGAGGAGACGAAGTGGCTGAGCAGGCGGGCAGCAGAGACTTACTGAGAGAAGCTTCCACGTAATTGGACGAACTGGCTTAGGGATTCCGGACCAGCTCAGCTTCCGTAATTCCTCTGTTGACAAAAAAAAAAAAAGGAACAAGGAAAAACAGGGTTTACAAAGGGTCAAGACCTCCCCGTGCTTAACTATCCCACCTGTGTGCACAGGGCAGGGAGCCCGGAACCGGAGCAGGAGCAGCCCTGGGAGGGAGGAGCTCAGGGCACTGCTGTTCTCGACATGCCAGAGCAAGGGTGTCACCACTGTTCTTGGTCACACACACACGCCACTTTTATGCACTCATGTCCTGAAGAGGATGTGTTTGCAAGTCACACCTGAGCATCCCTGGAGCTGCCCTGGACAGGACAGGCCCGTCCTCCCACTGTACGGTCATTGAAGACCTGCACACCAGCCTCCTACCTCTCCTCGCCCCCTTCCCCGGCCCCACCTCACCCCAAGCTGATCCCCTTAGAGGACTCCCTGTCTCCTCTCCCTGCCCTGTAGCACCCCACCTCTCACTTTTAGGCACCTGCACACAGTGGCTTTCTTAGTATGGTTTTGACAGAATTTGCTTCTTGGAGATAAGCTTGTTTTCGCATAGCATTAAAAAGGCATAGCCATACTGTACACAGCCAGGACAGACTGACCCTCACCAGAGACGCTTCTACAACACTCACAGATGAGGAGAGTCAGGAGCAGGAGTGGGGCCAGAGTCAGGCCAGAAACAGGGGCCTCAGCCAGGACAGAGCACTCAGGGCCACAGGTGAGGGCAACAGACATGCCAGTTCTGCATCCACATGATGCCCCTTTCACATGCCCTGAACAGCCAGAGCAGGGGGTCAATGTGCAGGAGATTCACACCTGTCCAACTCCACAGAGTCCAACACAATTACTTCCTCCATTTAAGTTAGCAATATTCCATTAAGGTCTTCTCCTAACAGCTCAGAGCTAGGGATTAACACTAGCAATAAAAGAATCGATTACAGAAGATTTGGGCAATATAATCAACAAAATACAACGTCCTGGCATCTCATCTTTTCCCAATTACTAAAGTCTAAGTAAAGTAGGTACCAAATAATTGGGTGGCAGTTCCAGCAATGACGTGCATTCACAGCAATCTCAGAAAATACCAAATCTTCCCCTATTTACTAAGGACACTATGAAAAATAGGAGCCTAATATCTGAACACCAATAACACAGTGTTTACCAATCATGTTCCCAGTGCCTCTCCCTTTGCACAGCCCTGGTTGTCTGATTGTGGATTATGAAGAAAGCACAGAGAACTCATTTATTAATGTTCTCTGAATCTGTCGCCTCATTAGAAGCAACTCTCAAGAAGTCAAAATCTTGAATATACAGCATGAAACGAAGTTCTAACTTGGTTGAAGCTTTAATGTTTAAAGAGAGGTGTCACATATATTATCTTATTCAATCCTAGAGCAGCCTGAGTTACCTAGCGCTGTGCACCACTGTAGTAGCCTCAGAGAGGTTAAGTGACTTGACCAAGGGCACACAGGAACTAAGTCACCTTCAATACCAGGATCTTTCCACTGCTTTAACTCCCATTCTTAAAAAGACTTTGTAACACAGACAAACCTCACTTGTGAATACGGATAAAAAGATCAAAATAAAAATCTTAGCAGATCAAAACACAGCAGGCTGTCCAAAGAATAATACACATAGGCAGGATTTACTCTAAGAATGAAGGTGGTTCAACATAAGAAGTCCTGCTGCTTCACCTGGGAGCTGAAGCTGCCTGATGGGGAAAGTCGTCATTTCTAACTGGATACCCGTGACTTCCAGCCAGGGGCCACTCACCACCTTCCTAGAAGAACACCAGCTGTGCAGTGACCACTACTCCCCCCACCCAGGACAAGCTGAGCCCACCCAACCCTGCTCCAAAGGTGCCCCTGATTAGCACCTGCTGTGGCGCCAAGCCACCCTCAGCAGGGGCGGATTCCACGATGGCCTGGCACCCCATCCAAGCCCTGGGCAGAAGGTATTTTCACCAGGGGCTTCCAAGGAAGCTTCCCTGGCCCTTGGCAAGTCTCTGGAAGCAACCCCTCTGCCTTCCTCTGAAAGCTGCTGGGCTCAGACTAAGGCCCAGGACTGCTGCCACAGCTAGGACCTGATCAGCCTGAGGACAAGGCCAACGAAGAGAAGGAGGCAGAGCCTCGAGAAGCCAAGATGTAGAAGTCTGAGTTCAGTAGGTGCCAGACACAAGGAATTTCCCAAGTTGACAGCTTTCCTCTGTGGGCAGCAGGAGAAATGCAAGTGTCATGGGCATGAGCTTGACAGAACCACACAGGCCCTTGTGAAAAAACAGGAGTTAGGGCAGCTGGCACCGACACCCATGAGAGACACAGCTCTGAGTCAAGCAAAGGTTTTTGACACAGAATATCTGCCAGACTGCCCTCTGCAAGGTGCAGCAGCCTAGGACCTAACAACACCAGGCCTCACGCAGAGTCACACACGGGGACATCGCCAGGCTCAGGGAGATGGAGCATTTGCAGCACACAGGCCCTGGGCCAGAGGAGCACCAGGTGACACCAAACTCGGCCCGCAGCCTGGGAGGCCTTATGCTGGGCAGCCTGTGCTCAGAGCTCACCTTCTTCCCCAGGACGGAGCAAGTGTGAGCTCAGAACCACACGACTGCCAGAAGAACGGGCAGAGGAGGTGGTACGTGGGCCATTGCACATGGTCAGGAAGGTCAGGAGGTCTCTCTGCAGAAACGGCAACTAGACAAGACCTGCAGTCCACAGCGGTCTCCTTGAGAAGCCCAATGTAGACGGCAGCAGTACAAGAAAGACGGAGGCCAAGACATTCAGGGCAAAAAGCAAGACAACTCACAGGAGGCCGGACAGGCAGGCGGCTCGAAGGCTAGAAACCAGAACGTAACCAACGGTCTGTGCCAAGCCAGTTCACACTCCAATGGGACTCGCTGCACGTGTTCTGAAACTTGACAAGTGTATCCCAAGTTCACCAAGCAGAATAGGGACATGAAAACATCCAATAAAGTTCCCAAAAAGAGGAAAGAGAGCAGCCTTGAGTAGCAGATAAAGGACTCTGTGGCAGAGCTACAGCAACTATAACTACAGGACTCTGGGAGAAGCCAAGGAAGCTGCATGAACGTTCAAAACCATACCTACACATGCAGGAGCACCGGATGCCATTCAAAGGGTACCTCGAGTCAGGGGGCACCGACCAATGGTCTTCCGCCAAGATGGATTTGTTTTCAGAAACGATACTGGGTCACTAATCCTACCAAACAAAAACTGATTTCTAAATGATTACTGTATTCCACTGCATAATTGCTGCATATTTGATGCTAAATATTTTTGCAAAAGAGGTGGGGTGCAACCATTATGTGAAGCATATTTTTTTTAAAGTGCCAGTATTACTTAAAAATCACGAAATACTAACCTGTCTTTTGAGCAAGGCTAGGATGCGTGCAATACCTGTGACTACACATTAATGAATGGCAATGATGATGTGGGGCAACAGGGTAAAACCCTAAATAGGCCCATGTGGAGGGGCACGTCTGTGTAAAGGAAGATAACAATACTAGAAGAAAATGTGAGTGATCTTGCCACCCCCAGGCAGGAAACGCACTCCTAGGCAAGACACAAATCTCACAATCTATGAAGAGATTCTCAAACTAAGGATATAAAAGTTCAAAAGTGACTGTACAGCAAGACACTACAGTGTTAAAACAACAAATGACAAGTTTGAAACATTCAAGCAGCGTATAAAAAGTCAAAAAGCACTAACATACAAAGAGCACATGTTAAGTAAAAAAAAAAAAGCCCCTACAAAAAGGAAAGGAAATGGAAATGACGAAAGAGCATAACAAGAAAAAGACACTGTCCTTGATGGTGACCAAAGAACCACAAATTCAAACAAGAAATCTGTCAGACATAAATTGGTAAGACTGTAAGTGACAACACCCATCACCGACAGCACCCTGGGTCAACAGCCACTCTTTTACAGGCAGTGTCTACACTGGTAGGCCAGTTGTGTTGGTCAACTCTTGAAGGTCTATAATCTTTGAGCAGCACCTTTACTCCAAGACGCCTACTCTACAGGGACATTTCCTAGAGTATGCAAGGACTATACCCAAGGATGTCACTTGAGCACTGTCATGCTGACAGCATTAGAAGCAGCATTAGCAGGGATGCGACTGAAATCCTATAATATCCAAAGCCTGGAATACAGTATTGCCATAGAAAAGAAAGGTATTTTTCGCATGGGTATAGAATAAATGCATCTAATTACAAAGTAAAAGGAGAATAATTGAGAAAAGTGAGCAGAAGCACTGAGAGTTTCTGCAGCACCACTCGCCTCAGAGAGGATCAAGGAAGGGAGTCAAGGCCAGGAAGACTCCCCTGCACCGGGCGCTCTCCCCTATCGCTACAAAACTATGAACTTCCCGCAGCAGGGAAGTTCAGGGAAGTTCTACCCCTCTTCACCAGGTTCTCAGTCTCCAGCGTTCTGGGCCCAGGCTCAATCCTAGCTGATCTAAGGCACTGATGGTTCCTGCCCTCCCCCCTCTCCCCTCTCCCATGGAACTGACCCCTGCCACCTGCAGGGCTGTGTCCTGAGCACGGGCTCATCTCCTGAGGCACAGCAGGAGCTCCTGGAGATCAGAGTCCACGCTTCTGCTGCCCTCCACCCTGACATGCTCCCTTGTGACTGCTCCATAGTAGGAGCCAGGAGAGAAAGCCCAATGGTCTCCTGCCTGTGGGAGGCAGGTGGGCTGTGGCTGGCTGGGGGAGCTGTTGATATGTTAAACTGAAGTATAATCTGCATACAATAGAAATACTAAAGTCACCCTGTCGACTGGAATATTCCTAACTGCCTTTCTAGTGACCCCTGCTCCCACCCTGAGCTAACCACTTTCTGGCCCCCGTTGACACAAGTCAGCTTGCCTGCTCTCCTGACTCATGCAGGGTAAGTCCTACTCACTGCTCAAAATGTGTCTGCCAAAGCCACACGTGTTGCAGGTTATCAGTGGTTCATTCTTTGAAGCAGACTCGGCACTCTACCCTACACACGTACCACAGTATGGCCACACATTCGCCTATTCCTAACATCTGAGTTAGCTACAGGTTTTCAGCCTGAAGATGATGCTGTGAACATTCCGGCTGATGGGACCACTTTCGTTTCTCTCAGGCAAACATGAGGGGTATAGCTGCTGGGCCACGAGGCAGATGTATGTTCTTTCATCTTTGTACCTTTTAGAAAGAGGAGAGGAGGCCACAGGAAGGTTCTCCAGAGTGGCTATACCACTTCACGCTACCCACCAGCAATGTCCCCAAGTTTCAGTTACTCCATAACTCGGTCAAAACAGCACCGTCCATCTGTTTCCTTGCAGCCATTTTAGTCAGTGTTAATGGTATCACACTGTGGCTTGAACAGGCAATTCTGTGATGACTACCAATCACTGAACAGATTCTCCTGCACGCTTTTTGGCAACTTCTATAACTTTTTGTGTAGTGCGGGTTGAGATCTTTTATCTGCCCCTTCCTGTGCTATTCGGTTTTATTGTGGTGACGGATTCTTCTCTTGACGTGATCATGCTCTCCTGTTCTGCAGCTGAATGCCAGATGTGCCAGGTACCACCTTTATCACCTCTACCATAACAAGACGGGCCTGTGACTGCTTCTCCCTTGCCAGCCAACCTGCTCTCACCTTGCAGGACAGTGCTGGAGGCACTGGAGGGGAGGGCGGAGTGGGGGGGGGGGGTCCCGGCTCCCACGTGTGCTCTCCAGCACTCAGTTTCTGCAGCTCTGGAAACTGTCCCCAGAGGACATTATGGTGGCTTCCCCAGCTCATGGACAGCCTCGCTGCTGAGCAGATCAGCACTCAGGCAAGGATCGAGGGCACCCTCTGTGCGCGCCCGGGCTCTTCCTACGTTTGATTCCCTCCTGCACAGGACCCTGCTCCAGGCGGCTCAGCCTCCCAAACTCCCCTTCCCAGTTCCTCAACTCAGGAAGGTGCCAGGTTCACTCAGGTTCCCCTTCATGCACAGCAGCCTGGGTGACCACAAAGTTCACTGAGTTCACTGCCCTTGTCTCAGATCAGTCTGCACTGCCTACTGGCCAATGTCTGAGAATATTTATTTCAGGTGTTTGGTCCAGTTTTCTGCCTATAACAAGAAAGCTACTCTTTAGCCAGTAGATCATCCATGGGGTGAAATGAAAATCAATTATGTGACATTTCTAAAGAACTCTTTGTTCACAGTTGCTGGCCCCTGGCTCCCTTCCCTCATAATGTCTCACAAGATTTTGCTAACAGGGTTGTAGAACCTTAAAATATGAGTGAAGCAGCACTGACTCCTCCCCCTACCTCCAAGAGTTGTTCTTCTTCTTTTTTTTAATATTTATTTTTTAGTGGTAGTTGGACACAATATCTTTGCTTTATTTATTTATTTTTATGTGGTGCTGAGGATCGAACTCGGGCCCACACCTGTGCTAGGCAAGTGCTCTACCACTGACCACAACCCAGCCCTCTCCAAGAGTTCTTGGAGGTCTGGCACTGCTCCTTCTTTAAAGGAAATTTTACTATGTGCACATATGAGTACGTACCAACAGGTTAGCCCAGTACTATGTACAATTACAATGCATCAATTTAAAGAGTCTGCTAAAGTTCACTAGCACAGAAAGCCATCTGGCCCCAATATTTTCATGTGTGACAGCTTTTTTTATTGCAAATTAATATTTTAAACCAACAAGGGACACCATAGCTTTCTGTTTCCTTGAATTGGTTTTATTAGGCTGCATCTTTCAAGGAATATTCTGGCATGTATAGGCACACACTTGCACATATGCCCCTTGCTATCTGTCTACTATCTGCAAGCTCTGTAGTGACAGCCCCTCTCCCAAGACACTTTCCTCTGCTTTTCATAAAACTAGCGTTAAGCTTTCAAGACTCCTGTCTTGCTCAGTCACGCTCTAGTTTGTTTCGCCCTCACGAGAGGGCTGTCCTCCTACTGTGCTCTGGAGCCTGCATGTGTGTGAGGCTGACATGCGAGGCCAACCTCTGCTGCCCAGCTGCACCCCAGAACCTGGCTCAAGCTCTCTTGCTAGTTTCTTAAGGTAGGGCTTCCCTCACTGCTTTGACACCTTTTCACTTTCTAATACAGGCATTTAAAGCTCTGAATTTTCCCCCAAGTACTATTTTACCTGTATCACACAATTTTGATACGAACTGTCATTACCACTGAGTTCAAAATATTTTCTGATTTTGCTTATGATTTTTCTGATCCATAAGTCACTGAGAAGTACACACATACATTTCTAAATATTTGAGGATTTCTGGACATCTTATGCTACTGAGTTCTTAAAGCATTCCATCAGATGAACTTTGGGCTTTTTCAACACTGTGGTCTCTGCTGTGACTTCTCTGGGCCTAGCACATGGTCCACGTGGTGCCTGTGTCGTGTATCCTGAGAGGAACGAACATTTTCAGTTGGTGGAGACAGCAATCTATAAAGCAGTCAGATCCAGACAGTTGATAGCGCTAATCAAATCTTCATATCTTTACAATCTATGATATCAATTGCTCCGCGAGGGGTGTTAAAATCTCAGTGATCATGAACTTGTCCTTTTCTCTCTGTCTGTGAATGTTTACTCTGTGTGTAATAAAGCACATCTGGATACACATTTGGGGCTTGTCTACCCATTTAATAAATCGACCCTCTTATGAAGCATCCCTCTTGGTCTCCGTACAGCTCTCTGTCTTGCGGTCTACACTTTCTGATGAATTATGGGCAAGCTAGTTTCCTTGCATTAGGTTCACATGGCCTAAGGCCTTCTCTCCTTTTATTTCAACCCCAATTCTTAGTGTCTAAAGCTCTGTCTGGCTTTCACTGTGGTTTGAGTTTTCCTGTGGCCTCCAGAAAGTCACGTGCTGGGACTCAATTCTAACGCAGCAGGTGGAGGTGGGCCTGGGGTGGTGTGCAGACCACCAGGCTCCACTCTCTGAGAGGATGGGAGCCCCTGGAAAGGCCCTCTACTGCCCAGGCTTCCTTCTCCTGTCCTCTGCCATGGGAGGGCACAGCGTGTCTCCTCTTGCCCTTCCACCTCCCATGTGCCCTGCGAGGACACAGTGGGAACCTTCACTACAAGCTGGCACCCAGACCCTGCACTTCCCAGCCTGCACAGCTGCCCTCTCCTTCATGATCACCGTGTCTGAGCTCTTCTGTGATAACAGTACCAGCCTTCCTGTCAGCTTGCTGCCCCTGCATCCGGAGTCAGCCAATAATATCACTACAGCTCTAAGAGAACTAACGAAAGAAAGTTAAATATGCAGAAAATGAATGAGAAATACATTTTCTTTTTACTCTCTACAACAGATTTGCTGTCTGAAAAATAAACTTTGAAGTATTTTTATGAAAAAACACCAAAACCACAATTCCATGCTGGCCTGCATCAACCGGGAAGGCTTTACTTCTCAACAGGACCCTCACACTTGGGTCATCACCAGAAAGGACACTCTTCCAGAAGCAGCAGAGTGGCAGCACAGTTCAAAGGTCCTGGTCACAGTCCAGCCTGGCCAAAGCCCCTGCAGGCAATGCTCAGCCCCTCCACTCTCTGAGCTTCAACTACCAGAGGCACGGAATTGTCTCAAGGAATAGCATTTGTGAAATGTGCCATGCTCTACACAAATGAAGGGCACGGTCTGTTATGCTAACAGAGGTGGTTACTCAGCACACTCTGAGTCCAGACCAGAGAGCAACTAGGACTCATTTGTTCTAATTGGATGTAAACAACCAGATCTAAGACTGAACCAGGAATCTGTCACAAAATGGTGTACACAAAGAACTCACAATTACAAGCACCTTTTTTCTGGAAAGCCAAAAATAACTGAAAAATCAACACACAATTTAAGCTGTTTCTTTACTACCACTCGTCCTTTCTTAAGTGGTTTTGATTCTGACTTTTGGAACTCATGCAGCAGTGGCTGGGAGACACGAGGAGCACAGGCAAACAGTCCAAGAGAGCAGGGGAGTGCGGCTTCCTTGGGCACAGAGCTGGGCACCCAGCACAAGACCATGTTTCCCTCCCAGAGCCACGCAGGATGGCCTGGAATGCAGCCCTGCCCACCAGCAGCTGCATCCACACATGGGCCTTCCAGTCACACACACTGACCACTGGTCAGCCCATATTCCCCGCATTAAGTAGGACTACTGGCCAATGTGCACCAGAGTCACAAAAATAAAGAAGTCCCAGGAAAGATGTGGACTCTCCTATGAAGCAGGGTCATCAGGAAAGGTACCCACGGGCTGCTACTGAGGGTCCACTCCCCACCCAAACCCGTCAGCAGGACAGTAAAGGAAATGGGTTACCAATGAGGACAGGGGCATAAGGCAGGAGATGCCCAGAAAAGCACAAAAGATGGAAAGCAGAGAAGGCAGAGCCTCCCTGCCTGCCAGGGGCTGGCAAAAGACCCTGGGAAAGGGCTATATGGAGGTCCATGGCAGAGCGGCACTCCCAGGCAGCAGGGCATGCCCCCACATACGGCATCACCCACCTCACTGGCAGACTGCCTGGGTTAACCACTGCGGCAGAACAAGTTACACAGAACAAGTGCTGGTGGCTCATTCCCCCACTAGAGATACCATCACAACAGCACAATGAATCCCAACTTCACCAAAAACATGCCATGGTAATACTGAGCAGGTGCACAAAAGAAGAGGACAGCGTACCCTTCTTCCAAAGTAGAAAGTCAATAAATAGGTGAAACTATGACGATCTGCTCTGGGGGTGCAGCATTTACAAACACAAAAGGAAGACCATC
Source organism: Marmota marmota marmota (assembly GCF_001458135.2). Lineage (NCBI taxonomy): Eukaryota > Metazoa > Chordata > Mammalia > Rodentia > Sciuridae > Marmota > Marmota marmota. Next base: position 1,997,056 of record NW_025999962.1, read on the forward strand.
TGCAGATGGGCTCCAGGAGAGGGATCATGACCTAGTACTTCCTCAGCCAACCTCATACTACTACCTCATTCTGCAAACCAGTGCAAGGACTACTTAAGATCAAAGTTAAAATGTGACCCAAAATAATCAAGTACGGTACATGGCAAGGGGCCAAGGGCACAGTGTGCAGGACACAACACACAGAAACATGAGCTACTTCTCCTGCTTCTGGGCCAGCTCCGCAAGATGTGGATTTCAGTAAGAAAAAAAAAAATAGCAGTACCAACAATAAAAAATTAAAAAAAAAAAAATAGCAGTATTTGGATAGAGGTCTGCCATATTTGCTGAGCACTGACCCATCTACCTACGAGGCTCAAAGCAACCACAAATGACAGGGACACAATGGGACCCACACCAGGCAGCCCCTGCACTGCTAGTCACTCAAACTTGGTGTACAAGGAAGGCAAGCCTTCTGCAGGCCTGGCCCTGTCCTCGAGCTGCGGAAGATTCCCCCCAGCTTGGGGCTGCCCACAACAGTGCTCTGGAATACCACCAGCACCCAAGGTCCCCAAAGCATGACAGGTGCACCTTAAAGCAGATCACTGCCACCCCATCACTCTCAGGCTTTCTAGAGAAGGTTTCTTTCCTTTCTCAGGTGAAAACAGGAGGAAATAGAGGCGACTGACCCACAGGTGCTACCATTTATGTGGGGTCTTTGGTTCCTTACCAGTCTGTTGACATGGAAGGCTGGCTGGCTGTCACAGGGAGCAGAAGAGCCCAAGAAAAGTACCTGCTCTCGCCTCTCCAGCCCTGGGAATCTCAGTCAAGCTTCACCTCCACAGAGCGAGCAGAGGGAAGCCGTTTCTCCTCCGCCACATGAGGTGGTTAAATCATCCTTTTGGAAGGTATTTCCTTCTGCAGGACCCAGAGGCCAAGCTGCAGCAAGGGAGAACAGCCGCACACGTCTCCCAGCTCAGAATAGGCTGGCCTCTGTTCTGCAGAAGACTGGACAGCAGGCAGAGGCTCCATCCCCTGGCCGCTTTTCTCAATAATCGGGAACTCCAAGCTTGACGAGTCTTAATTGCTACAATTAACAATAAAGTTTTTCAAAATTTTCTCAATCTTTCACTTTTTCTTTTACCTAAGTCTTTTTGTTTCCTTCAAGCAGCTTCTGGGTAACAAATGGGAAGAAACTCCATTTGGAAGTGACACAGAGTTTAAGAAAGGCCTTAGCAAGCGTCCCTGGCTGGGGTGCTACGATGGCCTAGAGGGAGGACAGGGCAGGAAGGCAGAGGGTGAGCCGCTGTCTCCTACAGGAGGGGCACTGCAAGTGGACACACAGACTGGTGCCCGGGAGCACGCCTCCTGTGCTGCACACGGCTTACTGCACAGGTGTGCCAGGAAATTCTCTTGTCACTTGTTTTTGCTGTTTCGTTTTGCTAGTTTTAATAGTCCCATTTACCACAAGTAGAGTTCTCTTTTATTTTTTTTTTAACTTACTGAGTGAACACACCCAATTCATTCACAGCAGGGAAAAGGAATCCTGTTAAAACACAAGCTGCTCTGCATAGGGCAGGGACTCACTCTTCCGTGCTCTGCATGGGGAGCGCCCAGCTGCTCCTTAACCCCTCCACAGGTGAAGTTCGAGGCGCCCTCCCAAGAAGCCTGGAAGTGTGCCCCTCCACCACAACAGCTCAGAACCTCCCCTCTGCACAATAGTCTTCTGCAGTAGCAGCTTCTCCGACCGACCAACCGTCAGAGGGGAAGCTCTGGAATGTCTCCATCATGCCTGCCCCTGGCTACCTCCATGCAAGTCTATGACATGGTGCTCAGGCCCAGCTCAGCTCTGAGATGCACACGGATGGCAGCTGAGGAAAGGGGGAGCAGAAGGCACAGGAAGTGAAACTTGCCGACTCAAAGCCAAGTCCTTGCTGCCCCTTAACTCCAGCCAGGTCCCCATAGCAACCAACCAGAAAAACAGTTTTAAGCCTCAAGAGTCCTGGATAAGAACAGAAGCGGCTCAACAGGAGAGCATCTGCTAGTCATGCTCAAGGCCCAGGTTTGACCCCAGCACCGCACCCCAACAAGAAGTCTTGCATATCAATAAGAAAAGTAAACCCGGGCTGGGGTTGTGGTAGAGCGCTCACCTAGCGCCTAGCACGTGCGAGACCCTGGGTTTGATCCTAGGCACCACGTAAAAATAAACAGATAAAATAAAGTTTGTTTTTTTTTTTTTTAAAGGAAGGAAAGAAAGAAAACCCAGCTTAAAACAAGCAGAGAATATGAACAGGCAATACTTCACAGAAGATATTCAGAGAGCCAACATGAGATGCCCAAAACCATCAGCCACCAAGGAAATCGCACCCACAAGGAGATGCCACACACATGGCACAGCTCTCAAATGCAGGAAAACCGAAGCCCTCGTACACAACTAGTGAGAATGAAAAATGGTGCTGTCATTGTGGAAGTCTGACAGCTCCTTAAAAGGTTAAACAGAGCTGCCATGTGACCCAGCAATCCTCACTCCTGGACACATGCTCAAGAGAAGGAATACACACACCTATAAAGACCTCATACATGAACGTTCGCTGTGGCGTCACTCAGAACAGCCAAGAAGCAGAAACACCCAGACATCTGTCAACCAGTGATGGATGAACGCATGCATGTCTACACGATGTATGTTCACTTTCTGAGAAAATCAGCTTAAAAAGAGAAAAGGTTTATTAAGGTTCATGATTCCAGAGGTCTCAGTCCATGACCAGGTGGATCTGCTGTTTGGGGCCTGTGGTGAGACAGCACTTCATGGCAGAACCGTGAAGCAAACCCACTCACCTCCCGAGAGGGAGTCAGGGTCCTGATACCCACATGAGGGCACACTCCCAGTGTCCAGGAGACCTCCCACGAGGCTCCACCTCTGAAAACTTCCGCTGCCTCCCAGCAGTGGCGCTGGGGACCAAGCCTTGGACACATGGCCTTTGGGGAACCCAAACCCCAGTGCTATGGAATATTTGAACAAGAAAAAAGAGTGAGTGCCGTAACAAGGACAAGCCTCAAAAACACATCTGGGGATGACCTGATTCCACCCACAAGGAAAGTCCCCAGGCAAATCCAGGAAGGCAAAAAGCCGAGCTGTGGCTGCCCAGGGCTGGGAAAGGCGGACTGCCAAGGCACATGGTTTCTCCCTGAGGCAGTAAAAATGTTAACTGCAGGCTGGGGCTAGGGCTGGGGCTCGGGCTCAGGGGCAGCGAGCTCACCTAGCACGTGTGAGGCACTGGGTTCGCGATCCTCAGCACCACATAAAAGATAAAATTTTAAAAAATATTCTTTTAAAAATGTTAACTGCACACTCTGCAAACACTAAAAGCCACTGAGTCGTAGACCTTAACTGGGGGGTTGTAAGGTATGTGGATTACAGCTCTCTAAAGATGTTTCTAAGGGGCTGGGGGTATAGCTTAGTCGGTAGAGCGTTTACCTTGTATGTGTGGGACACTGGATTCAGTCCTCAGCACCACATAAAAACAAATAAATTAAATAAAGGTATTGTGTCCATCTACAACTAAAACAATACTTTAAAAAAAAAAAAAAGATGTTTCCAGATGACTTGAATAAGGAATTTTCAGCTGGAGTTTGAACCTATGGCCTTTCACATGCTAAGCACACACTGGACACTCGACCACTAAGCTACATCCCCAGCCCCAAATCAGGAATGTTTAAAATGATATCTACAGCCCACCCACCTTCCCAGGAAGGGGTGGAAACAGAGGCCCTTAGTAGGGGTGGTGACAACAACAGGCTCTGGCATGCAGCCTGTGTATCAGACCTGAGGCAAGCAAATGGCCCTGCACAGGAAGGAGAGGTCTGAGTCTGGACAGGGCTGGTCCCTAGAGGGAACAATGGTGCAGAGCTCCGGAACCCACCCAGCAACATCCCAGTCCTCACTACACTAACCACAAACCTCCCGAAGGACTCGTACAAGTGGACGTGTTGCTCAGTTGGATTTTGGTTTTGGTTGCTAAGTGGTAAGGGCTTTAGGCTGGTACAGGCAAACCAAACGCACTCATGAAGAGGCCACAATCCAGCAATGCCAACGGCACCCTCACATAGGGACCTCGCACACACAGGAGCTCAGGGAACATACCACCTTCACCAAGCAAGAGATAGGGCTGGAGGCTGTCCTACAGCTAGACCTCACCCAGACAGCTTCTCCAGAACACAGCCCAGCCTCCTCTAAACTGCCCACAGCTCTTGAGCCAGTGACACCACTCCTGGGCTCTGTCCCTAAGGAATCACCTACATGCAAACAGACACTCATGCACATAGATGGTCACGGAAGCATCATTTACAGTTTAAAAAGATGTGACCTAAATGTCTAGTGACAGGGAACTGATTAAATTAGGTGCATGCTCACTTGTGGCTGTAGCAAATTCTTATAACCTCACGTTGCACTGGCATCCATTTTGAATGCAAGTGGACTTTCTTAGGCCAGCAGGGCTATCGCCCTGGGCAGTTTCCAGTTCTCTGCCTCCCCCTAGCTCCTTGATGTGTCCATCAAGATCTCTGCCTTATACAACCACCTTCAGTGACCACCTTCCTATAGGACAGCAACCTGCATCCTCTCTGACCATCCCCACTCACCCCGCACCCTGAATGGACTATGTAGACCTTCCCCAGTGACCACCTCTCCATCACAAAGTGACCCACGGAACTCATGCCTGCTCATTCTAGACGCCCCAACTACAATACTGGACCCCAGTATTGAAGGCACTGAGCCAAGATCACCCATGTCACTTTCTCCCCTTCTCCCTGTGTCACTATTAAACCCCCTACATATATACATACACACACACACACACACACACACACACCTCTGCATAGGACGTTTAGGTGATAAACTCTCATGTCCACCTAATGTCCCTCCTCAACGACAGAAGGGTGCTCTCTATCTTTAAGATCCTAAATTAAAACAGTTACCAACAGGAGATCTAAGTGTTTAAAGGAAAACAAGTATTTTGGAGACCCAAACTGTTTAAAGGAAATCTTTAGTCTTTCAAAGTCTACAGCTGAGAAAACAAAGTGCAACTAGTCTGCACCTCCGGAAACCAGCTCCCCCACCACTGGGAGAGCCCTGATGGTCTGCTAGTCACTTCACAAGGCCTAATTACACTGGTTTTCCCTTCAATACATTGATCCCATGGCCAATGTTGCATGGCATTTAATTAAAGGAAAGACTACTGCTACTTCATGTTAAAAAGCTAAATCCCTTCAAACAAATTGGAAGCTACAGGCTGACATTTTTCCTTTCTAATAGGAACCATTGAAGACAGGCCCAGAGCCTCAAAAATTTCAACATTAAAATATCCTGTATTTATACACCTGTCGCTTGAGGGGCAAAGAGCATGAGAGTGGGTGTGCACACCCAGGATCCAGTGCACCCGCAGGTCAGCAATCCACTAACAGTACCCGGCAGCAGGGCGCTCTAGTCCCTAACAGACAGGGTCCAGGAGAGAGAGTGGTTGCAACCAGCACTCGCACTCAGCTGCCAGGACTCGCCAGGGATAGATCTCACCATGGGCACTAGGACCCTGGGGCCATCACCACCCCTTCCACTAGCTCTCCTGCATCTGCCTGCTCCAGGTTCCCCGACACCACATCCTCAGGAGAGGCCCCCAAGACCAGGACCCTGTGGAAGTATGGAAGACAGGGGCTGTTCCCAGCTCTGCTGAAGGGCTCTCTGGCTGCACCTGCGTTCCTCCTGTGGCTCTAGGGGGCAGCGAACACACCCCCAGATGCCACACATGACTGGGAGCTGGAAACTGAGCGGCCAGAGAGTCTTGTGCATCATCAGCTCAACCAACATTGGGTAAATGTGAGGTAATACCAAAGGCAAAGCCACTTGGTCCCACAGCCCCCACTTGTCTCAAAGGTAATACACTGAGCGAAGCTTGGCTGGCATGCAATGCCCTGGGATGCCAAGGACCCACCCGGACCCCACCTGCGGGCCCACAACCCACGCACAGTCAGGCTCTCTTTACAGCACACCCCAGGGTGCTTCCATCCAGAGTCCCATCTGTCTTTGGTATCCACTCACCAGCACACTGCCGATCCCACCATGGTGCTCGGGAGGCACCCACGCCACTCTCACCCCACACTGGCGCAACCACTCCCTCCCTTCTCTGGGGGACCCTATGCCTTCTGCACACTTCCTGTGTACCAGTATCAGCTGTACTTGTCCCCAGGCCCACCTGTGCCTGATCAAAAGCTCCACAAGGACACAAACTGTGTCTGGCCCACCCTGAAGACTAATCCCCGGCATTATCACTGCAGCACAAGGTGCTGAGGAATGTTCACTACTCGAAATACAAAAAGGTGGGGAGACTCGCTCGAGATGCTTGCCCGCCCACGAGGGCTAAGAACAAGGGTTCTGGGAAGGTGGCCATCCCACCTGCAGCACACACAGGCTGGGGCCACCCAGCATGCTCTTCAAAGCAGCCCTGCAGGGCACAACGCTCAGGCCAGCACTTCCACGATGGACCTGTGCTCAGGCTGTGTTCAGGGCACACCCATGCGCTCTAAACAGCGAGAGGATGAGAAGGCTTGCTTCCTGGTGGCACTGAGAACACAGGAAATGGGCGGAAAGACACAGACTGGCAAGGACAGAGTACTAACTCCTGCTGCTGTCACTAACAACAGAGCAGTGCTGTCTGCTGCATCATCAGCACTATCTATTTCAGCACATGTCTGAATAGTTACTATTCCCGAGTATCCAGCAGATACTTACAACAAACACCCAGAAATCAGCAGGTTCCCACATCCAGATGGACAGAAGGACAAGTAGGTCCTGAGAGCCAAATTATGAAGGGCACTGAACACCAACAGAAGACACAGGGGCTTCTAAAGCAGAGGGGAAAGCAGAGATTCAATGTGACTTACCTCCTGCTGGTGTAGGGAAGGCATCATAAGGGAGAGGGAAATAAGGAGACTGGCTGGAAAGCTGCTTCCAGGTGTGGGCAGATATGATCAAGGACAGGCCATCGGCAGAAGGAAAGATCGCAGGGGCCAACACAGAGGCACCGAGAAAAGACAAGAACAGAGAGGCCTGCATAGTGACTAGACTTGGGGACAAAGAGAGACAAGATTTGACAATGACCTCCAAGTTTTATCCTGGATAAGAGAGATCAGTGACATCTATGACTCACGAGAAGTCGGAAGGCAGGCGATTTAGTGCAAGAGAAGAGAAATGGGAGAGGACAGACAAGAGGAAGGCCAATGGAAAACTACTAATGCCAGAGAGCAGCCTGGGCACAGGGGTGGTTTCCACAGGGGTCTGTTGCCCTGAAGGACAGCTCCCATCTGCTGTAAACACAAGGGAAAGAGACAGAGCACCCTGAGTCTCAGTGAAGTCCATGATCATCTACCACACTCGACATGGCGAGCTGGGAGACAAGGCCGAGGGCCCTTCCAGAAGACATGCAGACTGGGGGACAAGTGTGGAGTGTGCAATACAGAGGACTCCGAGGCAAACAAAAGCATATTTTTAAAGAGAAGTTGAGAAATTCACTTTGGCAAACACGGGTGTGAAGGTAGAAGGGAGTGGACCAGGCACAGGACACACCAGAAGGCCACTGAAGTTCCAGGGAGGAAGACCTTCCAGGATGTGCTGGTGCAGAATGCCTCAAAGGCAAACCCAGCAACTGAGAAAAGCTACCCATAGGCAGAAAAGGGTCAGCACATCTTACCCATGCCAAGCCCGGAAGCCCTGGGCACCCATGCATTCCAGGCTAGGTCTCCCGGCCTGGCTCGAGGCCCTGTCTCCAGGGAGTGCTCAGTACATCAGCTGAGTCAGTGAACCCCTGGAATAACAGTTTCCTCATCTATAAAACAAGAGGCTCAACTAACTGCTTAGCTCCTGTTCAGCTTGAGTGCAGCCAGGAGAATGCAATGCCTTTGGGGGCCTCCAGCAGACCTGTTTACACAAAGGAAGGAGTAAAACCCAGATTTGTGGGAAACAGCACAGCACAGTTATGTGTCTCACTCCATCCTTCAAAGCAGCTGCAGGTGAAACCCTAAAACTCTCAGGGGGATCCTCTGTTCCTGACTGGAGGAAAAGCCTGAGAGGCGGCAGCCAACCTAAAGGGCACAGCACCGGCAGGCGGAGGCTGCACACACCAGCACCTGCACCCCACACACAGGAGCACTCTCCCCACTCCTCAGGCCCACCCTCCCGTGATAAGAAACAGCACACTCTGGAAGAAGGCATCTCCTTGCCCCTCTCAGCTGCTTTTGACATTCCTGCAGGTTAGAAAGTGAAGAGAGCTAGAGCAAGTACAGAAGGGGAAGGAAAGGCTCACGGGGTTGAGAGAGAGACCAGAACAAGAAAGGGCAGGGCGGGCTGGGGCCATGGCTCAGGAGTAGAGCACTTGTCCAGCACATGCAAGGCCCTAGGTTCGATCCTCGAACCTTGAACCCAGGAGGGTGTCTCCAGCAGCAGACTCACCTGGATGACTGAGACTCGGATAAACGTAAGGATCCCAACTACACAAAGAGAATTCCAGAAGCATCATAACTTCTGCTGAAGTTCAAAACAATGAGTAAGGGCTCAGCATCACTAAAAATGCACCAAAGATATGGGTATAGATACCGGTGCTTCCCTGGGGTCTGCGGAAAGACTGCTAAAGTTCTCAGGAGGGTGACAGGAGAGGATGGAGAATCCGTAGTGCTCAGGCACCCTGTCTCTGTGTTCCTCCTCCTGCTTTGAGCAGGACAAGCCCAGCAACAGACAGCAGAGCTCTCACTCCCACAGCATCCCAGGAAACAGCCAAGCACATGAATCGCACAAGGGAAGCCCAGTTGACTCCTGGACAACCCTCAGGGCTGCAGAGCTGAGTGTCACCTCTGAGAGTGAAAGAGAGGCTGAGGTGGCCTGCGCCACGCCCTAGAGTCCCACCACAGTGCCACACACTCTAGGACTATTCATTCAAGCAGGAGACTCTTTGTCTCCAGAGAATGTCCAATGCACAAAGCGAGGGGCTCTGAGAAGAGCCCGCCAGCTCACTGCCACAGCTTCTCACTGCCACACGTCTGTTATCAGCTTCACATTTCTGACAGGAGGAGCTAAAGAATGCGCACCAATGAGGCCTAAACCCAGCTACTGCCTTGTGCTGAACCCGGAACCCCACCACCTAGTCCCTCCCTCACCAACTACCATCAAGGAAGAGCTAGGGAGGCCACCAAGATGTCAGAAACCCACTTCTAATTCCTCCCCGGCAGGCAGCTCCTCCACTCTGAAGACAAGCTGTAGACTTCTGATCACTGCACTAAATCCCTGGGTCTCTGGCACTCAGCCTAAGCAAGGTGCAGCCCCCCATGCTGAGTGGGTCTCTACAGATGAGAGGGGCATGGAAGGTGCTCTGGGACCTGCACAGTGGCTCAGGAGAGACACCCACCCCACCTATCATCAGTGGGAAGGCCTGAAATCACTGCCTGCTTGACCCAAAGGACAGGAACCTCTCTGAGGGCGAAGCCTTTGCTGAATCCCTCCAGATGCCCGCAGAAAGGGCTAGAAGGCATGCCTTCAACTCTTTCATTGAGCCGTGACTCACATGCCAGGAAGTCTGAAGTGTGCCATTCCATGACATTACGACGTTCCCAGAGCTATTTGAGCATCACTGTCTAATTCCAGAACATGCTGTCCATCACCCAGGCCAGAAACCAAGTGCCTCTTAGCAGCCACTTCCCTGGCCTCCTCTGCCATGGCAAGGCCTCGTCTGCTTCCAGTTGCCCAGGATTTGCCTGTGTGTTCCGTATGAACAAGAGTCACACGTCTGAGACAGGTGGAAGTTCACGAGGGATGCCCTAACCCCACCAGCATGCCTTTATTATATCTGTTTGTTTGTTTTTATGCAGTGCTAAAGGTAGAACCCAGTGCCTCACAAGAGCCAGGCAAACTCTACCACTGAGCCACACCCCAGCCTCCTGCCCTTTCTGTTAGGGTCTCTCTCCACCCTGTGAGCCTTCCCTGCCCTTCTGCACTGGCTCCTGCATTCTTCACATTTCTGACCTGCAGGTGGGGGGCGGGGACTTTCTAAAGGTACCTCAAGCATCGGAGAACAATCCCAGGTGTGGACACACCTTTGCATTTTTCTTGGGTCCAGTCCTGAGAGTGCAACTCCTGCACCAGTAGCAGCCCTGATTCCACTGTTCCGGGACTCAGTCACTGTTTCCCAGCAGCTGCACCTCTCCCGCTGCCATGTGGGGCGTAAGGCACCCTCAACAGGCCTGAGGTGTCTTCTCTGCTATACTGCAGCCATCCTCTGGGGGCAATAGGGGTGGGTGTTTAAATGGGATAAGAGTTAGATCCCAAAATGCTGGGTCCAGTTTTATCTCATCTCAAAACAGTTCTGCACGTGTGCTTGCCCATAAGAAGAATTTCTCAGCTCACAAGCATAGGCACACACACACACACACACCCAGTCAGCACGCCAGCTTCAACTGAGAACACTGAGGCCTCGGGGATGCCCACGGGCAAGGAACTCCACAGTGTCCCACCCCATGGCCCCTGCTTCATCAGAACAACATCTCCTCAGGGGACAGAGACACCGCAGGCAGGGGCTCTCCTAAGCCCTCCTTCACTGCACTCACCTTCCCATGCTCCACTGCCTCGATTCATCTCTGGCCACTGGTCAGGGACAGGGAGGTCTGCCAAGGAGATCAGGGAAAGTGCCCACCATGTATTGTGCCTTCTACAAAATAGTTCCATGGCGAGCAACCTCCTCCAGATGTTCCGCAGACAGCATCCACATCTACAGCACTTACCCAAGTTCATCCAAACCAACCAGCTAAACATGTGATTAACAAGAATAACTTTGACGAAGACAAAGGCCATGTTTAGCAATCCGTGGACACATGGCACGAGAGAGTGCTTATGACCAAATGCAAGACACCAAGGTCCAAGAGGCAACTACAGAGCCTGGCAGAATTGGCACCTGTACACAGGTAAGTCTCTGCAAGTCTTTTATGAGGAAGTGGGAACCACCCAAAAAAGTTGCAAAGCCAATCCAAGATGGCTCCAGGCTGGGTGACACACACTGCTGGTTTTCTCTCTGCCTATCACCACTGCCCAGACTCTCCCAACACTCCTCGCAGGCCGGGATGAGGGTAAGAAGATGGCAGAATCTGGTCAACTGACTATCTGAAGACAGGTGACCTGACTAGGTCACGCTCTAACAGAAGTGACAGAGACTGAGTCTCACCCACATCAGGTTGGGATGACTGAAAGTACATGGCAGTGTTCTAGGAGGTGATGGGACTAACGCCATAAGCCCAGCAGCCCGGAGCGGGCCCAGTGACTCCACAAGGCGGCTCTAGAATTCCAGGACAGTGACCAACATCAGCATGTCCAGAGGAGAAAGGCTGCAGGCAGAGGGCCATGATGTCAGGCCCAGTCACCTGCAAAGTAGGGTGACAGAGCACCAACAGCACAATCTGCCATGTGGATACCCACCACATGAAAAGAAAATCAGCTCCAGGGGCCAGAGCCAGGCCAGCAAGGACAACCTGCAGGCAGACAGCATCTCCAGAGAAAAAGAAGTTTTTCACTGTGGAAAAATCTGAGCCACAACCAGGTCCTCTGCCCACAGAGCTCCATAAACCACAGCATTTGGTCCTTGTAGACACCTGTGAGAGGGCCCAGGGCCCACCCAACGCACCCACAGGTAAGGGTAAGGAATGTGTCCATTAGACAGAGAAGGTTGAGAGCAAAACTGGGGGGCAAGCCAGGCAGGCAGCGCATGCCCGTAATCCCAGCAGCTCGGGAGGCTGAGACAGGAGGATCACAAGTCCAAAACCAGCCTCAGCAATGGTGAGGTGCTAAGCAACTCAGTGAGACCCCGTCTCTAAATAAAATACAAAATAGAGCTGGGACGTGGCTCAGGGGTCAAGTGCCAAAAAAAAAAAAGTACCAAAAAAAAAAAAAAGAGAGAGAGAGAATGGGGGTAGGGCAACTGTCCTGTCAAGCATCCCAGTCCCACAAGGTCCCTCCCAACAATGCAGTGTCCCAGGAGCCACCCAGTGAGGGTCTGGCAATCTGCAAAGACTGTGCTGGGCCTTACTGAGGGCTAACACACACGGAAGAAACACCCCAGGGAGAATGGGAACTGCTCAGCCCTGCCACCCTGTGTGACTGTGTGAACGTGGCACTCTCAGAGCAGCACGTCATGATGCAGTCAGAACTGTGACCGTATTTATGACTATTGGCAGCAAAAATAGTATGCAATAAAAAGCAATATACAGTAACAGCATAAGCATCGCCACACAACTTCAGCAGGGCCAACCAAAAGCCTCGTTCCTGAGAAAGGCGATAAACATTTGTAACAGAGAACCCAGCTGGGTTTGTCTGAGATGCTGACAGAGAGGCTGTGAGCCGGTGGGCCGAACCCTGCTGTCCTGAGTCCCCACTCAGCTCAGAGAAGCCCGCTGTCCAGTCTGAAGCAGCTGCCTTGATGAGCCATCACTTAAGATCCACACGCAACCTGCTGTAAAAACTCACTGCAGTTATTCTCAGACCAATTTATCAGCCTAGAACCCACTCCAGCTGGCTCTGCACGCAGCCCTCCTCCTCCAGCCTCCCGCCCCATTCTCCAGGCCCCTGACGGAAGCTTCTGGCATGAGGTTTCACTCGCAGGGCCAGAGGCAGACTCTAGGTTCCACTGGAGCACTTCAGATCTTCTGAACCCCTCCACTGTTCTGTGGGGGTGAACATAACAGCAGGACTGAATGCAAATGTTTCCACACGGCTCTTAATGAGGAACACATCCCACTACAACGCCATTCTCCTGTAACAGATTTAATTCAGTCTTCCAAACACTTGTTCCTCTATTTGGATGGGACTGTCACCTAAAAGGAATGTGTGCTACTCAGAAGCACTTGGGACCCTCCCCTTGGCTGTTGACTATAGGGACCCCATCATACACACGCATACACACACATACTCACTCACTCAGAGTCAGTCTCTCTCTCTCTCTCTCTCTCTCTCTCTCTCTCTCTCTCTTCCCCTTCCCATTCTATCCCTTATAGCATTTGACTATTTTGTTAGACACCATCAGACTGGCCCTCTACCTACTTTTCACCCATCTGGAACTGTAACTTTTTTCCCCTCAAACCCCATCTTCCCTCTTGGAAGGAATGGGGCTCCTGCCTTTGAACAAAGAAGCACCCAATCTGGCAGATGTAACGAAAGATTCAAAAGCTCTAACCTGAGGAAAAGACAGATCTTGGATGCTATCAGAAAACCTGCACGCATGACCTAAGATCAAGAGAAAAAGAATGAAGCACACTCATCCCCTGTAGCCATGGGCCCCTGGGGCAGGGCATGGGACGAGGTCAAGGGAGCATAAAGAAAGTGCAATGGGGAAAGTGACAAGATGAACCAAGCCCACCACATGTGCCCACCAGAGCCCAACAAGCAAACGACACTGTCATCTCTTCTCCAGTGCCCCTCACATGTGTTAACCAAAGCAGCAAAGGAAAACTACAGAATACCAAACGCCTCCAGATCAGGACACCCAACCCAGAGACTTCAACATTGAGAAAAGATGCCTACAGGAACAGCTTTCTCTGAGTGCCAAGTCCTCGGCACAGTCCCATTAGCCTAAGACTATGTGAGCCACTGGCTGCCCGGAAAGCCCAGCCACCAAGGTGCAGTCACGGTGCAACTTCCGCACATAGCTACACTGAGGGCAGTGCCCACCTCAGGCCCCTTGCCAGCCCATGTTCTGAAGGTAGCAGGCGCTTGGGGGTGGGGGGAAGGGTTGGAATGCATCCTGAAGTACAGAAAGGCAAAAATGACATGATGTCTGGGATTTGCTTTGAAATAATCCAACAAAGGAAAAGGAAAAGAAAAAAGGGGCAGATGAGACAACCGTGGTGCAATCCTGATAACTGTGAATTCCAAGGACAGGTGTCCTGGCTTCACTGCACCGTTCTCCCGGCCTTGGTGTGTGTGTGTGTGTGTGTGTGTGTGTGTGTATGTGTGTGTGTGTGTGTGAGAGAGAGTGTTGTGTGTGTGTGTGTGTGTGTGTGTATGTGAAATTCTTCTTAGCAGTTTTTTAAAGCAGAGAAGGTGAAGGTGGCGCAGATCAGATGATGACTAATGCACTCCCATTCCAGAAAACTCTCTTCTGAGAAGCAGAGCTTCCCCCTCTAGGTGAGGAGCTCTTTTATTTGAAAGTGATAGAATGATGCTCATGTAGTAGTTGCAGGCTGGGGATCTCCCCCTCACACCTAGAACCCCAGGGCCCCTGAACTGTCTCCTGGGACCTCCACATTCCTGCAGGTGGCCATGCAAAGACCCAGCATTCAGGCAAGTAAGCCATGGCACCACACCCAAGGCACACGGCACACCAGGCCGCGTCCTGCCCAGGGCATGGCTCACTGCAGAACAATCCCAGCAGCTACTGTCCACTGACCTCGTTGTTTAAAAACCACATCATGGCACACGTGTGCTGCTGAGAGAGCGGAGCAACTGGGAAGGCAGGGGAGCTCCCAGCACACTGCTGCCTCCACATTCACTGACCACAGCCATGGTTCTGCCCGCCACAGCACTGATGGCAGGGTACCCACTCCTCGTTCCCGAGAGCGGAGGTTGAAAAGCATCTCAGCCTCTCAAGACAGATGCTCCTCTAGCCCAGCACCCCAGCCCCTGCACAGCCCTGGCGGGGACCACTCCAGCAGGCCACTGACTCAGAGAACCGCAGTGAGCGGCACAGCGCTCCCCAGACATTGCGCCGCCACTTCCCTCCCGAGAGCCCCTCCCGAGAGCGGGCAGCCAACGCAAACAAGAGCGCCGCCTCCGAGGTCCCCAGCCTGCAACTACTACATGATCATCATTCTATCACTTTCAAATAAAAGAGCCTAATATTTTGAGCATAATGATTTTAAGGAGCTCAACAATTTCTTTGCATGCATTATTCATTTTGTGACACAAAACTGTTATTTCACTGAGATTACTGTAAATCGCTACATGAAGAGCTGGCTTGCATGAACAATTAAATGATAGATATGATAAACTAGATTTATAAGCTTTATGTTGCTATAACATAAATTCCTTGAATGATTTAACTCAACAGAGCTAGAAAATTCTTTCCAGATGCCAAGTCCATGGATCTGTAGCTCCCCCATCAGTATTTCACAAAAACTTACTGAAGACTAAAAGGAAAAATATTTAATAAAAGGCTTAATATCACTATGGTAACCAGTGCAACTTGTTTCAAAAATGAATAATAGCTCTGTTAGGTGCTTCATTAAAATTTTTCCAACCAAATACTGCCCTTAATCTTCTCAATGGAACAAAAGGCTTATTCAGAATACATGTACAGGCTGAAAATAACGTCAGACACAACCGTGTGTCTGCACAGATGTCCTTAAGTCTGAAGCACAGAGAAAGATGGGATCTAATCAGCTGAGATGAGAGAAAATTGAGTATTTACCCGGAAGCAATTAATTAAAAACCTCAATATCTCATTGTTAGGTTCTTTTCTCAACTAATCAACAAATTAAGGACGCTTCTCATTTTAGCAAAAAGACTCCTGGCACAGGTAACCACCTGCAGATGGTGAGGAAATAAGGACTGGAACCCTGGAGATGGGACCCGTCAGACAGCAGCTCCAGGCTTCAGGCCCAGAGCTCCAGAGATGCAGCACAAGCAGAGCTGAGACCTGCAAGCAGGAAGGGATCTTCCAGAGCAGCTGGGCCAGCCTCCCCGGGATGGGGGAGCACACAGCACCTCCAACCCCACGTGCTCTTATCACCCGCCTCCCCTCAGGAGCTGCACGAGGGACACAAGCCTGCGGAACTTCTCAGACTCGATGCAGCTGCACCATGCTTGGGCCATCAAGTGACACAATGCCCAGGAGAGGATGTAGAGGCTCTGCTGTGAGCAGGCATGGGTTCTCCACACACAGAAACACCAGCCCAGCCCAGCCCTGTGCTAGCACAAAAGAGCTGCTTGTTCATGACCAGCAGTGTGTATAGTGGGCAAGGGAGTGCCCAGATGCTTCAAGGAGAGACACTACTGCCTCAACAAACCTTATCAACTTCTCTAATTCAAGGAGTGAGGAGACAGAAGCAGCAAGCTGGTAGCTGCTTCGTGGTCTACACTGCCTGCCAGTGAACGTGCTGGTGAGCACTGCTGACGTGGAAGCCAGGGCAGTGAGGCCTGCACAGGGCTGCTTCTCAGCAACATTCCTGTTCAGAAGACCAAGAATGTCTGAAGGAAGGAACTGCTTGGACCTGGGAGTCCAGGCCCATGTCTACCACACCTTCCCCACAAGTCCAGGCCGGCGAGGCTGGCCGGCAAGCCCTGCCCATTCCTACAGTCATTTGCAAGTGATAACCAAAAACAAGAGTGTGTAAGGCCACATCAGACTGAACAACTCCACAGACATCTGGCCTGAGATTTGTTGACACCAGCCCACATGTTTCTGGCCCCAACAACATGTGAATGGCATGATAAACAGAAGGCAGCTGTCCTAACTGATTACATGAGAACACAGGGTGCTATTGGTGCCACCCACCATGGTACTTTTCTCACAGGTGCAGTGGCTGCAAATGACACGCACTTCACCTCCATCAATAAAGCTGCCCTGAGCATCCCAGAGGACGCAATGCTTCCCCGTCTGCCTCTCTCCACTGCCCATTTACCCTCAGAAAGATGGCAAACACCTCAGAAGCCCTAAGAGCCAAGCCTGGACCAAGTGATTCCTGCTCACCCCCCAAGCTGGCTTTACCCGCAGCGTGCCGAGTGCACGTGCTCTTATGCACAGATCACCATGGGGCACTGTAGTGGCTCTAGGCCAACAGACGTCAACAGGGAAGCTGCTATGCAGCAAAGACTAGGGTCTCTCCACCTCTCGGCACCAGGAGCCCAGCCTAGAGAACTCCAGGGAAGGTTGGGCTATGGTTCTGCCTGTTCATTTCTACAAGGGTGTCACTGTTCTCATAAAAACACACACAATGGCAACCAGAGCCACAGGTGAGAGCTGATGTGTGCTGTGCCCAGCAAGGTGTGAGTGCCACCCTGAGACCTTTCATATGCACTGGCACACTGAAGGCTCCCAGTGCGACAGGCAAGGGGGCATCTTATCCCAACGTGACAGAAAAGGACACCAAGACACAAAGAAATCAACAGACTTGCCCCCCCATCACCACTGGGAAGTAGCAGAATAGACTCAGCAGCTGCCCTTGGTCACCACCCTACAACAGACATTTCACCAACAAGGAAATCAAAACTTAGAGTAGTTAAGAGCTTACTTGAAGGTGCAGAACCAGGATCACAGAGATTTTTAAATCCAAGGCACCTGACTGAACATGTGGACATAAATGCATTTCTCACCAACTACCTCGGTAAACACAGCAGGAGCCACCAATCCCAGTCCCACTGCCTCTGCATTAGCAAGTGTCCTAGACATCCATCATCCAAGCTGCACACTATCATCAACCTTCCAACACCCAATCCTGCAGAGGCGCCCTGTCCCTCTTCCCACACCCATCTACCAAGGCCGCCCACTGGGTATGGTTATACAGTCTGTGCACTGCAAAAGGGCAGCTGAGAACTTCCTTCCGTATAGCCGATCTCTACAGTTTGGTAGGAGTTTGTGCAGCACAGGTCATAAGTTTGTCGAAACCCATATAACTGAATTTTCTGTTGGAGACCTGTGCATTTTATAGGGTAAATTTCACCTCCCCAAAAAATTCAAATCTAGTTAATGACATGCACACTTAAGTGCTTAGTGATGAACTGATGTCCATAACTCTGAAATGCAGTCAAAAATTAAAAAAAAAAAAAAAACAGATCAACGGTTGGTTAAAGAAGGACATGTGGAGAGAGACATAACTTACTCTATACTTGGCTGGGCACGGACAAGCCTCTCAACTTCTTTCTCAGTTTAAAATATTTCAAAACTGGCATTCAATAAATGCTAAAAGTAAATCACAAGTCTTGGATCCCTCAGAGGCCTAAATCCAGTGACTAGTCCACCTACCTGGATTTTGGCCAATGACACCACACTGTAGTGGTCCCTATCACCAAGTGGCCAAGGACAAGGAGCTTGGAGTCCAGGCTTGTGTTGGTTGTTAATGCCTTTGCCTGGAAACGCAAAGCTGGTGCTTTAAATCAGGGAAAAGTTTAAGAGTCACAGTGAAAACATCTGTACTTGAACATCTGTGCTTGTAACTTGTAACCTGCACACATTTTTTTCCCTCAAAGTTCTAGATTATGGAAGTCCAAGATTTGAGACTGAGGTCCCAGCAGGTTCAGTGTCTGGAGTGACTCTTGCCACATTTCACCTTGGTTACTTGGAATCCAAGTAACCAAGTATCCCAGCAAGTGTGTCTCTTCCCTCCACTCACCTGCCAAGAGACACTCAGGTTGTTCCACATCCCAGCTGTGGAGCATGATTCTGCAATGAGCGTGGGGTGCCGCTGTCTATAGGGGTGCTCCTCTCATTTCCTTTGGATATACACTCAGAGGAAAGATTACTAGATCAAATGAGTTCTATTTTCAATTTGATTTGTTTTTGTTTTGTTTTGTTTTTTGTACTGAGGATTAAACCCAGGGGCACTTTACCACTTAGTCACATCCTTTTTTTAATTCTTCTTCTTTTTTTAAACGGGTATCACTAAATTGCTGAGACTAACCTCAAACTTGCAATCCTCCTGCCACGGCCTCCTGACGCACTGGTATTAGGAACCACCATACTGTTTCTCAACTGATATTCCTACCAACAGTAAGTACCAAAGTTCCTTTTTCTCTACAGCCTCACCAATAGGGTTATCTTTTGTCTTTTTGATAAAAGCCACCCTGTGTAGATGGTATCTCATTATGGTTTTCTTTACATTCCTCTGATGATTAGTATTTTAAGTCAGCTTTTCCACTGCTGTGACCAAAAGACCTGGCAAGAACAACCAGAGGAGAAAAAGCTTAAAGCTTATTCTGGGGCTCAGGGTTTCAGAGGTCTCAGTCCATAGACGGCCAGCCATTCTTCATGACCCAAGGTGAGGCAGAACACCGTGGCGAAAAGTGTGGCGGAGGAAAGCAGCTGGGAACATGGCACCAGAAAGCCAAGAGCTCCCCTCACTATGGACAAAATATAAACCCAAAGACTCATCCCCAACAACCCAGCTCCTCCAAACACCCACCTGCCCACAGTCACCACCAGTTAGTTCCTACCAAGGGATGAATACGCTGGTTGGGTTAAGACGCTCATAACTAGCAGGTAAACTTCCTTGTGTTGCCTCACACGTGAGCTTTGGGGAGACACCTCGTCTAAACCATAACAATTAGTGATCTGAACACCTTTCCTTGCCTTTTGTACGTCTGCTTTGGACAAATGTCCACACAGGTTGTTTGCTCATTTTTTAATTGGATTACTTAGATTGTTGGGTTCTAGGTTTGTTTTTTTCTTTTTTGATATTGAGTTGAGTTCTTCATGTATTTTAAATATAGGGTTTGCAAATATTTTCTCTCATTCTGTAGGTTGTCTCTTCACTTTATGGATGGACTCCATCGTTTTTAAATTTGATGCAATTCGATCTTTTTTTGATTTTGTTTGAACCTCTGGGTCATAACCAAAAAACCACTGCCCAAACCAATGTGAAGAAGCCTTAGACATGTTTTCTTCCAGCAGTTTTACAGTTCTATGTCTCATATCTAAGTCTATAATACATTCTAAGTTGAATTTTTATTTGGTATGAAATATTCCCTATTGTGTTATTTGGCACTCTTGTCAAAGATTGGTTGACCATAAATGCATAGATTTATCTCTGAGCTCTATTCTATTCTCTTGGTCTATATGTCTGTTCTGATGTCAGTGCCATATTGTTTTGATCATAGCAACTTCTTAATATATTTTGAAATAAAGAACTGTGATACCTCCAGCTTTATTCTTCTTGCCCACTACTTTGGTCATTTATGGTCTTTTGTGGTTCCATATGATTTTTAAGATTTTATTTCCATAAAAGTTGTCATAGGAACTTTATTCGGGATTCCACTGAATCTCTAGATCACTTTAGGTAGTGAGGTTGTTTTAACAATATTACTTTTCTCAATCCATTAACACGGGATGCCTTTCCCCGTGTGTATTCTTCAACATCTTTCATCAATGTGTACAGCTTTCAGTGTTTGAATCTTTCACCTCCTTGGTTAAATTCAAAATGTGTTTCACTTTTTTGTTGTTGTTCTATGTAAACGGGAATTTCTTAATTTGTTTTTCAGATAGGGCAGTTAGTGTACAGAACTGCAAATAAGTTTTGCATGCTAGGCTTTTATCTTCACTTTGCAACTGTACTGAATTTGTTTATTGGTCCTAATGGATTTTTGGTAGAGTCTTGTTAATATTTTGGATGTTGAATGTCCCCCAAAGCTCCTGTGTGGAAGGTTCAGTCCCTGCTGGTCGCGGCTATTGGGAAGAGGTGGAACCATGAGGAGGTGGGCCTAAGAGAAGGAAGTCAGGTCACTAGGGTATGTCTAGTCTCCTAGTGATATTGGGGTCCCAGCCCCTCCTGTCTCCACTGCCTGGCTGCAGTGGGCTGACAGCATCACACGCTCCTGAACATGATGTCTTCCCTGTCACAGGCCCAAAAACAACAGGGCCCAGTGACCATGCACTGAAACCTCTGACAAACCAGCCTAAATAACCTCTTCCCTCTGGAAGGATTATCTTCTCCCTCTCTGTTCCCTGCCTCCTTCTCTCCTTCCTTCTCAGCTGCCATGTGCTCTGTCACAGCACTGGAAAGCAGATCAACAGAAATCCTCAGAGTTATCTACAAATGAGAGCATACCATCTGCAAACAGAGACCATTTTACTTCTTCCCCTAATTTGGATGCTTTGTTTCTCCTTCTTACCATAATAGTTCTGGCTAGGGCTTCCAGCCTTCTGCTGAGTAAAAGTGGCCAAAGTAGGCATCTTGTCCGGTTTCCGATCTCAGAGGAAGGGCTTTCAGGTTTTCGCCACTAACTGTGAGCTAGCAGCTGACCTGTCATATGTCGTCACTGTTTGTACTGCTACACTCCTATCCCTAATTTGTTGAGGCTTTTTTTCCACGCAAAGACATATTCTGTCAAATGCCTTTTCTGTATCTATTGAGATAATACTAGAGGTTTTCTCCCTGATTCTACTAAAAAGGTTTACTGCATTTATTGATCTGTGTATGTTGAACCAACCTTGCTCCTCGAAGCAAATCCCACTGATCACGATGTGTGTGTGATCAATCCTCTACTGTGCTACTGAGATCGGTCTGCTAGTAGCCTGTTGAAGATGTACACTTCTATGTCCATTAGCAATGTTGATTTGTTAACTTTCTTTTCTTGCAGTGTCTTTGGCTTTTTTTTTTTTTTTTTTTTTTAAGCAGTGTGGTATTTCTTTGTAATAGGTATCTGGAAATGTTATCTCCACTTCTATCTTTGGAAGAATTTGGAGAGTTAAGTATTTGGTAAAAATTCACCAGCGAAGTCCTGGGCTCTTCTTTGTTGAGAGGTATTTGATGACTTACTCAATCTCCTTCTCAATATAAAGGAGAGAAGTTGTGTATTAGTTCGTCTTTCCATTTCTTCATGATTTAATATGTTTCTAGGAACTTATTCACTTCTTCTACATTATCCAATTTATTGGTGTATAATTGTTTATAGTATCCTTTTATCATCGTTGTTATTTGTATGGTATGAGTAAAAGTGGCCAAAGTAGGCATCTTGTCCGGTTTCTCATTTCAGAGGAAGGGCTTTCAGGGGTTTTTTCCCTCACTTATTTATAATTTGGGGGGTGGTACCAGGGATTTGCACCTAGGGGTGCTCAACCACTGAGCCACAACCCCAGCTCTTTTTATTTTTTGAGACAGGATCTCACAAATTTTCTTATGCCCTACACTAAATTTATTTATATTCCTCTCAATTTTTCTTAGCTAATGCTTTGTAAATGTTATCATCATTCGTTTAACTGAACTGTTCCTGCCGTTTTTCAAGTCTCCATTTCGTTTCTCCTGCTCTCTGAGTTATGCTATATTGTGTCTGGGATCTGGAATGTCCCGCAAGTCTCATGTTGACAGCATGGTCCCCAGGGTAGCAAGGCCAAGGGTGAGGGGTGGGTCTTAGGGAATGAGTGGATAGGGAGGGCTCTGACCTCATCAGTGGATTGATCTATTTGATGAATGAGCCTGTAACAGCTGAATGGACCACTAGGCAGTGGGACCTGGCTGGAGGAAGAGCATGGGGCGAGCCCTTGGAGGGTTTATCTTCTCCCTCTCTGTCCCTGCCTCCTTCTCTCCTTCCTTCTCAGCTGCCATGAGCTCAGCACCTTTCCTCTGCTCTGCACTTCCACAGTGACGTTCGGCTCACCTCAGGCCACAGCAGTGAAGCCGGTCAGCCATGGAATGACCTCTCTGAAACAGTGAGCCAAAATGAAACTCCCCTCATCTAAGGTGTTCTTGTCAGGTATTTTGGCCACAAGGACAATAATCGATTAACACAGTTTTTCTTTCTTTTTCTAGTTCCTTGAAGAATAAAATTAGGTTGTTTGAGATCTTTCTTTTTTTCAATATAGACATAAATGACTACAGACTGCCTCTCAGAATTGCTTTGGCTGAATCATTTAAGTGTTGATAACTTGAATTTCCATTTTTCATTTGTCTCAATAAATATTTTAATTTTCATTTGAAGAAGAAATCATCTTATTTAACTCAAGGGTTGTTCAAGACAAGAATGTTATTTAATTTTCACATATTCGTTTCATTTTTTATTTATATATGCCAGTGGAATGCATTATAATTCTTATTATACACATTACATAACTTTTCATATCTCTGGTTGTATACAGTTTTCACATATTTGTAAATTTTCCTCCTATTGTTGATTCCGGTTTTATATCACTGTGGTCAGAAAAGATATTTAATTTCACTTCTCTTAACCAGTTTTGGGGCCCAACACATATGATCTATCCTGGAGAAAGTTCCATGTACCCTTGAGAAGAATGTGTATTCTACTGAAGGATGAGATGGTCTATGGGTCTGGTAGGTTCCTTTGGTCTATAGTATTTTTCAAGTCCATAGTTTCCCTATTTTTGGTCCAGAAAATCTATTCATCATTGAAAATGGAGTATTAAAGTTCTTTAATATTACTATGTTTTAGTCTATTTCTCACTTAAGTTTTGTTAATATTTGCTTTATACATTTGAGTATCATGATGCTAGATATGAATTTACAATTATTATGTCTTCTAGAGGCACTGACCCCTTTATCATTACACAATGACTTTGTCTGTCTCTTGTGATAGTTTTTGTATTTTCTCTGACATAAGGATAAGCATCCCGTTTACATGGGATACTTCTCCCCATCCCTTCACTTTCAGCTTGTACATATCCTTAAATCTAAACAAAGTGAGTGCCTACAAATAGCATATTGTGGATTTTTTTTCATCCAGTCAATATATGTCTTTTGATTGGCAAGTTTAAGTGATTCACCTTTAAAGTAATTACTGACACGTAGGAATTCACTATTGACATCACTGCTTTCTTACTGCCTCGTATCTCCTTTGTCCCTCTCCTCCTCTCTCGCTGTCTTTTGCTAGGGTTTGGGTTTTTGTAGTAATATGCTTTGACTCTTTTCTTTTCATCTTTTAGTATGAATTAAAGGTTTTCTTTGTGGTTACCATGAGGCTTACATAAAAATCTTACAATAATACTTTTTGAAGATGGTAAGAACTTGTTTTAGTAGGCCATCACAATAAAAACTACCTGAAAAAAATTTTATAAAAAGTCTATTTTGGAGGCTGGGGTTGTGGCTCGGTGATAGAGCATTTGTCTACCATGTGTGCGGCACTAGTTTTGATCTCAGCACCACATAAAAATAAATAAATGAAACAAAGGTATTGTGTCCATCCACAACTAAAAAATAATTTTTTTAAAAAAGTCTATTTTGGCTCACAATTTTGGAGGTTCCAGTTTACAATCAATTGGCCCCTCTGCTTTGGGGCCTATAGCAAGGCAATGCATCATGGCAGCAGCATGTAGCAGAGCACAACTGCACATCTCACGACCAGGGAGCAAAGGAGAGAATGAAGACAGGGCTAGCCTCCCACAATCCCCGTCAGAGCACACCCTAAATGACCTAAAGATTTCCCACCAGGCCCCACCTCCTTAAGATCCCCCACCTCCCAACAGTGCCACAGTCTCAGGACTAAGGCTTTACCATGTGACTACTTCTCATACACACAAAACATTATAACTGATATCACAATTTACATCTGCTCATGTATGTATCCATCAACAAATTAAGGTAGCTATGATTATTTTAATTATTTTGTCTTCTAGCTTTTATACTAGAGTTAAAAGTGATTTACACATCACCATATCCACTGCATTAACGTCTTTATGAATTTGACTACATGCCTACCTTTACCAATAAGCTATATCTTCATGTGTTTTCATGTTATCAATTAGCAACCTTTCATTTCAAGTTAAAGAACTTCCTTTAGGGGGCCGGGATTGTGGCTCAGTGGTAGAGAGTTTACCTAGCATGCATAAGGTACTGGGTTTGATCCCCGGCACCACATAAAAATAAACAACAAAATAAAGGTATTGTGTCCATCTAAAAGAAAAGAAAGAAAGAATTTCCTTTAACATTTCTTTTAAAGCAGGTCTAGTGGTGATGAACTTTCATCTCTGAAGGGTTACTTTGCCAGGATAGAGATTCTTGGTTAGTAGGGGTATTTTGTTTTGTTTTTGCTTTCAGTATTTTGAATATATCATTCCACCCACTAGAGGAAAACAAGATTTCCATTGAAAAAAAATCTGCTGGTGAGGCTTACAAAGTCCCCTTGTATGTGACAAGTCACTTTTATGTTGCTTTCAAAATCCTTTGCTTTGACTTTTGATGATTTAATTATAATGTATCTTAACATCGACTTCTTTGGGTAACTTATTTTAAGTCCAATGGGCTTCTTGAAGGAGGATGACTATTTCTTTCCACAGATTCTGAAAGTTTCTAGGGAGTATTTCTTTAAATAAGCTTTCTGCTACTTTCTCTTCTCCTTCTGAAACACACATAATGTGATGGCTCACTTAATGGGTCCCATAAATCAAATACACTTTCTTCACTCTTTACCATTAATTTTCCCCTCTCAATGGATAATTTCAAATGGCCTTTGTTAAGGTTGACTGATTCTTCTGATAAGTTGAGTCAGCAGTTGAAGCTCTCGATTGTGTTTTTTACTTCAGTCACTGCATTTTTCAGCTCCAGAATTATTTTGTTTCTCTCTTTATTAAAGTGTTCATATTGTTCATATATTATTTTCTGCACTTTGATGCTTGTGAACTCTTATAGTTCATTCAACTTCCATAAAACAATGATTTTGATTTCTTCATCAGGAAACTTGTAGATCTCCATTTCTTTGGGACTGACTGCTAGAAAATTACTGTGTCCCTTTAGTAATGTAATATTTCCAATTTTTGTTTGTTTGTTTGTTTTGTTTTCTTTGTTCGTTTTCCTTAAGGTCTTACATTGCTATGCCTTTGAAACAACAGTCACCAAACCCCAGTCTTTTTCTTTTATAGTACTGAGGATTCAACTCAGGAGCACTTAATCACGGAGCTACATCTCCAGCCCTTTTTTGGTATTTTATTTAGAGAAAGAATCTCACTGAGTTTCTCAGGTCCTCGCTAAGCTGGCTTTAATTCACGATCCTTCTGCCTCAGCCTCCTGAGCCGCTGGGATTACAGGCATACACCACTGCACCTGGCCAAACCCCAGTCTTACTGACTGGCTTCATGAGAGAAAGATCTTCACCAGTCAGCCTAGCTAGGATTCTTGGGGTCTCTCCAGCTATTTCAATGGATGTACCCACTCCATTCCCCCTGGAGAGGAATTTTTTCTCGGGGGTTAAGTCTGAGAACTATATTATATGCATTATCTCAACCCAGCAAAGCAAACTCAGATGCTGAGAGGCTCCCATTTATTCTCCCTAGGCCATTGCTCAGAGTGTTCAAGGTTAAGCTCATTTTCCCAGCCCATCAGAGTCAAACTAGCTATCTGCATTCCCATGTAATCTGCAGAGGCTCAAATGCTGTCACTGGGGGCTAGGCGTAAGCACACAGGGTACTGGGTTCAGGGGTTGGTTGGAGGTATGTGTGGGCTCGATGGGAGTGTCTATAAGTGATGCATCCTATCAGGTTCATAAGAAGGCCTCTTGGCAAAGTCCATGAGGCAATTAGTAGAAACTGCAGTCCTTAGCTGAGTTCTATACCCCAAGTACTGTGAGCTCCTGCCCCTCTTCCCTACTCCTAACTGCCACCAGGCAGATTCCCTTATCGTTCTGGACAGATCCAAAAAGAAGTAAGCCTCTCAAGAAGCATCCTACATGGCTGGGGAAGTGGGGTGTTCACTACATTATCACCTTCACTTGTGTCAGAAATTGAAAACCAAGGGGAGTCTCTCTTGGTATTTAAGCTGTGCTGCCTTGGAGGAAGGGTATCATAAACAAAAATGTGTCCATTCTTGAATTATTTTAGTCCAAAGAGATGCTAAGACCTCTCTGCTGGATTCCCACAAAGACACTCATGTCTGTGGAGGTTTATCAAAATCAGTTAAGGTGGTGTTTCCTTACAACTCTGGGCCTCTCCCTGAATTTTGTTCAGCCCAGCAGTCTGTTTGGAACTTCTGCCTTGTACCTGCTCCTTTTGGCTGGGGCTGAGCCTAATTCTGAGGTTAGGGCTGTAGAGGGTCTAAATACAATTTAATAAAATGCTACTAAAGAGAAAACACTAAGGAACATGGCAGAGAGACTAAATGGGATGAAAACCCAATTCCTCTCTGGTGAAAGGTCCTTGTACCATGTCTCACGGATGCCATGAAACAAGTACCTAAATCTGGTTAGCACTCAGCACCAGTAAGCCAGCATGCAAATGCTCTTTCACTGTAAGCCCACCCTCCAGAGAAACTAGACCATTCACAACTCTGACCTCACCACTTCTTCTCAAATACTACTCTCTTAGACCCTCTACCTACTCAAACCCAAACTCTCTGCCCAGATGCTACCTTCTCCTTGAAAAATCCTCCTGATCACTCCAGCTAGAAGTATTCCTCCCTCCTTTGAACACTGGCCTTCCCCAGTTACTGGTTTGAGTCCTATCACCCCCACAACCATAAAGTTCTTGGGGTAAGAACAGGTAGCACAAAGCACTCAGGCAAGGTAGCAAGGACCCAGTCTAGGAACGTAGAGAGAGAACACTGTACTTGTATGTAAGGAGCTGATGTTGCATACTGATTTGTAGCTGCCGACCTTGAAAGGCCCTCAAGTGGTCAAAGGTAGTCCAGCAGTTGCTTTGACTCATCTTCAGGCCCTCCCAGGGTCGGTTGTGTCTAACTATGAGTCCACCACCTTTAAAATGGGGCCTCAGCTATGCCTTCAGCCTCAGCAACTTAAGCTTCCTACAGGTATGGTCAACTGAGTTAAAAAGTCATGAATGTTTTTGCACACAGTAGATGGGATACTGCCTACTCACTATATACAGAAAAATAAGACATACAACAGAGAGAGACTAATTTTCTATTAACCTGACAGTTTCAAATCACGGTTAGTTGAGGCTCAGCCTCCTGGTCAGGAGAAATCTAGCCTTCCCTTCTTCCTTGACCTGTCCAAGCCCCTGGGACTCCTTCTCAGTTTGACTGGGTCTTAAAACACCTGCATGCTTTGTTCTCCTCAAGCTTCCACTTACACCCAAGCTCCTCCGAACAAGGACTAGCCAAGGACAGCACCATTTGCCCTTCCCTGGACTTGTCTGTTCTTCTTCCTCAAGCCCCACAGAGTCCAGTGGGAACCAAATGACAGGAACCAGCATTAAACTGCTTGTGGCAGTTCTGACCAATGAGACAGGAGACTTCCAATTCCATTAGCAGCTTGTTGGCAACAGACTTACAGAAATCAGTAAAAGTTAGAATCTATTCAGCAACATAAGAAGGAAAGAATTTTAAAAATTGACCTTTTATTAAAATGAACAATATATTTTTAAAAGAGAACTTAACTTTTTCCACAGATCGTAAGAATCGAGAGGTACACAACAAGACTCCTCAAAGTGACTCCTCTCTAAGAGGCCAAAGCTCCTTCTCTGGATCTGCTTTGGTGGCCAACTGGTCTCCAGTCCAGGCCATGGTGCCCAAGCCACCCCTCTATGGCATGATTTACTTCTGACTGAACATCCTGCCAAACCCCAGCTTCTCTCTGGGCCTTTACCATCTCCACAGCGTGAAGCCCAGGATTGAACTCGAGAGGAAAGGACAAATGCTCATTTGCCTCCCAAAACTCATGCAGCTTCCACTGATGACCTTTACCCCACAGCAAAGACACCGCAATAGCAACAGGTGAAAAGACTTTGCAAACAGCTAACACGAAACAGTGCGCTCCATGAAATCAGCTAATTCTTATGTTTAAAATATTCCAGCATGGTAGCCTGTCCTTCACTTTACTGATTCTTCCAGGGTGATCTACTGCCCCTGCTCTTTCAAATGGATTGCCAAACAGCATTTTATTGGGGATTTCCTCTAAAAGGCAATTGGAGGTTCCTGGAACAAAATTTATAGGTGCATTGTTTCCATTTATTTTAATTTTATTTATAGCTTTCTGCCCAGAGCCCGTTGGGCACAGGGAGCTGTAAATCAAAGATCACAGACAGTACTGCTTTGTTCCTCTGCTGATGCTCAAATACCAGGGAATTGTTTGGTAAGCTCTAATATGAATACTAATTACTTTTTCAATCAGACCATGGGTGTGAGCTCCCTTGAAAAACTGCATAAAACAAAATTTCATTATATAGTAGATATTATCTTGAGCCAAAGGACACTAGGAGTGGTCCTACTTGAGAAGGAATACAACCTGTGGGGGAGGCACATGCTCCGCAAGGGAGGCCCAGAGGTTTAATTGCAGGCACAGCCTCATTCGCCAGATGACCTTGGGCAAGTTCCCCAACCTTGGCAAGCCTCCGTTCTCTCAACTATTAAATAACACAGGGCGAAAGAACGCATCCTAGAGAGCTGCCACTGACCAGATGAGCCCCTAGAGCAGACCCTCAATGCCAGAGCCCCACCTCCCATCAACTGTGGTTGGCTCTGTCAGTCTTCACTGCTCCTCCCCACACGTGCCCACTGCACCATCTTCTCCTGCCGCCCACCATGGCATTACAAACCCATGTCCAATACAGAATGCCTTGGGCCTGCCGGATCTGTTCCTCCTTCGTGGCCTCTTCTCAGAGGGGGTCATGGCCACCTACCCTGATGCCAAACCAACAGCGTGGGCTCACTACTGACCCTGAAGCCCCCTCACACCACAGCTGCCAAATCCTGCTGGCTCCACGCCATGGAGACACCCCTCAAAGCCCTTCTACAAATATGACAGGCCACCCCTCCACAGCCAGGCCCCCAGCACTGCCCGACCAGCTCACCTTCCCACTGCACCAGAATGGACTTTTTAACAACCACCACTTCCTGACCACAGTACTCCCTGGATGGGAGGCCGGATCACTGCTCCTGAGGATGCACTTCACTGTAAAGGATTATGTACTCTGTCCAATGGTGCTGGTCTTGGCCAGGGCCATCAGCTGGCCAGAGGACTGTGAATGGATATGGCAGACACAGTGTCCTGGCAAAGCTTTGAGAGACAGGCACAGGGTGCTTCCACCAGTCCCTTGCTTCTGCCCTCTGCCAGGAGAACAGTCCCAGGCAGGCTGCAAGTTCAAACAAGGGCTTGGTAGAGGTGATACACAGAGCTACCTATGCCCTGGGGCAGAGTTCAGCCCCCCTGCAGCTCACGCATATCACAGAAGACTGTTACTTCTACTTTGAAGATGAGAGAGCTGTTTATAAACCTGCAGTGTCCACATGGTGATTTATGAAGACAGGACCTTGCCCCCACTGGAGGCTCATGGCCCAAATGGAAATCAGCTACAAGGAGAAAGGAAATCACATGTGATGAGCAATAAGAGCCAACCCTTGGGGCTGGCAACCAAGGATCCTCATAAAGATGCCGTCCATCATGCTGGCCTGCCCCCAGCCACACACCAGGACCCACAAGTGTTCCTGATTGGCAGGCTGCACCTGACACCTGAAATGCCCATGCAGCCCTCCTGCTCCATCAACTCCAGAGGACCACCTCTGCTCAGGCCCTCCTCATGGGCCTGCTTCACACTAGCAGATGAGCAGCCTGTCTTGCAGTCAACTGGAATATAGGCCTGCCTTATTTTCCTTGGTACCTCCTGCTCCTTTCATGGTGCCTAGGCCTGAATTGACCCTGAGTCTGTTGGGTTTTTTCTTTTTTAAGATTTCCATTGTTTAGAAATACTAACACACAGTGGGGCATGGTGGTACACACCTATAATCCCAGCTACTCAGGAGGCTAAGGTAGGAGGATCACAAGTTCAAGGCCAGCCTGTCTCAAAATAAAAAACAGAAAGGACTGGAGGTGTGGCTCAGTGATAGAGCTTCCCTGATAAGTTCAATCCCCAGTGCTGACAAAGGGGGTGGGGGGCGGATGCACACTCAGTTTTCATGGAATCATTTCACATTAAACACTAAATTTCCAAGCTCTAGTCCCCAAATGGGAAGAGAGCCAATGTGGAAAGAGAGGCCAGAGACAGTATTAGAAGCCTGCTGAAGAGAATACGAGCCAGAGGCCTCCTGGCGCACAGGCGCCACTGCCCATAGGTGAATAATGGCTGCATTACCATCCCTACCTTGGGCAAGCAGGCCATCAGAAATGCTTATTTTATGACTCAGTCTTTCATAAATTATGCAGTAAGATTCTCTTAACTGAGCCTTTCTCAGGCCTTCCAGATGCAGTACTAATTTGGCAGCAATATTAAGTAGACAAATTCTCTTTATGCTGGTAAGTCTTAGAAGAGGTTTGTCTGTCAACAGCAGCAAAACCAGAGATGGCTTCACAGAGCACAGCAAGAGAAAAACTGCTACAGGACCTCCTGCAGAATTCGCTGGTCAGGCAACTGAGAGGGGTGAGCTTCAAGACATGCTTTTTCACAAAACTCCAAATTCCCTAAGCACGCTAAGTACCTGCTCACCATGTGCAGCTGATTACGGAACATGAAGACAGCAAGATGCACCCTGTCCTCAGGGGCTCACAGCCCAGACCACAAATAACTCTGTGACAATTTGCTAGATGACAGCACAAGACTGGAGAGAAGTGAAAACTAAATTAATGAATTAAATAAAGGCCAGGAAGAGGGTGCCAAGGTGGCAATTCAGGGGACCCAGGCAGCATGGGAAGAAATAAGGAGACTGGGGGCATGGAGACGCCATACAAGGGCAGGAGCCCCCAGGTTGACTGGCCTCTAATCCTGGTCCTGTGACCTTGGTGGGCACATGACCTTAGGGAATTGCTTACCACATCAGTGTCTCCAGCTCCTCATCTGAAATGGAGACAGTAATACCCACCACACAGGTCGCTTCAAGTAGGAAATAAGACAAGAAGAACAGCACCTGGCACGGAGATGTGCACTCAGCCCACATGCAGGTACAGCTCATTCAAAGAGTGGAGATGAGCCCATCATGCCACAGCAAAGCCGAGTGGCAGGGAGCTGCCCAAAATGAGCAAAAGGGTGGGTGAAGGCTAGAGAACAAGAGGTGCAGCTGCTGCCCCAGGCTGAGGAGTCTGAAGGCCACTCTGCACTCAGGGAGAGCCTGGAGGCGCTCCAGCAGGGGGTAATGTAAGCAGCCTGGCATTGTGACAGACCCCTAGGGGAGATGGAGGAAGGGAAACTACCCACTCTGAAGACCAGGCCAGAGACGGCAGGAACATGAACAGAGGGGCAGCTGTGGGGCACAGAGTGAAGAGCAGGTGAAATACATGATTGTCACAATGGCCCAAGGAGTTTAAAGTAGAGATGCTTAAAAACAGAACACAAACGACAAGAAGGCCAACAGGCCAATTAAAGGCCTCCTGCCTTCTTCATCTTTCATTCCTGTGTTGTTCTTCCTAGAGAACTGCAATGCTTCCATTTTTTTTTTTTTAACTTCATCACATTTCCATATATCACAGCCCATGGGGAGGAACCATGCTAATGCAATGCATCCCATCTCCAGGCCTTCTCTCCAACATGACCGCAAGACAGAGTGCAGTGCTGCCAGGAGCTCAGAGAGCCACTGGCCTAGGGGGATGCTCCCTCGGCAAGCAGTCCACAAAGCCCCTTAGAAGTGAAAGTCACAAAGTCTGCAGGGGCCTCTTCTAGGGCAAGTACACTGGGCAGGCGGGGCAGGCGGGCCGGGGCGGGGGGGGGGGCCTGACACTACCCAGTGGGCATAGGGAACTGCAAGGCACTTTGACTATTGTCCTGCTTTAGTCTGACCTTCCTGCAGATAAGACACCCTATGTGAAGCCTTGGCCACTCCCCAGCAATAGGCTGTCATCCTGGGCACCCAGGGCACTTCATCCAGGCACTCCTAGAGAAACCACTCTAGTGTTGCTGAGAGACCCACTTACACACCAGGTGGCACAGGATGACCAGGCTGACAAGTGTCTGCAGGGAGAAAAGACAGTGACGCCACCTGTGCTGGTCAGGTGTTGGCAGCCAGGCCTCTCTTTAATTCAAAACAACAGTCACTTACAAAATGCCATTGGTGCATGCCCATTTAAAATGGGGATCCAGTCACTTACAAAATGCCATTGGTGCATGCCCATTTAAAATGTGGATCCATGAGAAAGGAAGCAGGAGACTTTCAAAGGTCTTCAGGATGGGCAATTCTGGTGAGGCAGAGTCACATTTAGACACACAATCTACGCCAACAGTAAGAAGCCAACACCTCTAAGGGGCAGAACACTGTACTCCTTTGTCCTGAGCCATACATTGTGGCTCCTGTGTGAATGGAGTGTCCAGCAAGTGAGGCAAGGAGATGGGTCTTTCCACACCCTGAAATGAGAAGCCCAACCTGAGTCGGGGAAGGTCACTGAGACCTGCGACCCACAGCCATAGGAGTGACAATGCCCATACGTCAGAAACATCACAGGATAGATTATAACCAAATAGTGCCACTGAACTATGCAACTTAAAAATAGATCGTAAAGAACATTTTAACATAATTTGCTCTTCAGGCACAAAAAACCATGTCAATCAACTACACCCTAACAGAGAAAAGAGTCTCTGGTGATGGCTTTCTGGCAAAGATAGAAACACAGATCTTACAGTAGGCTAAACTGTCTTTCTAAACACATGGAAGCCGAAACTGGATTTAAATTTTCACTTATTCATTCATTCAATAACTAAGTGCTAAGCATGAACTAAGAATTGTCCTGGACATGGTGACCTTGAGTTATACTTTGGAATTAGCAAATGTAGGGTCACACCCCAGCCCACCATCCACAGCTGTGCAGCTCTGTAATGGTTTACACAGCCTCCTGTGATCATAAAGGGCAGTCACCAGGATTAGAGACAACAGCATCTGTGATTGTGATGCACCTGCCACGGGTTCTTGGTAACAACAACCATCAGGGCAGCCTCCCTCGGAAGCATCCTGACAAGCCCATGCCAAGGGAAGCCCAGCCACAGAGCTGGGGACTGGAGATGCCACTGCCTCTCCAACATGGCCACAGCACCAGGATCAGCCTACAGGGCAAAAGGTTCCTGTCTTAGAAACTGCTCCAAGCAGTTTGGCAAGCGAAAACAAAGGAAAATCTAATGATCTGAGGAAGCCCCTTGGGACAGAACCTCCAACTCCAGTGACAAGCTTCATTTCAGAGTGGTTTGGTATTTTAATAACTCCATGGAGCATCCAGCATGCTAGAGAAATCAGCCAAGCAGGCAACCACGAGCTGAGACCTCCCTGTGAATCCCATTACTATAGACGCTTCCACTCCAAAAGGACACTGTCATTTTAATTTTTCAAAAATCAAAATGTATACATCTTATAATCAATGTGTGCTGCATGTTTCCAGTATCTTGAGAACAAAGAAAATGCAGCACTTGGCTCACTTAAGCTTCCCAGCAACTCTGCAAGGTACCTGTCATTAACCCCCCACAGAAAACAACACCTCAAAAGGCCAGTGCACTAGGATGGCACAGTCAGGACCCACGCCAACCCTTTTGCCCCAGAAAGGACAGCTGAGCGCCAGCATGACTCAGGCCAAGTGCTACACATAGGTGTGGTCTGCAGCTGCCCCTCTCTCTCTCTCTTACATGGAGCAGCATCACACCAGAAACAAGGCTGGGCTCTGGAGCGCTGCGGAAGCACAGACCACATGCAACACGCAGACCTCGCCAAGAAAGAGGGCAGCAGCCTTGTTCCCATAAGGGGGGAAATAGAGAAGTAGCCATAGGAGAGGCAGGAAGCACAGTACAGGGTTTTCCGTAACAGAGGGACAACAAAGGGGTGACCCTCCCTGAGATCACACGGTGCCGAAGAGGGAGGACCCTGCGCCAGCCTGCGGGTTCAAGTTCTGATTCTGTAACTCAGGCACTCAGTGACCTTGGACAGCAAACTGCTGAGCCTCATTTTGTCATCTGTATAGTGGTCGTAATGATACCTACTTCCAGGGACCCTGAAGGACTGAAGGCCAAGTGCTCTAACCATACAGGCACACAGCAGGTGCGGACAGCAGTCTACTCTCAGGCCCACTCTCCCCAGCCCAGGTGCCCACCTTGCAGAGCACTCACCAGGTGTACAGGTGCTCAAGCCTCACCTGCATGATGTCCACCTTCCAGCACAGCAAGGCTAGGCTTCTACTAGGCAGAACCTCCTAGAGATACATGTGGATGAGACAGCAATATCAGACAAAAATTAGCCCAGAAAACAGCACAAAGGCCCATAATAAGTGGGGGGAGGGGCTGGGGCTGGGGCTCGGTGGTAGAGCGCTCGCCTAGCATGTGCAAGGCCCTGGGTTGGATCCTCAGCACCACATAAAAATAAATGAATAAAGTTAAAAAAATAATAATAATAATAAGTGTGGGGGGGGAATTTGATCAAGTCTTGAAGATAGGCTATCTTTCGAACCTAGTAATTATCCCAAGAAGATAACCAGAGATGAGAGCAAAGGTGTGAATACAAGGATGTGTAAGGTGGCATGCAGTGAGGAACCTGGGAAAACAGCAAATGTGTGACAACAGGGGAGCAGATGGCTATGGTGTCCAGGAAATGGTCACGTGGTGATGAGACAGAGCGCGGCCGAGGGACACTCGACCTTGGGAAGCCACAGCTTACTGCTGAGAAGAAAACACGCCTCCTATCTCAGAGCTCAGGCAACCTCTGTTCAAAAGTGTTGTTTCGTGCCACATATTGGACATGTAAGGCCATTTTGTTTGCAATGACTCACTGTGAAGCCTGCAGTGAGGGAAGACTGACATGACCATGTAACAGCAGGAGCAAAGCTCTCCACACCTCCATTTGACTCCCAGCACTCAGAGGGACGGGATGGATACTGCGGTCACTCCCAGCTTCACAGGCACGGCATGGGCCTGGGGCAGGGACTGATCTGCTCTGAGCGAGTCAAGGAGGAGGAGCTAGATTCCCAGGACTCCCATCATGAGACAAGTGTGATGAGACCCTGAGGGAAATCCCTGGGGCTAAAGGGGATGTTTCCAACTTTAACATAAATGTTTAGCAGTCACCTATAAACTATTTCATAATTGTTACATCACTGACCCCAAGAAACCCCAAAACTTCAACACACCCTGTGCACACACAAATCCCTGGGCTGGGGGATGTAGAATTCCCAGCATCTCCCACACTGAGCTACACCTCAGCCCTTCTTTTACTTTTATTTTGAGACAGGATCTCACTACGTTGCCCAGTCTGGCCTTACACCTGTGATTCTCTGATCTCAGCCTTCTGAGTAACTACGATCACAGCTGTGCACCACTGTGCCCAGCTACAAATGCCTCATCTTAGGGAAAAACATAGGCACCTTTTTTGTAGCACGAGAAATGTGCTGATCAAAGGAAATCAGCATAAGGAAGAGAGATGCCATGGAAGAGTCACCGGGAGATGGTGGCCCTGCATCACCCCTCACCACAGACCCACCACCATGTCCCCCAGCTAGCTCCCCCAGACCTCAGAAGGCCCACTGGCACCCAAAGCTCTACATGCCTCCACCCAGTTCTCTCTCCAAATCTGCTCCTTCCCAAGGACCCCATCTCAACAGATGTCCGCCGTCCCTCGAGAGGCTCAGGGGCAACCTGATAGTCACCCTTGAAGGCCCTGCCACCCTTAACCCTCATTCCCGGCCATCAAAGTCCCCTTTCTGTAGCTTTAAAATACACCTCAATTAACCCCATGCTTCCATGACCCCCACACCACAGCCCAGTCCTGGGACCTCACTCCACCCAGCCGTCAGGTTTGCACCAATTCCACCAGGTCACCTTGCTTACCACCTGCCACCAGCTCCCCACAACAATGGCCTTCTTGGCAGGGTACCATCATCAGGCCAAGCTCTCCACAGCCCCCCAGCCCACAGCTCTGCCCAACCTACCCATGCTGACACCTCCTCATCTTTCAGATTGCAGTTTAAATGCCACTTTGTGAGAAGGACCCCCTCATCACCTTAGCAAGCAGCATCTGGTCCCACCCTACTCTAGCCCTGACTCTCCGACATGCCCCCATCCAGTTCTCTCACCAGTTCAGGTGCCACGGCACCTGAAACGCAGCGAAGGGACGTGAGCTACCTGTGATATAGACTGAAACCTTGGTAGACTTGGCCCAAAAGGTGAGTGGGAGCTAGCTCAAAAACAGTATCTACACTGATTACACACGAAATTCATGTGCTGTGGTCATATTTTATAGGTTGAATTAATAATAAAGCACAGTAGGGGCTGAGGTTGTGGCTCAGCGGTAGAGTGCTTGCCTAGCATGCATAAAGCACTGTGTTCGATCCTTGGCACCACATAAAAATAAAATAAAGATACAGTGTCCATCTAAAACTAAAAAATAAATATTTAAAAATAAATAAACAAATAAAGTTACATTAAAACTAATTCCACCTGCTCTGTACATGCCCAGCTAGCCATTCGTGTCCCTGGCTGCTGACAATCCAGGTGGCAAGTGCGTGTCCTAGATCTCAGGCCTACCCAGTTGGCCCTGGTCACTACTGTTCTCCGAGCCCCTGAAGACACACCTGGACCTCCAGAAGTGCTGGAAGTTGACTGAACTAAGCCACAAGCTCAGAAACAGGAGAGCAGGGCCAAGAGTGGCCACAGAGAACACTGGCAGCACTGCTGGTGTTCACGGATTCCAAGTCCTGCTTTAATCCTCGCCACAAGCCTGCGCCACCCGGCGATGAGATGTGGAGCTGGCTGGCGCTCAGGCACGCTGACTGGCCGTCTGCATCCTGGCCAGCAGGCAGCCAACTCAGGGCCCCTGTGGCGTAGCTTCCCATACCAGTCTGTGGGATCCCACTTTTCCTGGTGACTTTCAGCGCAGGATTTCGAGGTCACTGGTGTGGGGATCTCCCCGTAGAGAGGTGATCTCCCATGTGCCTGGGTTAACACAGCTCTAAGTCTCAGGGTCCCTGTTCAATAAAAGCAGGCCCCACCAGCCTTCCAGGGCTAGTCCAAGCCCTACCTTATCTGCCAAGCCCACCTGGACCAGTTCATCCTCCTCCTCAGCTCATCTGCAGCCAATGGTAGCCAGTCCTGGGTAGCTCAAGAATTATTACCTCCTCGTCACCCACCACCTGGCAACACACCTGCACACTCGAGACCAGGTACCAACTACTACCCCCTCACTGTGCTGCCCACAGTCAAGTGACCAGCACACTATAGGCCTGATGAACGCTGCTGGCCTGAGGCACTGACTTGGGTCACTCGTCAGGGGCTGCTTTTCCTTCAAGTCCTCCACAGAAGTTTCCTGATCACACTGGAAAACAGTGAGCTCACTCTGCGCTAAAGTAATTAGTAGTGAGATTCTTAAACTGAATTTCTGATTGAGGTTAAGGAAAAATCAACTCAAGGCACAGTTATTGTCCATTCATCAAATAATCAGAGAGCAGGACCAGTCCCTCCTAAGTGCAGGGGAAGAGTGCCCAGGCCGCCTGGAGAGGGAGAAGGAGCCAGACAGCCTGAGAGTCAGAACAGCAGCAAAGCACAGCACAGGCGCAGGAGCAGCAGACACAGGGAGCGGGGCTGGTCCCCTGATGCTGTAGGAGCATAAGGTACAAAGAGCCCAGAAAGGGAGTCACAAGAGAGGTGCCAGAGAGGCGGGTGGGACCACCCAGACCTTGGTCTTCAGCCCAAGAGGGAGGGAGCCATTTTTAAAGAACTGTCAGCAGGTAAATGCCACCACCTGCAGGATGAAGTCCAAACTGCTCCCTGCCCACAGACCTCCCCCATCTCCAGCGAACCCCGTCTGTCACCTCTAGCTCCCACAGGTGCCTGCATGGGCACACAGTATACACTAGAGCCATGGTGCACACGCGCGCACACACGTGTGCACCATGGCTCTAGTACAGGCTACAGCAGCTCGTCTCGCGCAGCCCCAGCCCTCAGCAGGATTCCCTGTCTTCACTCCAAAACCCACACCCCTGAGCACTACAGAACCCATGCCTCCCTTCCCTCTCCTTCCA
Organism: Marmota marmota marmota; assembly: GCF_001458135.2. Taxonomy (NCBI): domain Eukaryota; kingdom Metazoa; phylum Chordata; class Mammalia; order Rodentia; family Sciuridae; genus Marmota; species Marmota marmota. The sequence continues at coordinate 2,035,619 of NW_025999962.1, forward strand.
TGCAGCTGGAACTCTGCAGTCGGCTCTCATTTCTCAAGGAGGTAAACTCCTCCAGGCCAGGAGTGTGACTAGTAAATACATCTCTGTACCTCAGCACCCAGCACCAGGGCAGATGTGTAAGAAATGTTTTCCAGAAAAATGAATGGTCAATGAGCAAATGGCTGAAATAATTAGTGAAAGAGTGAATACATTAATCAGAATAAGAAATGGTTGCAACCTTATTAAAACTATCCACAAACCTTTTAGGAATCCAGAAAATCTTGTTCAGAAAAACACTGGCAGACAACACATGGGCAAAGCAGGAGAGCATTCTCCGAGTGAGACAGCAGCAGAGGGTACAAATAACTCGCCATGTGCCCAGGGCGCTTCAGTTCTCACGCTCTGATATGGACGAAATGAGAGGGTGAAGACAACCACGTCAACAGCTGTGATTAAAGGGCACAGGCCAACGAGGGAGCTGCAGGACCGAGCAAGAGGACAAGAGTTCAGGACGGGCCAGCGATGTGCCTCCATTTAGCACCAAGTCCTTACTCAGGGCCAATCAAAGGCTATTCCAGGGACGTGCCTCACAGAGTAGTAATCACACCAAACAGAAAGCACGAACAGAACTGCCAAAGACCTACATGCCCAAATTAACAGAACAGCCTAAGAAATGTTTCCTCTATGAGTAAATGAAAGAAATGACAGCATTTTAAAGATACTGCAAATCATGTTCTCAAAGAAAATCAGTGCCATGGAAAATGCCAGTGTTTATACAAGTAAAACAAGACAGATGTGGCTTGACACGTTGCTTAGCCCAAGTATGCACACAGGGGAGATGCACTCACCTCTAAAGGCCTCCAGGACACAGTGCTGCCCGCTCTCCTCCAGACCACGGTCAGGGACACCAGGCAGCGTGTGTGCCAACAGCCTCGGACACACTAACGTCTGAGCCGTGGCTTTTCATCATCCTCATGAGGTAACCTTGGACCCCTCTGAGCCTCAGTTTCCCATCTGCCAGGCAAAGATAATAACTGTCTGCCTCACAAGGTGCTGTGAGATGTGACAGAAGACGCCCAGAGACACAGCCCATAGTGGGTACCTGGAGCACAGCAGACACATGAGGTGCTGCAGCTCCTGCTGACTACTCCAGTACTGCTCGACCTCAAACACTGACCATGAAGCACTTCAAGATAAGTTTAGGAAGAGTAAAGATGAACCCAGTACGTGGGAGGCTGAGGCAGAAGGACTTCTGGCACCCAGAGTTCATGGCCAGCCTGGGTAAACACAGCAAGACCCCATCCCACTAAAAAAAAAAAAAAAGGCAGCCAAGAGGAACCAATGTAAATGTTCCACAAGTGAGGCCTGCGCTCCAAACACACCAGACCTTGATGACAGGGGACAAGCTGACAAGCCGGGCAGCCACAGAGAACCCAAACCACTGCACGGGTGCAGGCCCCACCTCCCACACAGCCTTCCAACCAATCCCTGTACTCTTAGGTCTCACATCATGTCTGTGAAGAACCCCCGCCTGGCAGTGCCACACAGGAGTCCTGGTGGTAGCTCAACCCAGATCAAGGCGGAGGCTCCACGGAGGTCAGGGTGAAACTCACCTAGGTCAGGGGAAGCTCAGCTCGACCTGGATCAAGGTGGAAGCTCAATCTAGTCAGGGTGAAGCTCAGCCCGGACCAAGGGGGATGTTCAACCTGGGTCACAATAGGCATGACACAGACGTGACAGCACAGGTGCAACACCCCCTCTGCAGCATCCTGGCGCGAGGACCCTCCCCCGGGGCTTGCTTCCAAGCTTCCCAGGTCCTCACACCACATACTCAAGTGCCCTCGTCCTCTCCAGCTCTGATGTACTGCCCTGCAACAGGTCTGCCTTCCTGTCCCAGGACAAACTCTGGAAGAAGCCCTGCACCCCCCATGCCTAGCCTCATGGCAGCTCACTAACTAAAGTATCAGAAATAATGTTCACTATTAATAAAGTGTTTTTCTTCCACCCCAGAAAAAAATGGAGGAGTCAAGAAAAGTTAAAAGGAAAATAATATTTCTCTCTCCCAAAAAGTCAGTCATACTGGCCAAAGCAAATTTAAAATATCACTAAAAACAACTGTAAATCAAATGCTGCATATTACAGACCAAAAATGACTCTGCTAAATAGCTGTTACCCTCTAGCAGTTGGTTTAGGCAAAGAAGATAGCATTTTCAGGCACAAAGGACCCAAACCTAGAAGTTGTAATGACTCCTGATAGAACTGGCATACACAAGGAAACCCACGTCTAACTAATTCAACAGGCATTTTACAGAGGAAATAACCATGAAAAGATGGAAAAGAAGAGTGTGCTTTAGTGCAGATTTAATGGTCCAATCTAGAAGGTCAGGAACAAGCAAATGTCTTCGTTCATAAAGGCCTCTGGGACCACCAGGGAGATGAATGGTGACCAGTCGGCAGGGGCAGCCCCACGAATGGCCACGCAGACAGCCTGGACACAACAGAGTTATCAGTAAGAGGGACCGCACGGGCCAGGAACATGGACTACAGACTGGTAAGGGCTGAAAGAAGTGGGAACAGCTGGGAAGACTGAAGCACAGGAGGATGCTGAGATCCAGACCAACGGGTGAATGTGGGTTCATAATAATCAGAAAACGTTTTCACAGAAATTGAATGGAAGTTCCTAAATTTGACAAGTATCATACTAACACAAAGTTCAACAAACCCATCCCAAAGTTGGAGTTCCTTGGTCGCACCTTTAACAACAATCCACTTTAGTTAAACCTTCTATCAATTCCTCAGGTTGACAACCCTTTTCTCAGTGGCCCCAGAGAACCAGACAAAGCCATGCTGCCACCAGAAAGGCAGCAAGCAGGCAATTCCAAGCAGCAGGAGCTGGCCTGTGGGCCAGCACAGAAGCCAAGCAGCCCCCTCAGCAGCAAGCGCCTGTGCAGCACAGGGCCTGCGCTCTCCAAATGCCAGCGTCCTGCTTGGCTGCTTGTAATCCTTGTGAATCACACACAGCTTCTGTGCCTACTCACCACCACAAGCCAGCACTAAACAGCCTCATTATCCTGAAGCCTGCTGTGACCACAGGGTGTGCAGAGAAGAAAGGCCGGTGCCAGGGAGAGAGCAGGCAGGAGGAGCAGCAGCAGGGGAGCCCAAGTTTCCACCAGACCCAGAAATGGCATGAGGTAGTTCCAAACGGCTACAGTTCAGAGCACAGATAATTCACTTCCGCTGAACTTCAAGGTGTCACCCACACACTGTCACTTCCAACCCCACAGCAGGATTATCACAAAGGAACAGCAACCTGATTAACCTCCCCAAAGCACTGTTCTGATCATTCCATGGCTCCCAACTACCCACCAAACAGAGTCCAGGTGCTGGAGACTCTCCAACCCCAACCACCACCTGCACCAACCCTTGGATCTTACGGACAAGGAGACTGAGGCCAGGGATGGCAAGGAGGCCTAAGGCCAGCAGAGGCAGGACTGGACCAGGGCTCAGCCCCCTCCTCCCCACCTCCAGGATCCGTTTCGCAGCTCCATGTCTTGTCACGTAACCTGACAGACATCAGGGTTCTCGGCTTTGCCCCCTGCCTTCCATGCAGAGCCACCATTCCTGAAGTGTAGCAGGTTGAAAGCCACCCAAGTGATCTGAAACCGCCCCTGTTCTGTGCCTCTGGGGGAGGCCTGGCGCTGCACACACTGTGCTGCACACCTCCGAGTACTGCGGGGCCTCCTCCTGCACTTTGCAATCTCTGCCTGGGCTGTCCCCCAACCTAGAATGGCCCTGCCCTGTTGCCAACTATGGGAATCACAACGTGAAACAAGACGCACCCACAAAGGCTAGACCTCCACATACCCAAGGGCACGTCACCCTGTAGCATGGGGCAGGGTACTGAGCACACACCTGTTCATGTTGAAGGATGACCAAGGGAGGAGTGAAGCCTGCTGTCCTGCCCCCATGTCCCTCTGCTTGGTGCACGGACCTCACATTCTGCTGCTGACAGCACCTCACCACTTCTCCCAATCAGCTTTCCTCACCACCTTTATGACAGGCACTGAAGCCCATCCACAGTGGCCAGTCCCCACCCAGTGCCTGCACCTGGCCAAAACAAGCTCACAAACATCAGATATCCACTCTCCACCCACCCACAGGGGTCTGAGGTCAGTGTGCTGCTTGGACCCAGAATGCTTGGTAGTAACTCCTGTCCTGACACAGGCCAGTGAGTGCATCCTGACACAGCAAGGCTGGCTGCAAGTCCCACCACAGCACAGGCACCAGCATCCCCACCCACCACTCGGGCTGCAGATTCCAGATAAAAGGCTTCCCTCCTTAAGGGCCGGCCCTTGTCTGCCATAGGACCACTAAGGAGCTCCAGGGGACAGCCACGGTGCGCACACACACAGGAGGCAGCAGGCAAGCGAAGGACCCAGGTATGCCCTGCATCTGAAACACACCTCAGGGCAGGTCGGCCTTCACCCAACAAACACCTGCAAGCACGTGCAGAGCCAGATCTCACGTGACGGGCTTTCAGCTGGACAAAACACAGGAGAAAGCAAGCAGCCCAGGAAGAAGAGGAGCTGAGTCACACTGCATCCTGAGAGCACCGAGGATGGGGAGCGATGCCTGGAGGCGTATGACACATGAGCGTCCTCCTCCATAGCACAAACTTCCTAAACAACTAGTATGCTACAACAAGGGCAAGAAAACAAGGGATGTCACAGTATCACATAAGAGATCCCCCCCCAAAGAAGTCATTTAACTCCTAAGGGCTTACTGGATACTCTGGTATATGAAAAGATTCTAAGTGTACAGTTGCCACATGAACCACACTGCTGTGGCCTGTGTGGCTTTACTCACGCACAGGCCTTGGCTCTCAGCAATGAGAGCACCATTCACAACCCTGACGTGGGGTGCCATGGCCAGGAGAGGGTTCAGGAAGGACCCTGCTCTCACCACGATGCTGAGTAGCCCTGTGAGGAGGGGAGAGCCTCGCTTCTCTGTCCCTGAGTGCCACCTCAACAGCAGACCAAGACTGCTCTCAACTTCCATTTTATTGAAACTAAAAGGACTTACTTGGTGGTATCACACCTCTATGACAATGGGAACAGGCTGTTTCCAAACTCTCCCAGAACACTGGCATACTTGACCCCCCAAGACCTGAGCCAGTACAGGAGGAGGTCTGATAGAGCAGGCAGCCTCAGGACCCCACAGCAGAGAGCTGTGGTTCAGCTCCACTCTGTGACCCTACCAGGATGGGACCCCAAACACGAATAGCAGCACCTGCCTCAAACAGTTCCCATCTCACTGGACTTGGCCGACACCAGTCTCAGTGCAGGTGCTCCAGAAACATGTGCCTGGTACAGAATCTCCGCCTCCTGCGACCCCAGAGGGATGAGCAGGCGCCCAGCTAGACCACACCATCCCACTTCACATCACTGTGCTGCCCACAAGTTACACACGCAGCCTCTCAGCCTCCTGAAAGCCAGTGGCACATGTCCCAGGCATCTTGGCTGCCCCCAGTTCCCACAGGAGTGTGAAAGGCAGACCTGAGGTAACTGGATCCTCAACTGGAGAGCATGTGCCTGAAGAGGGGCACCCCGGAAGGGGCACCCCGGAAGGGGCACCTGCGGGAAGGGGTCACTCTCCATCTGACTGTAGGACTAAAAAGCCCCAATTATGTAATTATTGTGATAAAAAACCTCTCCCAAGGGCTGCACTTCTGCAGACACCCCTTCTGGAAGGCCATCTGAGGTGGCACTGGCTGCTCAGCAGGGCAGAGGTACTAAGTGCACTCCAGTTCACCCCAAAATGTTTTACTATACTATTTGAATTCCACCTCCTTTTATTTTATATATATTCTGTTTTAGTTGTAGTTGGACACAATACCTTAATCTTATTTTTATGTGGTGCTAAGGATTGAACCCAGCGCCCCGCCCATGCTAGGCGAGCACTCTACTGCTGAGCCACAACCCAGCCCCTCACCTCCTTTTTTTCATAATAATATTTCAATTGAACATTCCACAGTGCATGCCATCTGACACTTGTGGGTGGAATGAAGGACAGCTGTACACAAGTGCTGGCCGGCTCCTGGCCTCAGGCTCTTCTGTACTCAGGTTGTAATTTTTAGTGAGAAAAAGGGTACATATACTAATACACTTCCATTTGTATTTTTTTAAAGAATGGGGAAGGGTGAGAAACATATTTACACAAACCCACATGTACTATTTGAAAATGTGCAGAATACTTCTGAAAAAAGATAAATGGCAGGGCTGCTGCTGGGTCATGGAGGAAAGGAGATCTGTCATGGTGTAAGTTCTCAGGGACCGACCATTTCAGTTCTTTACCTCGGTGTTGAGGTACAGCTTTTTCAATTTAAATATTAGTAAATAAAATAAGAATCAACACTCCCAGTCCCCAGACTCCATGACAAGCCTTGAGAATCCCCAGCCCTCCAGCCCTCCTCCCCCTCCTCTGGAACACCAAGGAACAGTACCCCTGCTACTGAAGTTTATGTTACAAATTCTCAATACTGTAAAACGTATCTAGGTCGTGATTATGCACATAAATAAATGTTGATTTAGACACATAAACAATTTTAATAACAATTTTAAGTAAAGATCGTTTCAAAACATTATACGAACATTAGAAATGATGATTATGAAGATGTGGCAACATGGGAAAGGCTTGTGGCATAATATCAACTGGAAGAAAAGGGTGACAAAGCGCATCATCATTCCCACACCTTCTGTGGAAAGACAGGATGGGAGAATGGTAAGAAAACTGTGATGTGCAGCTGCCGCAGGCCACCCTGTGCTGGCTCCCAGCCAACCAGCCCCGCGGGGCCTCTTTGCATCTATAAGCAAGGTGCAGGTGAGTGCCATGCCCTGCTTTAGAGGTAAGCAAGGCTCCAAGGCCTGACTACAGGCACCCACCCAGAGCACTCTGTGGTAAGACCCCACCCCAAGCCCATGGTCGTGTTCCTATACTACCCTGACCCCCAGGAAGCGAAGAGTCAAGGCAGCAAATGCCTGAAAGTTAAGGCCTCTTACTTTTCTACAACATGGTTACTCTACTTCCACAACCTAAAACAAACACATGGTGACACCTCAGGTCTAAAAATGGGTTTAAAAGAATCCTAACTACTCCTGACTGAGTTGGGTCCCTCAAAATTCACATGTGCTCAGTATTAGTTGTAGGGCCCATAAAAAAGGACAGGATTAGTGTCCTATGAGAAGACACATCAGAGCCTCAGCATACCTGGACCCAAGCACTCATGTGTGCACTCTTGCCCACCCACACCCACACATCGGGGCACAGGAAGGACTGGCATCTACAAGCAAGAGGCGGCTTCTTCCCAGAGACAGCATCAGCTGGCACCTGGATCCTGGACTTCCAGCCATCAAAGCTGTGAAGGAGAAGCAAGGATTGTGCAGCAGCCCACCTGCGGTGGTACTACTGCTGCCCAGCAGATGGGCACACAGACCTAGTTGTTCAGATTCTTACTGAAAACCAATGACATTCTGTCTTTAAGCATTTTATGCAGACTTGAACTTTTCCCTCTAAGACCATTTTGAACACAGTCTAAGACGAGGGCAGAGAACCTCCAGAGTTGTATTAACATCTCGAGTTGTCTAAAAACCAAAACCAAAGCCTCACCCCCACCTGACATTCAGAGGAAATGTGACATTCTTTACCTTCCTGTACAAAACCCAGACTCAGGCAGCTGGGGTGTGGCTCCGCAGTAGAGCACTTGCCTCCCACGTGTGAGGCACTGGGTTTAATCCTCAGCACCACATAAAAGTAAGTAAACAAAATAAAGATACTGCATTCATGTATAACTAAAAAATATTTAAAAAAAAGAAAAACCCAAACTATTCTTCATTCTCAGCACCTGCTTTGAAGCTGAACTTCCTAGATTAGATCCAGGGGTAATAGCCACTGGCTCAGCCATGTCTCCTACTTCTGCGTTTCTATCATTAGGAATTCCTCCTGCTTTTTTAATCATTGGTGATTTAATCCTGTATCAAACTTCTAAAAATGAACTCCTCATGCCCTATTAAACAAAATACAGTGCAACACAAACCAGGTCCTACAGCAATCTGCTGGCTCCTACAGTGGCCAGCCCCTGGGCCTGTCTCCTCATCTGAAAACTGGAGACCACAAGCTCCTGCACCCTAATTACATAGGGTCAATGCCAAACAAACGAGCACTTTTGAAGGAAGGGATTTATCAATACCAGCCTTCATCCCTGCAGAGCACAGAAGGCACAGTGCATTGACCAAGTGGAGCCAGTGTATCGCCAGGCAACAGGGTTCTATCACGCAAAAACAAGGCTGCATTCTTCCTTTTAATATTCTGAAACATAAACAAAGCACCTCAGAAACAGCTCCCCATGAGACAGCTCTGGTGACAACAGCCACAATATTGTACCCACTTGCACACAGCAGAAGCCCTCAGCAAGGGTAGAAGGAGTCCATGATCACCAGTAAGCCCCTGTGTAAATCAGGTTAAGGGTTCAGCACAGACAGCAACGAGGTCACCAGCCACCTCACGGCCTCGCGCATTCATGGGCTCCATCAACACTCAACACAGGCAAGCGTAGGCTGCTGCGGGGCAGGGTCAACAGGACCCCGCCATTCTCTGCAGCCTTCTATCCATCTGGGCAGTAGCCGAGTGGTAGCCAGTCGGTAACTAGGACCTGCCCTGGGACACACGACCCCTGCTCTTGCTGGTTAGTTAAAGGCTGACTGACCTTCAGTGACCAGAGGCCCTAGGCCCAAAGGACTAGGTCTGTTTACCACCATGACAGGTCAAGAGTTGGGGCCAGGCTGGGAGAACACCAGGGTACCCAGGAGGTGGGCCTCACCTGCTCCACCACCACCTTGATGGTGACTTGACCCTCCTGGGATGACAAATAACTCTTTCAGGCCCTCAAGGACCACAGAGGGCCCACAACAACAAAATCCAGAACAAAAACCCACCAGCCTCTCTTCCTTCACCTTCCTGCTTGATGTCTTTAACATACACCACTCCCTTCCTACCTGTAAGTTCTCAGACAGCACAAGAAAGTAGCTGCAACAAGGGGAATCGGCTGGCCTTGGCCCCCAGTGCCTTCCCTGGGAAAGCAGGGTAATCGACGAAGCATCCAGAAGAAAGTCCCATAGTGACAGGGCCTCCAGCCCCTGGAATAGAGAACAGTCTCAGACAAGGCCCCAAGGGGACAAAAGTAGAAGCAGACAGCCACTGGGCTTCAGGCCCTCTCTGGGCTCCTCCTCGGGTCACTCTCTCTTCCCCAGCCACCCACCACCACTTTATTTTCCCATGACCTGTGGAGAAGTGTCAGCTCCTGCCCAAGTGGCAGAATCACAGAGACCACTGGTCAAGGTTCTGCCAGCAAGGACAGCAGAACAAAGGAAAGAGAAGCCATGGCGAGCAGATGGCTCAGGAGCCAACTCATGGAGGGCCAGTAGAGCCGGTCAATGATCCAGGGGTAGGGTTGAGGACAGGCAGGACACTGCCATGGAAATAGGCTCATTAGCAAGGCTGAGACACCACCCTTGGCTCACACTCACACACCATTCCCAGGAGTGTGCACAAAGCTTAAAACTGAGGGGAAGATGAGGTAGGAGTCTGGTTCAAATCTAGTCTGACACTTACTGGCTATATGCCCTTCGACAAAATATGTAACTTGTACATTCTGTTAGTAAAACAAACTGATAACAGCACCAATCTGGTGAAGGAAACAAAATGCAGGAAGCCCCTAGAACAACACCTGATACAGAGTAAACACTAAATAATTGTATCACCAACACCACCACCATTATCACCATTACCACCACCACCACCACTACCACCACCATCATCATCATCACCATCACTACCACCACCATCAAAACTATCATTGTTATCACTGTCATCATCATCACCCTCAATGTTATCATCATCACATCATGATCACAACCATATCACCCCCTGTAGCTAAGAGAAGCCACACACCTCTCAGCTCTGGTCTAAAGCCTGCTTTCCTGATAAGAAGACACAAACCCTGGTGGCTGCCCTTCACCCTGTGAAAAGCTGAGAGGACTGGAGCTTAGATTCTTGCTGGCATCACTAAGCTGACGCCAACAACTACCTACCTCCAGACATCTCACAAGGGGAGGAAAATAATAAAACTGTTTGTTTAAAGGCCCTTGAGTCTGGTTTTCTGTTACCTGCAGAAAAAGTTTATGTCCTGACACCCCTTGACACAAGGTACCTGTGTCAACTAGTAAACTAGCAATACGGATAACTGCTAAAGGGCACGGAGCAAGAGAGCAACTCTGACAGCTAGAGGCTCCATTAACCCCACTGGCATTCCCTGAGAATGCTCCACATATGTCACAGGTCACTGGAATACAAGGACAAGTGATTTGTTGCCTCAGCCTACAAGAGATTCACAGTCTACACAGTAGAGGGTCAGACGGAACTCCAACAGCGGAAAAGAAGAAGAGGAGACAAAGAACAAATGCAAAGTGCTGCCCGGCACAGGAGCAGTGAACTCCCAGGGACTCTTCCACACACTCTCCACTTTTCTTCTCTGATCCCTCAAACAGAGAAACATACCACAGTCTCATACTACTCATTTATTTGGCATCCTAGCCTGCAAAGAATATTAAGAGAAAAAATTTAATAGACTGACTTTTAAGACTCTTCCTTTGAACTGTAAAACAGCCAGGCACAGTGGTGCTCACGTGTAATCCTAGCATGTAATCCCTCCAGGCTGAGGCAGAGGAGCACCAAATTCAAGGCCAGCTGCAGCAACTTACCAAGGCCCTAAGCAACTTAGCAAGAACCTGTCTCTACATAAAAACGGCTGGGGATGTGACTCAGTATTTAAGTGCCCCTGGGTTCAATCTCTGATACCAAAAATAAAAATAATAAATAAATATATCTTACAAACTTATAAATATTTTTCTTAACATTTGTATACTGGGGGTGGGAGGGAAAAGGAGGGAGCAGGGGACTAGCAAGGATGGTGGAATGTGATAGACATCATCATCCAAATACATGTATGAAGACATAAATTGGTGTCAACATACTTCATATACAACCAGAGATACAAAAAATTGTGCTGTATACATGTAATAAGAATTGTAATGCATTCCACTGTCACTTATTTTTTAAAAAATTTGAAAAAAAAAAAAAAAGAGTGCATACTGAAGGGCTGGGGTTGTGGCTCAGCAGTAGAGCGCTCGCCTAGCACATGCAAGGCGCCGAGTTCGATCCTCAGCACCACATAAAAATAAATAAATAAAAGTATTGTGTCCAAATAAAATATTTAAAGAAAAAAAAAGTGCATACTGAAAACCAGCACCCAATAGAAACAAGCATCTGAAAGAACCTTGAATGTTTCCCATGAAACTAAAAGTCTACCCTGGCTATTAAAAGGAATTTTTAACTTCCACCCAAGCATGTTCGGCTTGGCTGTTAAAGCCGACTAATGCTACATGAAGTTCAAGTGCCACATCTAGCAGTGAAAATGATACTCCAAAAGAGGATACTGGTGATGGGACAGAAGTCAGAAGGAGCCAGTGTGCTGCCTGAGGCTCTCCTGCTGCTTCCTGATGCCCAGAGACTGCGCTGATGAGCCACCATGGACAGCACTCCTCCTGGGAGTCTGCAGCCTGGGTGAGAACTGGTTAAGAGGTGACACAAAGGTGGAAAAAGAAAGCCCAGCTGTCATAGATAGGACACATGTAAACAGTGCAGTCTGGGTTCGCTGATTCCATTATGTTTCCATTCCCCTAACTTCCACTAACACTCCTGCTGATGATCACAGAAACCCCTCAGTGAGAGAAGGACACGGAGACCAGAAACAAGAGGGAGGGAGCCGTGCCAAATCCCTGCAGTGCCACAGGAGAAGGCTGGGAAGGACAGCAGGGCTCTGCACCACCAGGGAAACCACAGAATGAAAAAAACGCAAACTAAGAGCCACAGCTGCAAACTAGTCCCAGGCTGAGGAGAGAACACTCTGGATGAGGAGCTGACACCGAATATGAGTAACAACCACTCACTGTGTGACAGTCCTTAAAGAAACAAAACCAGAAAGAGGACCGTGACCACCCCAAGGAAGGGAGGAAAGTGTGGACAGGTGACATCCAGTGGCAAGTGCCCACGTGGCACTCACTGAGCAAGGCACTGAGGTCAGAGCTGGCTCAAAGACAACAGCCAGCCCTGCTGGGGCACACAGAAGAGACATGGGGACAAAAGCAGGCAAGTACCACATGGGAGGCCAGGTGGCAAGGGGTGCTGCAGAGAGAAACAGAGCAGAAGGACACCAAAGGGGTGTGCTCGGGTGAGCAGGGTTGTGCTGTTGATACAGCAGTCAGGAAACCCTGCTGAAGAGGCAGGTAGCATCGAAGCAGAGAACTAGAGAAAGTAAGTCACACAAAAACCCAGGGACAAGGGAAGTGAGTGCAAAGGCCCTGGGATGCTCCCAGGAGAGGAGGCAGCAAATGAGGCCAAGAGGAACAGGAGCCAGATGGCAATGGCCCTGGAAGGCCACAGCAGGCCTATGGCTGGCTGCCCGGTAGCATGCCATCACTGATGGCTTTGAGAAGTACTGGATCTCACTTTGAAAGGTCACTAACTGCTCTGTGGAGGAACCTGGACATAGGGGACTCATAGGGGACAGAGGCACAGGTGCTACACAGCACTATGTGGGGTGAGGCAGGCAGGAGGAGAGTAGAACGACAATGACAGCCTGGAGCTGCACTGAGCAACTGCTGCTGCATCGACAGCTGGAGCCACTCAGGAGAGAAACCAGGGTTCCTGAATCAAACCCGGGCGACCACCTTGAACCCGGGAACTGCCTTAAATACAGATGAAATTACACAGGGTGTGAAGAGACCCTCTCCCACATTCCTCAAGAAACTCGCCTCAACAGTTTACTCTGGGCCATGGGAAGCTGCAGCAGGAAGCCAAAATGGGGACCAACAGAGGTGGGTGAAGGGCACAGTCAGCACACGAGAGAACTGAAGACCACAGGCGCCCAAGCCCACGAGCTCCAGCCAGCCGTCAAGGAAGGAAACAGGCTCCAGTCCCCTGCATACCACAAGGAGGCCTGGGAGAAGGATGGGTGTCCCCACCACTGGCCCCAAGCGCTTGCACCCCATGCCACCACCTCCCACTGTGCCTAGAGTTAGAATCGGCAGAAACATTATTTTCCTGGCCAAGTCCCAACGGGACCATGGCACCTGTCAGACTGAGAGGTGCTCCCTCATTCCCCAAATGTTCACCATGCACCAGTTATGTGCCAGGTTCAGTCTTACACTGCGGCAAAAGGACCAACTGACCCAAAGTCCAGCCCCAACCTGGATGCCCTTTCAGCCTGGCTCTAGATGACAAGCTGCAGGGGTGGACGACAGATTGCTGGAGAGGCTCAAGCACCCCATCAACACTTCTATGGCTTCAGTGTATTCCCAAATCATATTTGGAGGTAGAGTATTTGAGAGGTCATTGGGGTTGGGCCCCCAGAACGGAAGAGATCTGAGCTGACATACACTTTCCCTCTGTCACCATGTCATGATGCATCAAGAAAGTTGCCACCATGCTCTTGGACCCAACCTTCATTCTTTGTAAGTCTCCTGGTCTCAGATATTTTGTTTTAGCAACAGAAAACCAACTAAGACAGACCTCTTTGAAGTACTTGCTCCTAAAACCACAAGAGCAAAGACAAAACCAGACCTTCAAAGGCATCCTGCCAGTCACTGGCTGCCACATCTCTCACACCTACATCCAGCAGCTGCTGGCACCCAGTTGTCCAGCTGGTGTAAGGAGCATCACTCTGGCTGAACTGGCACAGTAGACTCAGGCTCAGGGACCCAGCACTGCCCACACTCCCACAGCAAGAGGATGTAAACTAAACCCTGAGTCAGAACGCAAAGCACTGGGGAGGACAGGCAGCCAGCCAGCCACACAAAAGAGCAGGGGCAGGGGCAGGGGCAGGCTGGGAGGGAGCAGAGGGCCAGGGTGCAGCAGGGACGGGGTGGAGGCACTGAGGGCAAGCAGGTGAGTGCAGCCTGGGCACCAAATGCACAGAGGTATGGCTAGAAAAGGAACCAGGTATGGTCGCTAAGTGGGGATCCATTTCCTCTCCACAAGGTTCCTTGCTTTTTGGTAGCTCTATCCTGTCCTGTCTTCCCTGAGGAGATTCCAGGGCAAGTGTGAATGAAAGCCTTCTCTGTCCCTCGCATTTTCCTCTCTTCTGAGCTTGCCCTCACCCTTCAGTAAACATGATAAATATGCACGAGCACACACATGTGCACAAAGACCCAAGGCAGTGTTGCCAGCTTGGGTCCTATTGTGGCACAGGCTGCAGAGCCAGGGTATGGCCACTAGAGAGTAGCACTGGGCGGGCTGGCAGATTGCCAAGAAGGGAGGAGCAGCTCTTCAGAGCCAGCCTGCCAGGCCCAGGGCCAGCCTGCTGCTCCTAGCCCAGATGCTAAGTTCTCCAACAGAACCCACAGGAGACAAAACAACTTCCTCAGGCCTCTGAAGTGCACTAAGAATCCTGCTGCCTGCACTAACTAGAAACGTGAGACCAGGAGACAGGAAGCCTATACCAGATCAACGCTGTCCCACCCTGCCCTGCCCCACAGCCAGGAGACTGAGCCTGCTGCTTACTTAACCTTAGAAGCAATCTCCCCCACAGCAAACCAGCAAACAGGAGCAGGCAGGTAGTGTCTGGGGCCCTGGGGTGGGGCGGTTGGTGGGGATTAGTAACACAACATACAAAGGCAGCAATTATGCAAACATTTAAATAGACTGCTTTCCCTGGTCTGTTTCCTCAGGCCATGACTTTGTTTCCCAGCTGAAGCGACATATTTCTTTCATCCCCGAGCTCCTAACATGTTCTGGTTTTTATCCCCTATTCCTGCAACCCCTAGGTTCCAAGTTCGGATGGTTTGGCTCCCTCCTTCTCCCAGTCTACCCAACATCATGTCCAACCAACAAGACCCAGTTCCATCCAGCAGTGCCAGAAACTGACCACCCCACCTCACCCATCCCCAAGGCCTTCATCCTCCATCAACCACCCCTGGATCCCCTGCCCCTCCCTACCTCCATACCAACAAGGCTGCCCAAGGAATCTACCTAGTCCAGGACCCCAGGCAATGCTCTGGTGAAATTCTTCAAGGTCCTTCCTTCCAAGCTTCACTAGTCCGGGTTCCAAACCTCCCAGAGGCTTCACACTGCGTCCAGAGGAAAGCAGAGAGCCTTCATCTGGCTTTCTCAATACTGGGACCTGGCCACTTCCCACCCGACTGGCTTTCTCCCTTTCTCCCCACCCCACCAAGGCCAGAGCTCCATAGCTGCTTGCCACTTCTCAAGCATTTCTGAAGCTCTCCCACCACAGGACCTTTGCACTCTTCTCCCTGGAAGGCCTTCCCCGTCTTCAAACACCTCCCTTCAAGGGTCTCAGCCAGAAAGCACCCTTTCAGGGTCTTGGCTGACCACCCAGAGCTACCTCTCGGCATAGCTGTGTCCTCCAGGCATGCCTGTGGACTTCCACTGGCATCTGGAGTGCTGAGTGTATCTGCCCCTGAACACTAAAAGGCTAGCTCCTTGAAGGAAGGCCCTCAGGGCCGGCTCCCAACTCCTCACAGTGACTATTGACACAGCAGGGGCTCGAAACATACTGGCTGAAGGAGTAGACCCTGCGAACACCAAGGACCTTGCAAGTAGACCTGCTTCCTCTTCACAGCTGAGGAGACCAGGAGGATGAATCACTTGTTGAGTCAGTCACATAGGGTGAGGGCACAGCCAGCACGTGACTCCCCCTATCACAGCAGGCCCTGTACTGTCCTCCAGCCATGGACACTAAGGGCATCTGCCCACATCCAAACTGCCCAGGCACAGGGCTCCACACCTGGCCACCTTCCGCCCAGGGCCAGACAACCCTCCTGATCCAAGGCCAGACTAGATGCTCCCTCAGGGAAGCAGGAACATGACTGGACGCCGGTCCCACTCCTCCAAGAGCAGGGTGCCGCCTCTTCTACTGTCTGAATGCTCCACACAGTGCGCCCTCCAGGCCCTCCGCTACGAGGAGTCGCTCAGCAGCTCTCAGGAAACCGCATGTTTTGCACATTGCCAAATCATACTCCCCTTCACCAGACACACGTGACAAACAGGACGCCTCTAAGTGTCATTTTCTCAGGTTTCAAACAGGCAGTCTCTGTGTGAGTAAATATTGAGTCAATGCTAAGAGGGGAATGAGCTGTTAAGTTCTATTTGCTACTTTCTTCCCCAGGCTCCTAGCAGCACAAGCTAAACAAAGCAGCACTCGCTGGACGGTGATATGCAGCAGGCACAATCGTTCTGTGGCACTTCGCACATCAGCAATTTGCTTCTCCGAAGTCGGCAAATATTTGCCACTTAAGTTTTTACGTAATGTGAAAGGAATATGTTCCACTCTTCTCGGAGCTACCTTACAGGCCTTAGGAAACAGGCAATTTACCCACTATGTTTTCTCTTACCACTAAATATAAATCCAGTACAGTTTAAGCTCTGACTTTAACTTTTGGCTTTAGACTGTACTATTTAAATAGAATTCTGAAGAAAGAAAAAATCCATAATTGAACCAACCTCACAAAGGAATCTGACTTCTACATGCTAACCTTTTGATTTACCCATACATATTCATTCTCTTACAACCCTGGAAGCTTCATTTATAAGTATGATTTTAATTTCCAAAAGTTGCTCCAATGACCAAATCCACAAGGAAATTCTAGCTGGTGAGCAGAGCCTGACTAGACCAGAACTCCCACCAAGCACATCTTGTTTCCCTCGGACACCTCCTAACCTCTCGTCTTTTAGAAACCTCTGAGCACAACAGGAAGCTGTCTGAGAACAACCTCGATTTATCATTCAGCACTAAAGTTACCATATCATAATAATCAACATCAGAAAAATCAAGTTAGAGAGTAAGTAGGCCAGTGAAAATAAAATAACAATAATAAAAGTAAACGACATCTGTGAGCATACTATGTGCTAGGCCCTCTCACCTAAGCATGTTACATGCACCGTCCCACTCAATCTGCAAACTCAGTCCTGCCATCAGCACGTCTTCCAGATGCACAAGGACCCTGAGGCCCAGGACCTCTCCACGCGCTCAGGATCTCCACAGAGGCAGTCCAAATCTAGGGCCTGACCCACAAGCACCATGGGGTTCTGCCCCTCCCCTGCCTCAGCTGCTCCCAGACCCTGCAAAGAAGGCACACCGCACGCTTGCAAAGGAAGCATCTGAAATACGGATAAACCACAGCCCATACTCCTGCAAGAACAGTCTGCCTTTATTTCCTATTTTGGTGGATGGGACCTCTAGCTGCCCAGTTCTTACGCCAAACTCACAGGAGCCATCCTGTACTATTCCCTCTCTCCCACCTACATCTAGGGCCATTCTGCAAATGTTATCATCAGAGGTTCAGATACTGAAGTTTTCAAGTTGTCTGTAAATAACAGAAAACAAGGAATAACCTAGGGAGCTGGAGAAATAAATTATGTGATATGCATCCAAGGGATGCCCCCTGACCTGTTATAGGAAAACATATAGTTAAATACTACCTTTCATGTGGCAAAAATATGTATATTGTAAGGGGCAGGGGCTATAGCTCAGTGGTAGAGTGCTTGCCTAATTCATGTGAGGTACCTCATGTACCTCGGCACCACA
Source organism: Marmota marmota marmota (assembly GCF_001458135.2). Classification (NCBI taxonomy): domain Eukaryota; kingdom Metazoa; phylum Chordata; class Mammalia; order Rodentia; family Sciuridae; genus Marmota; species Marmota marmota. Next base: position 2,053,314 of record NW_025999962.1, read on the forward strand.
TGTAAATAAAGGTTAAAATATACATACGTGTGTGTGTGTGTGTGTGTGTGTGTGTGTGTGTAGGCTCAAAAGTTTCTACAAATTGCTTTTTTTTTTTTTCCTGCAGTACTGGGGACTGAGCACAGTGCCTCCTACATGCCAGGCAAGCACTCTACTACTGAAGTACACCCAGCCCTTTTTATTTTTATATTGAATCAGGGTCTCACTAAGTAACTGAGGCCTCGGCCTCCTGAGCACCTGGGATTACAGATATGTACCACCATGTCTAGCTGTCACTTCTTAATTATCAAGGGAAAAAGAGTAACTTTTCAGTGTGCAGAGCTGGCAGCACCACCTCCATCAAGTGGCCAGAGTCAGTATGACCATGTTAGGACAAACCGACCTCACGCCTCCTGCTATGATGACCAAGAACACAAATCTCTTACATGATACTCCTGCCAAAAAACTTATCAACCTGGATCTCATCATGAGGAAACAGCAAACTCAGGGACATTCTACCAAATAACTGCCTGTACTCACTCTATAAAAATGTCAAGATCAAAAACCACAATGAAAAGCTAAGCATATGGAGACTGAAAGGAATGTACCAGCCAGCTTGGGTTCCGTACTAGGAACAAAGTGATGAAGAATGGCACAGTGTGACTATGGACGACAGATTATTACAGCAGTATTGTTAAAATAGAATGGTGCCCAGTGGTTCGGGAGGCTAAGATAGGAGGATCACAAGTTCAAAGCCAGCCTCAGCAAAAGTGAGGAGCTAAGCAACTCAGTGAGACCCTGTCTATAAATAAAATACAAAATTGGGCTGGGATGTGGCTCAGTGGTCGAGTGGCCCTGAGTTCAATCAATCCCCAGTACAAAAAAAAAAAAAAACAGTACAATGTCTATGTTGAATTGCTTTACTTGAAAATTGCACTACGATTACTTGAGAAGATATCTTCACTCTTGGAAAATTCACAATAAAGTCTTCCAGAGTAGAAGAGGATATCTCCAACTGAGTTTCAAATGGCTCAGGAAAAAATACACACATACAAACACATGTAGAGAATGGTGAATCTGGGAGAGGGCAAACTGAGTGGCCACTTCTCTGCAACAATAAACGACATCAAAATACAATGTTTAACACCATGTGCACACTAGCTCTCTCTGGAAGAAGACATCTGGAATAATGAAAAGGAGGGAAGTGGAGCCCGAGACAGGGCGAGAGGCTCTGGCTCACTCTCACTTACCCCTTCTGTGCTTTGTAATACTGTGACACATACGTGTGTCACTGAGTCAAAAAATAAATGAAACAAAGCAGAGGAAATCCCCTCAGAACTGGAGCTGTGTTTCAGACTTTTCCAGAGCTCCCCTCCTTCATGGCTCCGAACTACGTCCTGCCCTCTCTCTACCTTCTGCCTCACAGCCTCAGCCCCAGCCTCCTGAGCACAAGGGCTGGGTAAGCCCTCCCCGCATCCACATGCCCCAATCGCCACCTCCTGGCCCAGCCAAGCACTGCACCTTCCACCATCCAGCGAACACCCAGTGCAGAGTGGCACTCACAACAGAGCTTCCTGAGAGTGGGGTTCTGCCAGAGGAACCTGAGGGCTAGCACACACCTCAGGGTCTGGCCACAACGCTGCTCTGGGGAAGACCAGCACTGGTGACTGCCCTCCCCAACCCCCAGCCTGCACCCAGGACCCACAGGGGCCTAGCTGTCTGTCTCCCCACCCTCTGATCCCTCTGCTTTCTGGCGGGAAAGCAGTCAGCAGAGCAGGAGGGTGGTAACCAGCCAGCCCTCGCCCTGTGAGCCAGCCTTCAACCCATGCTTATGAAAACAAACACAGCCACCTAGCCAGCCTGAAGGAGCCGCAGAGGACAGCCAGGCGCAGAGGAAGAAGAAGCTGGAAAGGCACTAACAGAGCCCCTCACAGGACGCTGTCAGCATCCCTGGTGTCCTAGCAGGCTCTGGCATGGGAACGGAGCACAGCAACCCCTATGAGGCACTCACACAGGGACATGTGCATTATGTACCATGCCCAGCGTCTCCTTTAGAATGGCCACTGGCGTCCTCCAGCCTGCAGGGACTCACCAAGGTCTGTGTGGGGGCCCGCGAGCAACTGCTTGAACTTGTCCAGACGATAAGCCTCTCTCTCGCTCAGAGCAGAGCCTCCAAGGGTGCTCACGTCAGACGTCCCACCCAGTGCAGCAGTGGCCGAGTGGGGAAGAGACTGAGACCTCTGTAGAGGGATCACGTTGCTGGCAGTTTCTGCAAGAGTGAGAACAGGGAAAGGTGAGGGTGAGCCTCCTGCCCACTGCTGCCCACATCCTCCTCCTGCATCAAGGTGGCCTCTCACTTGCAGTGCCACCGTCCCTTGGTGGCTTGCAGGGCTCACCCAGACCTATACGTGGGCAGAGAGCCTCCAGTAACATCTAACAAGAAAAGATGCAGCCTGCCAAGGCAGGAGAACAGTGAGGGAGGAACCAAGACACACCAAGAGCACCTCCTGCTATCTCCAGGGCACCTCTGACGCCACTGCCTCCAGACTCCCCTGGCCTGCCCACTTCCCAGACCTTGTCACAGCCCTGGGGAGGAAGGCTGGGAAGAGAACAGCATCTCAAGGAAGCCAAGGAAGCCAGGCAGGCAAGGGAGGGCTGCAGTGGCAGCAAAGTACAGGCCCCCACCCCCACCAGGGCATCTCCTGCTGCTACACCCCTGGGACCCTTGGGCTCTCTGGGACACTGGGGATGGCATAACAGTATGCTACATCCAGGAACCTGGGCCAGGGACAGCCACGAAAAGGAGCTCAGGGCTTCCAGGTCACACAGCAGTACTACCTCGGACCAACCGGCAAGAGGCTCTGTGGGCTCTGACTCCTAGTCTAAATCCCACCCAGCAACCTCATCTTCCAAAAAACAGAATACAAGAGGAAGCAAGAATGCACGCCAGGGAATGGCGCAAAGCTCAGCTCCGTGGAGCCAGCAGGTCCACTGGCAGCAGCTGCAGAGGGGCAGGGCACGAGTGCTACCCTGCAGCTCGTCCTGCCCAGCAGCCTCCTCCCCTCACAATCTGGCCAGGTGGCTGCTTGTACCTTTGCATCGGGACCTTTGCATCGCCCCACAGCGCAGGGCCGGTGAGCCCAAGGCTGGTGAGCCCAGGGCCTACCACTGCACCACACTGCATGTTCAATCCAGCTACCCTGCAGGGCTGAAGACCAAGGCTGACTACGGCAGGCAGGCCACAGGTACTCGCAGATGATGTTGAGGTCCCCAAGGCAGCACACAGGAAGGCAGAAGCACAGATGCCCGTGAACACAATCACTGGAACTGGACTGTGCCCCACAGGACAAAAGGGTTTAGGATGCTCAGAAGGGCAAAACACTGTTCCTATCAGCAGAAAAGTAAAATGGAACTTCAGGTTGATGGCCTGAGCAGCCTGCGTGAAGGCCCTGAGGGGCGATACACAGGGCCCAAGCGAAGCATGCACAAGCAGCTGCACAGGATACCAAGAAGAACACACAGCTGGGGCACCATCCTGCCTTCAGAGACCTGCAAAGTGCACAGAGGCAGGACGGTCAGACACAGCCCTGCCCAGAGAGACTGTTTCAGACCCTAAAGCCTTGACCTTCTGAGCCTGGACACCAACAGACATCCCCTCCTCCCTGAAGACTTCCATGACCTTACCCTGCACCCTCTACAACAAGACAAAATGGGGTCTCTGGCTCCTGGACACTCTACATTTCATCCACTCACAAATTTGCCTGACCCCACTAATACTCACCCAAGCTATGATCTTAAGTCCCTGAAAACAACAGAAGTGTGCCATCTTCATGCCACTGCTGAGGAAAATGTCCAGTGATCTCAGAGGCCAGGACCGGGGGATCGAGCACACCTACTCTCCCCCTACACTGCACAGCTTCTGCTCCCAGCCACCAATGCGACCAGTGTCCCCAGCAGGTGCCTCCGATTTCAGGGCTCCACAGGCTCACTGCTACAGATACAAGAGACTGATCAGTCTCTGTTGGGGGCAGAGGCTGCCCTGAGCAATGCGGGATGCTAAGTAGTATCTCCAGCCCTGTACCACACACAGTTACATACATATACACCTGATGTGTCCAGAGACAGTGCCCCAGGGCCCTGTGGGCAGGATCACCTTGATGAGAACCCCTTCTCTATGGGGTAGGGCCAGCAGCTAATAGCAGGGTTCCAAGCCAGGTGTCCTGGACCTGAACACCAGTCCCACCACTCAGGGAACAGCCCTAGGCCTCTCAATGCCTCATCCATGAAAGAGGACTAGACAACATGCCTTCCCTCCTAGAAGACATGAGGTTAAGGAGCTACTGCAAAGTTGTTTATTAAAGGGCTAGCGACAGCAAATGATCAATAAATACTATTATTATTTTGTTGTTGTTGTTGTTGTTGTTGTATTGAAGTGCCGAAAAAAAAGCTTGCTCAGAAAGCAGACATGGGAGAGATGACCAACCCCACGGCAGGCGAAGGCCAAAGCAAGGAGTTCAAGAGCCCTCTCCCAGCCACACAGTTCCTTGGGCACCATCACTTTGCTTTCTTTGCAGGAGGTGGCATGCTGGGTGACATCCCATGGTTCCCCCAGCTGGATGGATGCATTCTGAGCTTGCATCTGCTCAGGATATCCCACCATACAACTCCTAGTCCTGCCCACTCTCAGCCCTGGCATCTGGGGTGTGGAAGACCATCACTAACAGAGGCAGCTGTCACAAACTCAACCCAGACCCCCAGGGGCTTGAGAAGTGGCCCTCACAGCTTGTCAAGTTTCAACATCAGCACAGTCTGTGAGCAGGCTACACCGGGAGTGCCACAGCTGAAAGCACCCTGGCAGGACTAAGCATGGGAAGGTGGGAAGCGTGTACTTCCATCATCATCAGGACTTTCAATCAACTGCAAGAGCCACATCTGGCTGTCCATCCGTAAGCTTAAAGACTTTCAAATTTGCTACATTCCAATACTGAAAAATGATCATGTGAAATAACTCATACATTCTAGCTCAAGAGACATGGAACATTTTAGAAGTTCATTAATTCCCAGAAGGCGTTTTTGAAAACTAGACCAGGTACGAAGCGCAGGTCTGCATCCAAGGCTACCATGATGATTCTGGCTTTCTCATCTGTAAATGCGGAGACAGCACCCTAAACCTGAGGAAGGGATGCAAGACAGCCTTCGGCACAGCCAGCATCTTTCAGAGGAAGATGGGGATCCCACAAGACACCATGCTCCTCAGTGGCCCTCTTGGGAATCACCCCAAAAACCACCAGCCCTGTCACTTCCTCTGGAGGAAAGTGACAGCTCAGAGGAGCAAAGAAAAGCACATCAGGACCTGAAGGGAAAAGCGCAGACCACCTCCCCTGCCTGAGGACACTGCAGCCCTATGGAAGGTGACCCTCTGGCTGGGAGTCCTGCATAACAACAACAGGCACCCTCTCATCTCCTGTCTCCCAGGACGAAAGGCATGTCACTACCTTGGTGCGCCCTGCCTACCTTCGGGACAGGATGTGTGGCTCTCGCTGACGGACTTCACCAGCCGGAGGTCCACGCTTGGAGCTGTGAGCGGCTCTGCTGCAGGCGCTGGTTCCTGCATGGGCACTGGCTCCTCCTGCAGCACAGGCCGGGCCTGCCGCTGGCTGTGGTTGCGCAGGACGCGGTGGGCTGTCTCCATGACCACCTCAGTGTTCAGGCTCTCGGCCGCCATGGCCAGGAGCTCGTCATCATCTTCCCCAGCATCCCAGGCATCACTAGTGTTGCTCTCGAACTCCTGGAAGGTGCTGACCCTCTTGGCCTTCACTGGGGTGGTTGGCACCTTGGGTGTGGACTTGAGCAAACTGCAAAGCAAAGGCATCGTTACTGCACCCACTCAGAGGAGCGGCAACACACGTCCTAAATCAGCAGGAAAGAGCCCCCACTCAGGAAGGCGCTCAGTCTAGAGGAAGGTGCTGTGAGAACTCAAACACGAGTCACACAGAGAGCAAAATGAAACGAGGCAAAGTGCAGGAGGATCCAGCCACGGCAAGGAGAAGGTTTTTAGGGCAGCCAAGCTGAGCAGCCGCTGTCATCCCACCCACGGAACCCCACTAGGAAGCACAGGACTTTGGGGCAATGCTATTCAGACTCACAGCCTGAACTCATTTAGGTCTGGACCGCAAACACAGTTGCATGCTCCCAGCACCTCAGCAAAGCTCCCACAGCAGCAGCTGAGGGGCTGGGGCAGCAAGGACTGTGCAGAGAGCACAGCCTGTGGTGTGCACGTTTGGAAACAGTATCATTAAAGGAGACTCCCCAGAAATGTGACAACATACAACATCTGCCCTGCAGATGTCAGGAAGCGAGCACACAGGTGAGTGCTGCAGCCACACCAGAACCCTCCCACAAGTACCCACCAAGACCCACTCCCTCTGCTCCCACCTGCTGTGGTGTAGCAGCAAGGACCAGGGCAGCAGGCAAGAGAGGGGGAGTCAGATGAGCCTCCAGGAACGACCTGAAGCCAGGCTGCACCAGTTAACGGCACCAGCTCCCTGTCCTGCAAGGCTCCACCCCCAACCCACATGCAGCTGCAGCCTTCGTGTCGCCTGCCCCACTGCAGGATGAGCTAGGCAAGGAGAGCGGTGTCTCGCAAGAAGCAGTTGCCTGGTCCACATTTGCCAAATGAGAGGCTACTTTCCCTGCCCTTGGGAGTCTCAGTGAGCTGGAGGACAGCAGGAAGACTCTGGCTACCCCAGCCCTCCTCAAAGCAGCTGTGAAGCCAAAAGTGAAAGGAAACGTCACTTACGTGCCATGTAACAGTGGATCAAAAGGTGGGTGCTGGGCTCCATACACATGCTGGATGCTAACAAAAAGGAGAAAACAAATCAGCTTTTCTTTGGCATTGCTGAGAGCCCACCACTGACTCAGGAGAAGGGCCAGCTCCTCATAAGCCACACCACTGTGGAAGCAGCAACTCACGGGCCACCACAACCCTCCTCCATGCAAGGTCCTAAGGGCAGGTCGAGGAGGAATGCGTGGCACCACAGAGGCCCACCCACCACACACAAGCAGGGCATTTAGGCCCTTCCTGAGAACGGGCCAACACAGGCACCACAGCCCTCCAGGCACCACCACAGAACTCAGGCGCCCACTGAGAGACGAGGCCCTTGGGGGCACTGTCCGTCACACAAGCTGTTCACAAACACATACAAATGCCTGTCTGGGAATTCTCATCACTTTGTCTGAATGTCAAACGCAGCACCACCAAAAGAACATAATGTTTCTAAAGAATTAATGGTTTTATATAACCCTTAGGTTTATCACAGTACACTGGAAAACAGATGGAAACAAAATACCCCTCACGGTAGACATGGTGGCCGGCTGAGCCTTCCCTTGGCTGACTTCAGCTGGGACAGCCTCATAATGCGGTCAGGTCAGGGAGAAAGAACAGAGGCCACTGTTTTTCTAACAAAAACAGACAAGCTAGAGGCTGGAGACATGGCTCAGTGGTAGAGCACTACCCTAGCACAAGCAAGGCACTAGGTTCCATCCCCAGCACAGCCAAACAAAAAAAGCTGGCTTAGCCAGCACGCTCAGCCCTTGGCGCCCCACTCCACCCCTCCTCCTGGCCAGAGGAAAAGCCTGGGACCCCAGACACCCCACAAGAATGAGAAGTAAATATGAGACACAAATCCACCCAGGAAGAGTGGCAAGACAGGAGATGGAAACAGCAGGTCTGCCTGACCATCTCCCTTGACTCCAGGAACATGAAATAAACAAGTCCCTACTTGTTGAAGCCACCATCAGACACCCTAACTGACATGGTCCACAAAGCAGGGAAAAGGCACTGTGACCCAGTATAGTACCTTGTGGGCAATACGAGAAGATACTCACAGAGAGAAGTGAACACTGTCATTCTCTCAAAAAAAAAAGAAACCCTGTGTTAGTCAGGAAAAGATCATGACTACTTCCTCCTATCATTACTTTATTCTTCCTCAGTTTTAACTACCTCATACGTATTGGATGCACAAAAATATATATACAGCGTAAGTAGATTCAAAAGAACAACACAGGGCAAAGAGTACTCTTCACCTCTGCAAGTCCTTGTGAATCTATAACTGTTCACAATAGAAAGTTTCTAGAACCATAGGAATAGAGGGAGGACCAGCTACCCCGTCACTGGCCTGACCACCCCTTAGACAATATGACTTCCAACTTCACATTTTGCCACCATATGGCCACAATATAATGGATTCAACCAATGTTGACTGGGGAACACTCGAGCCACGTAAAACTGACTACAAAAATACCAACACACCTCTGGAGACAAGAACTCACACACCACTCTGAGAGACTCTTGAGGATGTGGTCCTGGGGACATAGGCTCCCAAACAAGGGGGCTGTTGTCCACCCTGCCAACGAACAGTTCAGGGGTTGGTGTGCCACCAATTGTTGCTAAGTAGACAGGAGAGTGCCCTCAGTCTTGGCCATGTGCCTCCTAATGAGGAGTAGGGCTGGCAGCTTCTAGGCCTCTTGTTCACAGGCATCTTTTTTTTTTTTTTGTGAACTGTTCATACCCTTGTCCATTGCTAACAAGAGTTCACCTTCTTACCAATTTTTAAAAGCCCCTTAATAAAAAAGAATTGCTTCTTGATCATTCAGGCATTATAGCAGGCAAAATAGCAGACCCACAAAAGATGTCCATGTCCCAGTGCCCAGAAGCTGTGGATGTAAGTTAGATGGCAAAGGGGGCTTTGCAATTTTGATTAAAAATATACACAATGAGATAGGAGAGTATCCTGGGTTTTCCAGGTGGGCCAACTCTAATCCACTTGAAAGCAGAACCCTTTCTACCAACTATGGCCAAAGGGACTGGAGACAGACATAACTATGAAAGAGGCCAGAGAGAGACGGATCATTTCCGGCTTCAAAGACGGAGAAAGGCCTCACACACCAGGGCGCATGGGCACCTCCAGAAGCTGGGGAGGGAAAGAAAAGGGTTCTCCCTGGAGCCTCCAGAAGGAGATCCTATTGACAGCTTGATTTTGGCCCAGAGAGACCTTTGTCAGACTTCTGACATCCAGAGTCCTAAGATGACACATACATTGTTGTAAGGCAATAAGTTTTTGCCAATTTGTTAGAGTAGCAAAGGAAAATGAACACCAGTGACAAATCTGTTTTCCTAGTCACTGGTGGCAAGGTCCACCACTCTTGTCTCCTTCACATAGGATCCACTTTGGTGACCACAAGGGGAAGACCCCCCCTTCTGAAACTGCATAAATTCCCAACTATGTGCTTTTTCACACTTCCATTTTTTTTCACATCTTTAACCCTTATTTTAAAATCCATCTATAATTTGCTTTATTTCACTACATAGTGTTTATTAGGAAACTTTTTTAAAAATCAATTGTTCTAATACCACTTATTATAAGCTCTCCTCCCAACTGGCTTGAGGATGTCATCTTTCATATACATTAAAATATTACCTTGGGGCTAGGGTGGTAGCTCAGTGGTACAGTGCTTGTGTGGCACATCTCACTGGGTTCCAGCCTCAGACCCACATAAAAATAAATAAAATATAAGTACTATGTCCATCTACAATTAAAAATATTTTTAAAAAACATTACATTAGGTCATTTTGCAGTGTTTTACTTTCTATTCATTTCTATGCCTGTAGCAGAATATTTTTCAGTAAAATGTAACAAACATTGTTGGATATCAACTCTATGACAGGATGAAGGAAACAAAAATAAGTACAATACAATCCAAATCATTAAGGATTTTATAACAGCTTCAGAAGCAAAAAATAAGGTGGCCTATGTCATGCTCTATGGTAGTTCCTGCGAGACACACCATGAGAACACTGACACCCAGTCTTGGGTTTTTCTTGACACCTAGACCTAGAAAAATGTACCAGGTAGAAAATTCTAGGTGAAGAGAGCAGATGCATGAGGTCTGAGGGCAAAGCAGAGGATGAACGAGGCGGGGAATAAAAGTGGCATCTAGGGGCCACCGCCACAGTGAGCAGGAACATGCTCATGTCAGGCTTCCCTGATCCTGAGCCCAGGAAGGCTTCACTCCACAGAGGATGGACACCAGGAAGTGAAGGGAATTCAAAGAGCCTGGTTACAACTCTTGACTTCCAAGTAAGTCAGTAAGAGAACAGAGCGATTTCAGAAGACAATTCTAAAGGAACTCCAAACACCACATTTACTTCTGCACATATCAGGATAAGATTTGCCCTCACACTGAAAAAGAAACCAGAAAGCTCAGATCCATCTGCTCAGCCAATAAGGACCTGCCCTATGCCAGGCACTGTCCTGAGTGCTGATGTCGTAGCCACCACAGGCCATGGACCAGGGCAGTGACAGGGGCTGGATCGATGCTTTTACAAAAGGAATGATGCATACCGAGAAGCAGAGGGATGGACCTATGACCACAACTCGGCTTCAGCCAGTCTCAACAGCCTGCATGTTTGCTCCAAGCTCCTGCAAGCCAGAAGACATCAAGAACAGTCGTCTCAAGCAGAGATTCCACTTACTCGGAATCCAACATGTCAGTTCCTTTGGTCCCCATAAACCAACAAGGCACAGATATGACTACTGCCATCCAAGATGGAAACCTGAGGTCTTCCCTGAGTCACAAGTCCCTGCAGGTGGCGAGGCCAGCTTAATGATACCTAAAATGTGAGAAACATCCACAAAAGCATCACCCAGAGATTGAGTTCCACCAGATCCTAACACTCTGTCACCCAGAGCTGAAGTCCTCCTCAGTCCCACTCCCTTTCCTGCATCCTCAGAGGCAGCTGCCAAGTACTTAGCATGCATAACGCCCAGACAGGTGCTTCCGCCTTGGGGAACACTCCAGAGAGTGTGTGCAACAGGTCTCCGCGCTGCATGCTATGTTAATATCACCGTCACACGTGTACCTTTTGCAACCTGGCTTTCAGGCTTGTTTTTCATGCAGGAACGTCAACACGTGCAGCTTGGTTCTGTTCTGCAGGGTTTCACTGAGTACCAGTGAGAGGGGGCACTCCAGCAGTAAACCAACTCTTCAAATGAAATGTCACACAGAAACACTCAACGGGCGAAGCTGAGCTGCTCTGATACAGGCAGGAGCAGCAGGAGTCGGCCCACCCCACCCAAAGGAAGAGAAGAACCCAGCACCACGGCGGGACTGCAGGCGAGGGCAGCACTGGCTGGTTGTCTCCTCAAAATCTATGACTAACTAGAACAAATAATAAATTTGTACATAGTTTTTTTAAAAAGAGGAATAACAGCAAAACCAAAAGAACAAAGAGGACAATGTTACCAAGACTGACTGAAAGGAAGAGAAAGAAGACTCAAATTACTAAAACCAGAAGCAAAGAGGAGATTGTTAACCTGACAGAAATGTTTTTAAGAACTATACCAGAAGATAGTGGACCACTACACACCAACACATTAGGTAACTGAGATGAAATGGACAAAGCCCAGGAAGACAAATCATCAAAATTTATCCACAGAGAAACAGAAAAAATGATTAGACACACAGAATGCAAAGAAACTGAATTAGTAGCCAAAACACTCCCCACAGGACAAAGTCCAGGCCCACAGCTGCGCCGGAATGCAAGGTTGGCTTCACTACCCAACTCACTCAATGCCACACACCACGTGAAAAGAAAGGATAAAACCACATAATCACCTACATAAATATAGAAAAGCATCTGACAAAAATGGCACCATTTCATGATAAAAATTCTCAACAAGCCAGGATGAGAAGGTATCATCTTCAAACTCCAAAGCTAACACTCCGCTGGTGAAGGACTAAAGATTGTCCTCCTAAGTGCAGGAAGGGGACAAGCCTAACTGCTCTTCTCACTCTCGCTTAGCACTGTACCAGAGGTCCCACTTAGGCAAATCATACGAGAAATAAAGGGTATCTATATGGCTAGAGTAATACTACCTGACAAGAAAAATAATCCTGTATTTAGGAGGTCCTAAGGAACTCACTAAAAATCTATTAGAACTAAAAAACAAGGTTTCAGGATACAAGATCAACACACAAAAGTCAACTACAATACTACACATGTGCAAAAAAAAAAAAAATCCAAAAATAAAATTAAGAAAATAATCCCAGGGCTGGGGTTGTGGCTCAGTGGTAGAGCGCTCGCCTCGCACATGCAAGACCCTGGATTCGATCCTCAGCACCACATAAAAAATAAATAAGTGAAATAAAGGTATTGTGTCCAACTACAACTAAAACATAAATATTTAAAAAGAAAAAGAAAATAATCCCACTAAGAGAGCAGTACAAAAAAAACAAAATATTTAGAAATAGATTTAAGTATAAACATTTACATTTTAAGAACTATAAACATTGCTGAAAGAAACTGAAGACCTAAATAATCAGAAAGATACCCCATGTTCCTTATCAAATGTCCAAATCCTAGCCAGGAGCAATGGCATATGCCTGTAATCTCAGCGGCTTGGGAAGTGAGGCAGGAGAATCACGAGTTTAAAGCCAGCCTCAGCAAAAGTGAGGTGCTAAGCAACTCAGTGAGACTCTATCTCTAAATAAAATACAAAATAGGGCTGGGGGGCTGAGGTTGTGGCTCAGTAGTAGAGCATTTAGCCTTGGCACATGTGAGGCCCTGGGTTCGATGCTCAGCACCACATAAAAATAAATAAATAAAAATAAAGGTATTGTATCCATCTACAACTAAAAAAAAAAAAAAAAATTTAAATAGGGCTGGGGATGTAGCTCAGTGGTCAAGTACCCTGAGTTCAATCCCTGGTACCCGCCCCCCAAAAAATGGCTGGATCTTAAGAGGGCCAGATTCCCCAAACTCAATGCAGACTCAGCAAAATCCCTACCAAAATCCCAGCTGGCTTCTTTGCAGAAATTCACATGGTGAGCCTGAAACAGGCAAAATGCAAGGGACCAAGAACAGTCAAAACAGTCATGAAAAAGAGCAACAATTTCAGGTTTCAAAACTTACTACAAGAGTCGGCACCCATACACAGGATGTATGGGCCTGGCATAGAAACAGAGATGGATGGAAAGAATTAAGAGTGCAGAATCAAATCCTTGCCCTTACAGTCAACTGGACTTGACAAGGGCGCCAAAATGATTCAGTGAGGAAAAAATGGTCTTGTCAACAGTGGTGCTGGGACAATTCAATACCCACATACAAAACAATAAAGCTGCACCCTGCTCCTTACCACATGCAAAACCAAACTCAAAAATCAATGACCAGGCTCTTCCACAGGAGGCCTACACGCCGCCGCTCTGCTGCCGCCATGTCTCTAGTGATTCCTGAAAAGTTCCAGCACATTTTGCGAGTACTCAAAGGCGGAAAATAGCCTTTGCCATCACTGCCATTAAGGGAGTGGGGCCAAGGTATGTCATGTGGTGTTGAGGAAAGCAGACATTGACCTCACCAAGAGGGCTGGAGAACTCACTGAAGATGAGGTTGAACGTGTGATCACCATTATGCAGAATCCACGACAGTACAAGATCCCAGACTGGTTCTTGAACAGACAGAAGGAGGTAAAGGATGGAAAATAGAGTCAGGTTCTGGCCAATGGTCTAGACAATAAACTCCGGGAGGACCTGGAGTGACTGAAGAAGATTAGGGCCCACAGGGGACTGTGCCACTTCTGGGGCCTTCGTGTCCGAGGCCAGCACACTAAGACCACTGGGCGCCGCGGCCGCACCGTGGGTGTATCTAAGAAGAAATGAGTCTGTAGGCCATTTCTGTTAATAAATAGTTTATATACCGGGGAAAAAAAAATCAATGACCAGTAGGGCGGGGTTGTAGCTCAGTGGCAGAAACCTTGCCTCCCATGGGCGAGGCACTGGGTTTAATTCTCAGCACCACATAAAAACAAATAAAAAAAATAAAGGTTAAATTCTTAAAAAAAAAAAAAAAATCAATGACCCAAACATAAGAGAACTAAAACTATGAACCTTAATCAGCAGAAAGCGCAAGAGTGATATTCACTAGACAATCACTCCTTAGATATGACACCAAGAGCAACAAAAACAACAAATTAACTGTCATCAAAACTAAAAAGTGTCTGTGCTTCAAAGGCTCCCATCAGGAAAGCAGAAAGATGACCCAAACAACAGGAGAAATTCTTAGCAAATCACACATCTGATAAAGCTTTTGAATCTAGAACACATGAAGAATGTTAAAACAAAATAATAAAAAGTCAAAGCAATTTAAAAAGACGCAAAGGACTGGGCTCAGTGGCACATGTCTCTAATCCTAGTGACTCAGGAGGCTGAAACAGGAAGACTACAAAGCCAGGGCAGGAAGACTACAAAGCCAGGCTAGGCAACTTAGCAAAACCTTGTCTCAAAAAAAAAATTTTTTTTAAGGGCTGGAAGCAGGCTGGGGGTTGTGGCTCAGCAGAACAGGGCTAGCCTACCACGTGCAAAGCGCTGGGTTCAATCCTCAATACCACGTAAAAAATAAATAAAGTGACGGTATTGTGTCCAACTACAACTAAGTATAAAAAAGTGAAGGTATTGTGTCCAACTAGAACTAAAATATAAAAAAGGGCTGGGAACATAGCTCAGTGGTAGAACACTCCTGGGTTCAATCCCCAGTACAAAAAAAAAAAAAAAAAAAAGACAATGGCATGTTGGTGAGGTAGTAGAGAAAGAAACTTCAAAGGTTACTGATGGGAATGGAAAATGGTGCAGCTGCTTTGGAAAAGTCTGACAGTTCCTCAACCAATTAAATATAGTTTCCTTACAACCCAGTAATTCCACTCCCAATATTATATACCCAAGAGAAAGGAAAAGGTGTACCAAAAAAAGCAAATATTCACAAAAATATTCACAGAAATATTCACAGAAGCATTATTCATAATGACAAAAGGTAGAAACACCTCAAATGTCGACGGAGTTTTATTTTGCTGAAAAACACACATGCTACAAGAATGAACCCTTGTCGCGACACACAACTAAACAGGTCAAAGTCACTCCAGGTGAACTGGGCTGGCATGAAATAATGACACACAGAGAAATACCTTTTTCTTTGGGTTCTGTGACGGCCTGTCTGACCCAGCTCCCACAAAGGTAGCAAGGCAGCCAAGAAAGAGCACGCCTCGAACCCGGATTTTATTAACAAGGGGAGCTAATCCATGGAACATTCTATCCAAAAAAGGGCAAAAGGGTAGGAGTACAGTGAACAGGTGGGTATAATTCACCCCATCGGGTGACGCCCACTCCCAGAGCTGCACCTTTCTTATCCAGGTGGAGGTGAAGTCCACTTGCATCGCAGGGTACAATACCAGTCCAGGACCTCTTTACTCAGGACTTAAATGTATGAGCATAGTTCCTGTTCAGGTCAGACCCCCAACAAAACTTGAAAACAAGAAGTACAAGAAGCCAATCAAAAAACACATACGGGGGCTGGGGCATGGCTCAGTGGCAAAGCGCTTGCAAGGAGACACTGGGTTCAATCCTCAGCACCACACAATAAATAAAATAAAGGCATGATATCCATCTACAACTACAAAAAAAAATTATAAAAACATGATTCCATTTACTAGAAATGTCTAGAAGAGGCAATTCTATAGAGTGTCTATTATTGGTTGTTCAGGGCTTAGGGTAAGGGAGACCAGGATGATTGTTTTTGTTTTGTTTTGTTTTGTTGGAATTTTATTTCAGATGAAAAACATGTCCTAAAACTGACTGTGGCTACAACTCTTTGAAAACACTAAAAATCACTCAATTACAAATTTAAATGGCGAATGCTATTGTGGGTGAATTTAAACAGGTGACCTGTGTTCCAGCTGAACCTCTCAATGAAGACACTGTCACTTTTTAAAAGGCAATGCAAGCCAGGCACAGTGGCACACGCCTGTAATCCCAGCAGCTCAGGAGGCTGAGACAGGAGGATGGCAAGCTCAAAGCTACCCTCAACAAAAGCAAGGCACTAAGCAATTCAATGAGACCCTGTCTCTAAATAAAATACAAAATAGGGTTGGGGGTGTGGCTCAGGGATCTAGTGCCCCTGAGTTCAATCCCCAGGACCAAAAGAAAGAAAGAAAAAGGCAATGCAACTGCCCCTGGCTGCCTGGGTTCTCTCTCAGATACCAACCAGCATCATGAGGAAACCCCACCAGCTTGAGGAGCACCCAGAGGTGTCCAAGACCACTGACAGCACTAGCTGGGGCTCCTGCTGACAACCCAATCCACCACCGGACCAGTGACCCAGCCCCCTATCCAGCCCCCAGTTCAAGTGCTCCCAGTGATACCCAGGACACCATGGACAGAGCAGCAGTCCCCACTGTGCCCTATCAGACTTTCTGACCACAGAGCCTATGAGCAGAATCAAACATTTGTCATATTCCAAAAAATTACACATAGACAGATTATTTTTTTTTTAAGGCACATTGTCTGTTTAGATCAAATACAACACATCCATCATGTCTTTTTCCTAAAATTCCTCGGAGGTCTCTGTAACATTGGCAGAGAGCTTCCAGGTTTAAGAATCAAAGGGCCCAGGTTCACGTTCCAGCTCTAACACTAGCTGGTAGGTTTTGTTGTTGTTTATTAGTTTGCTTTCTTTTTTGTGGTCCTAGAGATAGAACCCAGGGCCTTGCACAGTTTAAGGCCAGCCTGGGCCACATAGTGAGACCCTCAGTAATTTAGTGAGAGCCTGTGTCAAAATAAAAATAAAAAGGGCTAGGGATCACACACACACACAAAAGAAAACAACGGGTGTGAAATGAGATAACCAGGTAACACGCGGTGAACAGCATGACGTGGCCTGTGAGGCGCATTTATCACGCTCCTCCTCATGCTCCTCCTGTTACTCCCAGTGCGTTCACAGGGTTCAAAACTAGCAGGCAGCCTGGCCCACAGGGCACTGTTTGCTTGTCATCTTCACAAAAGCCTCAGTGGTGGCAGAGACAGCAGGCTTTTCCTTCCAGCACAGCCAGGAACTCATTGATTCCTCATAGGCAGCCACCTGTGTTTACTGGGCAGAAAATGCTCCAACAAAGTTCAAGCTCAGACCAAAGGAACCTCAATTCATCTTATTAAAGTTGAATTTTTATTTGGTCTTGCATAGCTAAAAAGAAAAACAGACTTCCATCAAAGTTATTTGAAAAGAAGTGGCAAGTAAGCCACCTACTTCATTCAGATAATGAAATCTTTCTTCAAAACATTAACTAACAATATTTTTACATAAACCATACTGCTTTCCAATTCTGCAGCATCCTACAGTCTTAAAGAGAGCCTCAGCGATTCTTCATGAAAAGCAGATCCACATGATATAACATCACTTTCTGGTTCACAAGCCTAGAAAAATCCTCGTACGCGTACAGGAGACAGATTCAGCAAAGTATGCAATATTAAAAAGAAAAAAATTTTTCTGAGAAAAATTCAGATGTCCATTACAAACTGAAGAATGAATAAACAAAATGGTGTATCTACATATAATAGAATATTAGCTGCAACAAATATGAATCAGACCTAACAGAATAGATATTGATAAATTTATAAACACTGAAAAGTAACACACACACACACATATATATATATATGCGCATCTCCTCTCATCCTGACCACATTTCCACTTTCTCACAACACAAACAAGGGTCTCCAGATGGAACCACTGCCAACTAAGAAAATGGAAACTTAAGGACTGATCTGTTCCAGCAAGCAACAGCAGGGGTCATTCCACCTGCTTTCTCATGATCACCACTGTGCTGCCAGGAAGGAGGCTTCTCAGGTGGAAGAGCAAATGAATGAAACCAAACGAAGGTTCCAACCCTGTGACCTACCCAGGCACATCCAGGTGAAAGGGGATTGATCCAAACAAAGCACAGGCCAAGGAGGGCAGCAAAGAGACACCCAGGACACTGTGCCCTGAAGAGGACCTCCCCAGACAGTCCCTGGGGTTCATGACAAAGCTTATTTACCTTTCACACAAGGAAACTTCATTTAACACCACCAATAGTAAATGGAAGAAGTAGACCAAGAACGGGGTGGGAAGGCATCACACAGAAGTGGAGGGCACCTGCAGGGAGATGGGTCTGCAAGAGGACAGGCACTGCCAGTTGGGAAACGTCCATGAGGAAGAGAAAGGCCTCCAGAGCAATACCACACAGGGCTCTGAATCTCAGACAGGGACATTTTAAAAGGAAAAAAAAATCAAAACCCAATCCTTTCTGAGAAGTTCCTGTGGGCAGCCAAGTTCCCGGGGATGGGCTTCCCTTGCACAGCACCATGGAATACGTTTCCTATGACACCTTCACAGAGTCACTCAGCAGGCACTGCACCCTGCCGCGCCCAGTGTTGGTGCCAGAAGGAAGACAGCATATGAGTGACAGCCTGGCCTCGGGGTGCTTCCAGGAACCAGGAGCCACTGAGCTGGCAACAGCAGGAGGAACCCCTCGCTTCTCGAGGGGTTGAATTTGGAGCCCTGCACCATGGTGCTGCCCTGGAGAACAATACTGGAGGTGCAGTCTAGACAGCTTATGTTTGCAAATTCCACAACAGCCGGTAAAGACGGAGGTGAGTCAAACAGTGAAGACTAAGAGAAAAAAGGTATGGAGTGTTCTGGGCATGACCAAATGAAAGAAAACTGACATCCCACATACGATAAAACGCCTTCATGTTTCAGGTACATGAAACAAACAAGCAAATCATCCAACCAACTGCAGTTCAGGCTCTGCAACATCTCAGCCCCAAGCATGGTCACTACTCACTGCCCCCTCTGGGTTCAACAGCAATTTTCTGAATTATGAACTATATTAGCAACTGATTTTCCATCTGGCTCATTCTAACACATAGTGAGGCTTCCCAGATTTATAAGAAGTAACTTTTCCAAGGAAATTAATTTGGGAGGGCTTTGGGGGGGAAATGTACAAAAAAAAACATCATTCCAACATTACACAATCCCACTGCTGCCTCTACCCACAGCATGATCTGAAAATCAAGTATGCCTCAAGGAGTAAATTGCAGTATAGATGTGGCCCCAGGACCGTCCCTCCACTAACACCCATACCACTCTACCTGGCAATAACACTTCCCCTGTCCTCAGGCTCCCAGTAATCTGGAGTCCCCCTGGGCCAGGAGCTCCAGAGCACTCAGAGTCCACAGAGACCTGGATAATTAATGAGCCAAGCCTGTCAGGGTTACCTACAGGCTCTACCCCTAAAGCCCAGTCCCCAGTCTCCTGACCACTGACCAGCTGCAGGAAAATGATTCTCAAACAAGGGTCTCCAGATGGAACCACTGCCAACTCAGCCACCGACTCACCAGCCCACATTAACAGGTCCCCACGAGTGTTATCTCTTCCTCCTGTTCACAGAAGCCCACCTCAGACAACGTCAGCACTGTCCACCAGCCCTCCAGCAGCAAGACAGTGCTCATCCTGCCTAACACCTTCCCCCGGCACTCCTTTCACCCAGTGTCCTCCTAGCTCTCCCTGGGCCAGGGTCTGACAAGCAGAACTCCGACAGTCTCACTGCCCTGGACCATCGTTCCATCTCCTCTCATCCTGACCACATTTCCACTTTCTCCCAACTCAAGCTCTGTGCACAGCAATGCACAAGCCTAAGGGCCACAGTGTCCGGAGAGGAAGCACCCCACCACAGTCAGGGAGCATGTCTTTCAAGACCACCCAGAACTTCCTCCATCAGCCCAAACCCAGGCTCACCTTCCCCCCACAAGAGAACTGCAATAGCCCCCAGCTGCTCCAGCTGTGGCTTCAGCCCTGACCTCCGGTGCCAGTCAGGAAAAAGTCACTTGCTGCCTACAATCCTTCGAGGCCTCCCCATGGCCATTAGGAAAGAACTCGAAACTTCTCAGGTTCCCTTCCAGGCCTGCACATGCTCTGCTGTCCTGCTCTAGGTGACGTGCACACACCCAGGCCAATCACATCACCATCTTCACTGTAGGACACACAGTCAATCTAGATACCACTGCTGGATAAACTGAACTGCCCACTAAACGTCCCTGCTCTCTCTCGTCCCCTCTGCAGCAGGGCCATGGCCTCACTCTCTTCCACTGTACCATGGTCCTCACCTCCTCTAACCCTCTCCTCCCCTCTGTTCCTGTGGCCCTCACCTCCTCTACCCCTCTCTTCTCTTCGACCATAGCCCTCACCTCCTCTGCCCCTTTCCTCCCCTCAATCGTGGCCCTCACTTCCACCCACTGTCTTCCCCTCCACCACAGCCCTCACCTCCTCTACCCACTCTCATCCCCTTTTGGCCCTCTTCCCCTCAGCCATGGCCCTCACCTCCTCTCACTGTGGTCTTCCACATGGCCATGGCCATGGCTCTCATCCTGGATCCCAGTTTGGCCTTGTCCTCCCTGGACCACATGAGTCTGGCCTGTCCCCTTGACTGAGTGAGCCTGGTCTGGCACACAGCAAGAGCATAAGAGATGGAAGTAAGAGGTCTAATCAGACTGTCCCTGCTCAGAATCTTCTCCAGCTGCAAACATAAAACAGCTTCCGGTCTAAACTCCCAAGCACACCACTCTCTGCAACTGACCCCTCCCTGCCTGCCAGCCATACAGCCTGTCCTTGTCACTGACTCCAGGCTCCTCTATTCTCAGGGAGCTATCGCAACATGCTACTGACTTTTCCACAACCTCACCTGGGTTCACACCCTTCCAAGGCCAAGAAGGCCCTGCCCAGCCAATATTCCCACCCCCAATAAAAGGGCCCAAAGGGAAAGACCATGTCACCTCATTCATAATATTTCCCACCCACCCTGCCATGAGTTCCTAGTCCCCCCACTGCCATGCTGACCACAAACTCCCCTGGAGCAGAAGTCCCAGCTGGCATCTCTGCCTCCTCAGCAAGGGGACCCATCCCCTCTGCACACCCCAGGGCCTGCTGTGCACAGAGGGCATCCAGAGACTGCTTGGTGTAGTCTTTTTTTTTTTTTTTAAACAATGTAAACATTTGAATGACTAGGGATTTTTTTTCTTTGAAGAAATTTTTCTAAAAACACAGTACATCCCTCATAATAAATATTACCAGATAACATCTCTTAAGAGTTCCTGTGCTTTTGTGCTTGATCAGTCCTAATAGAGCCAGGTCATGATGGGTTAGGAAAGCCCATTTGGCTGACACACAAAACACTACCAAGGCTCTGGTGACTGCTTTGCTATGGAAAATTAACCAAGACAGGGATTAATTCAAAAAGAAAACAAAACAGGGACCACA
Source organism: Marmota marmota marmota (assembly GCF_001458135.2). Lineage (NCBI taxonomy): Eukaryota > Metazoa > Chordata > Mammalia > Rodentia > Sciuridae > Marmota > Marmota marmota. The sequence goes on from NW_025999962.1 coordinate 2,074,471, forward strand.
CCAACATTTCTTTAATTTTTTTTTAAGAGAGAGAGAGAGAATTTTTAATACTTATTTTGTAGTTTTTGGTGGACACAACATCTTTATTTTATTTTTATGTGGTGCTGAGGATCGAACCCAGCGCCCGCACATGCCAGGCGAGCCCGCTACCACTTGAGCCACATCCCCAGCTCACACCAACATTTCTTTAAGAACCACTACATCAAGCAGCAGTCACTGTACAAGGATTATCATGCGCCTGAGGACACTGAGTGTCAGACATACTCTCAGAAGGGGGGCACGTGTTATTCCCGACCCCAAAAGCAAGTCCCGAGGTCCCAACAGGAGGAGGAAACTATGGCCAAACCTATAAAACTATGGTTAATGCTCCTCATCACTCTTCCTCCCAGATTCCACGTCAATTCTGAAAGAAGCAAAGCAGCAGCTCCCTTTTCCTGCCCCCAGGGCCGATCTGTAGGGAGTCCCACCCCCTTCTGGCTGGCCACCTGCCAACACATTCCATGAAGACAACAGAAGCCATGGGTCAAGCAGCCTCTGAAGTCCACAATGACACTGAGGGACTTGTCCCCTCTCCAAGACCTAGTCCTTTGCTCTGCCTCTCCACCTGTGCCATGCCCAAACCCACTCTGCTGAGGGCTCATCGCTCATCCAGAGGACAGGGACTAGCATGTTTGTCTCTCCAGGTATAAGTCCATTTCCCATCAATGCAGCAAGAAAAGCACACCAGGGAGAAGCAACTGCGGCTGGTGGCACATTGAGGAGCTCTACCACGGGTCTGGCATCTGGTACAGTGTGCTTGAGGAAAAAGATGGAATCCTACTCACATGCCAGGCCAAAATATCCCTCTATAATCTATAATCCTCTATAAACCCTGAGACAAGCAAGAACATCTGGGAAGAAACACGCGGAACAGAGAAACTGCTTTCAGGTGCCCAGGCACACTAGGGGCCAGGGAGCCAGAAAGGCCTCTGCCTCAGATAGGCAGACCCCAATCTCCAAGGAGCATGGGCCTTGGGCAGAGGCTCAGCTTCCTCACTGCTGCCCCAGCAGGGAGGCAGGCAGTCATGGAAGAGAACCCCCATAATGCCAGGCCCCGCCTGCACCCGGGCCCCGCCCACACCCAGGCCCCGCCCCAACAGCATCCTCAGCTCTGGCTCTGACTGCAGTAAGGGAATCCACAGCTTCTCTAACCAGCTGAGCACATCAAATTTTATGTGCCTCGTCATGACCCTCAGCACTTGGGGGTGGAACCTCCACACATTTCCCCAGGAAAGAGGAAATGACATTTCAGAAAGAGAGAACAAGAAGGCTGGGCATACTCAAAACAGAAGTCTCCCTTAACAGGGCGCCCCCAAAATGGGAAGAACGCAGCAGCCCCATTCCCTCCTCAGTCCCTCAGGGCCCAGACACCTCTACCTCCTCTCTGCAAAGGGCACCAGACTGAACCTAGAAGCAGCTGCTCACCTTGCCCCAGAAGAACCCCAGAGAGGTCTCCAGGCCCTGAGAAGCCAGGCCTCTGGCTAAGCTCAGCAGGCTCCAAGGACAGCGGGCCCAGCAAGTCCTAAGGGAGTTCTCCCCACCCTTAGACGCCCTCAGAGATGTGCAAAAAAGGGCTGCAGGGTACAGACACAAGGCATGTGCTAAGACATCAAGAGCACAAACTGTGGACACTGATTCCTTAGGTTCAAGCCCAGGCTCTCTCCCAAACTGAGTGACTCTGAGCAAGTGATTCAGCTTTCAAGTCTGCTTCCTCATCTGTAAGACAGGGAGGCCCTTCCCCACTGCAGCAGCTATAAAGACTGGCCCAAGGCAAGCACTGAACAATCACTAGAACGAGGTATCCTCCACAGCCTGGTCCTTCTGGGCTTTCATCTCCACACCATGAGCACAGCACAGAACACCTGCCCTGGGACTGCTCTGCACAGACCTCTCCCTGGAGTCTTCAAGAGTGAACCCTGTGCTAGGTCATTCCTGCTCCCAAACACAGTGACGATCAGGTCCTCTACCCCTCACTCTCCCCATAGCAGGAACACCAGCAACTGTTCCAGGACCCCGCGGCACCAAAAGGGGCTGCACAGAGCAGACCAGCACATTGCTGAAGCTGGTCTTGAACTCGTGATCCTCCTGTCTCTACCTCCCGAGTTGCTGGGATTATAAGCGGCATCACCACACTGAGCTCTTTAATTTTAAATGAAGACAAAAATTACTTAACAAATCCTGACTAATAAATGCTGACTAGTGTGAGAAACAGAAAGTGTGCTGCTCCATTTTCAGAATACAGTGTTAGCCTTAACTGACAAGGTCCAACTGTAATCATTTTAAGTACAGCCCTTCCCTTTGCCAGGCCCAAATTTTAAAATCAGTCAATCATGTAGACTGTAACCCAAGCTCCTTCTCTGGATCAGGGCAAGAGGCAGTGCTGCCTTAGGGATAAAACTAGGTGGACTGCTTGCCCACATGAGCAAGCTAGCCAGATTCCCTAGAGCCCTTCTGGCAGAAGTCAAGTTTGCCTTACCCATCCATCTTCAAGCACGCATTTGATTTCTCGTGGCTCCTAGGTATTTCTAATATAAAGTAAGCCAGAAAGCAGAAGACTGAACCTGTCGGAAGGTAGGGAGGGGTGTCACTTTCTGGCCCCACAAGAGCCAAGACAGCCCTATCCACTTCCCATTGCCCTCATCCTGGCTGCACGTGGGCCAGGCTAGACCACAGTGGTCTGGGAAAAAGGAAAAGAAACAAGTCATACTCTGTATCTTCTTTGTTTCCACCTTGCCCTCCTCTTTCCTTAACAATTTGCAGGTATCAGACACCACTTTCTACTCTCATGATTTAATAAATCATTAAGGATTTATTATTTTAAGTCATTCTTGTCTGCATTTAAAATTAACAAGAGCCCAGTGTGGTGACACCCACTTACAATCCCGGCAACTGGGGAGGTTGAGTCAGGAGGATCATATATTCAAGGCGGTCTCAGCAACTTAGCAAGACCCTGCCACAAAATTTGGGGAAAAAAAAAAATGTGCTCAGCGTAACTCAGTGGTAAAGCACCACTGGGTTCCAAAAAAATAAAATTAACAAGAGTACAGAGTTGCTGTATTAAACAAATATGTAAGAGGAAAAATAAGATTCACCTTAAATTTGTCTTTAAAATGTCTCTGAGAGGGCTGGGGTTATGGCTCATTGGCAGAGCTCTTGACTAGCATGTGTGAGGCACTGCGTTCCCCAGCACATTAAAAAAATAATAATAAAAATAAATAAATAAAGGTATTGTGTCCATCTATAACTAAAAAAATTTTTTTAAAAGTGTCTCAGAGACATTAAGTTACATGAAAAGTGACTACTGGAGAGAAAAACAAGTAAAAGGGACTGGGACCATGGTGACAACTCACCCACCAGTGCTCCCAAGGCCTGCATCACACAGAGGGACGAGGGGAAAAACCCGACTCCCCGCCCAATACACAATCCCTGCCAGGACATAAACTCCAGGGCTCCTGGGCTTTGAAACAGGGAAAATCGGGAGTGAGGGTTCTTCCCAGAAAACAGCCACTTCAAACCCACAAGCAAGGACATAAAGAGCTGTAAGAACACAGGACAGAGACCTAGTGCCAGGGCGCAGCTAAGCATTTGACAAGAGCCTCTACCTGGTTCCTGGGCCCTGCCCTCCAACCACCTCCTGTCACCTGAGACCAACTGCACTTTGCAGAGCTCCTCCTGCAGTTACAAGGCCGCTAACCAAGGTACCCCTGCCCGTGTCCAAGAGCAGGATTCTGCCGAGGGAAATGCTGGGGGCAACCTGCAATTCCTTCCCCTCAGATACCCTTTAGCACATTCCCCAAGACGTGCGCGCATGCACACATATTATCTTAAAGTTGTAGAGGTCAGAAGTCCAAAGGGATGTCACCAGCTAAAGTCTGGGAGTCAGTCAGGTATCTTCCTTCCTGGAAGCTCAAAGGAAGAAGCCCTTTCCTGCACATTCTGGATGTGGGCAGAATTAAGTTTCTTACAGTTGCAGGACTAAGATCCCCATTCTCCTGACTGTCAGTGGAAGGCCATTCCCAGTTTCTAAAGGCACTCACATTCCTTGGTTCATGACCCCCTCCTCCACGTGCAAGGCCAGCAACTTTGGACCAAATCCATATCACCACGAATCACTCTGGCCACTTTTAGGAATCTGTATGGTTACATGGGGCCCACTAAACAATCCACACAACCCCCTCATGTCAGGCTCCACTGACTGGCAGCCTCAATTCCCCTCTGTCATGTAACAAAACAGTTCCAGGAATGAAGAAGCAGATACTTTTGGAGGGCTGGGAGTCCCTATTCCCTGGCCCAGAACCTGCACCGGTGACATCCCGCTTGGCAGTGAATGTGGGAGCTCCTCCGGCCATAGGCACCTGAACCCAGCCACTCCTCCCTGCAAGAGGACTCTCAGGCAGCCTGGCTCCTTCTCCACTTCCAGACCTCATCTCAGGCAAGATGTGCTCAGGGAGGACACGACCATTCTATCCACATAGGACCCTGTTATTCTGCCAACGTGCCCATAGTGCTGCCTCCCAGGGCGCACCAGCCAGCATTTGTACCTCTGTGCTGGCTGCCCCTGCTCCTCTAGCCTCCTTGGGCCATGTCTGCTTGCCTACATTCAATATAGCCGCTGGGACCTCAGAGGCGTTCACCACATCTGAATGACTTCATTATCCCCCAGCAACACCTCTCCTTCAGCTGGTGACAGACGCTGGCCTACTGAGCTGACTATCCCATTTGCTCAGATTCCTCCTGGGTCCAACAGTGGAAGCTGGAAGCTGACAGAACCAGGCACTCAGACCTGCCTCTGCTCCAGCTGCGTCCCAAGCACCATGACTTGCCGTAGTCAAGCTGGCCTTTCTTGACACATCGCCTTACAAATGTCATGCCACACATGCCAGGCTCAAGCCTAGCTCCTGTCAGCAGAGTTGTGCTAAAATAGCAAACACCACACCCCTGCTGAAAGGCTGCCTGTGTTCCTGAACCCAGCGCGCAGGGTTTGCCTTGCGGTGGAATTCCAAATGCAACTGTGGAAAGCAACAGCCTTCGAGCGCCAAGCGAGTCCACAGCCCAAGAAAGAGCAGGCCTCAGAGAGTCAGAGACCACAGTTCCAGACTCTGACCACATGCCTCTGCCTCTCCCCACCACCGAGACTGAGGTTTGCTAGAGCCTCCTACCTGGTCCCAGGGCTTCTGCCCTTGCTCCCCTCATACCTCCAGCCTCAACGGAGCAGCCAAAGCCATCCTGTTACACCAAGGCAGCCCATGCCACACCTCTGCTCAAGCCTCCACAGGCCCCTCACCCCTTCAGAATGAATGCATAACAATCTATCCTTCACTGTGACCACACGACTGGCTGTAGTCACACTGGCCACTTGCTCCTCTCCTCAAGTATCCCAGCCCCACTGCTGGGTCAGCACCTTGGTGCCTGCTCATCCCTCTGCCTGAACTGCTCTTCTCTCAGCTGCCCAGGGGGCTTTCCCTCACCTCCTGCAAATCTTTACTCAAATGGCATCTTCTCAGTGAGGAGGTCCCCAAGCACCTTATCACCATGAAACCCTCCCTCTTGCACCTGCCTCTGAGCTACCTACCCGCCTTTCCCACCTCAAGTTTTGACAGTAGTTATCACCTCCCAACAGTGAAACTCTCTCTTGATGGTTACTGATCCTCTGCTCTTCCACATCGTTGAGCTCCGTGAAAACATAGATCTTATTTTGTTCACTGATGTAACCATCACACCTGGAGCCAGTCCAGGCATAAAGCACGGGGTCAAATAAACACTGGATAAATGACTTATCAAACTCTCAAAACTAGTCCTAGAGGCCTCTCCTTTTCTAATCAAAGAGAATCCACCTAGACCAAACAAACCTTCCCCTGGACACCACAGCCACACAGGTCTAATACAATCCCCTCACATTTTGGATGCAGAAACCAATGGCTTCAGAGTGACAAGACATGGTGAATGTCAAACAGATAACAGAAAGAGAAGGCTAGAACCCACTCAACTCCTACTCAGAGGTCTTTCTACCAGACCACATTTGGCTGCCTCATCCAGAAAGGCAATTTCTAAAAAAAAAAAGATGAAAAGAAATTTAACGTGAAAAAGAAAGTCTCAAATACACAACCAAAGACCAGGGGGTGCACAGAACAGAGGGTTTACCAATAAGACCAACTCTCATGCAGCACATGACCTTGACCTCTTCAGACCAACGTGAAAGAGTCTGGATGAACCACCATTTCTCAGTACTAACAATGTAAGATGAGGCACACTCCCTAACCTTGCAGAATTCACTGCCTAGTGAAAAAGGTAACTCATAAAAGAATACCAAAGTTCAAGCTGCACATCTACAGGCAAAGCTTTAAAAAGAGGCATGCTGCAGGTGAATTCTGAAAAGTAAGAAAAGAAAGCCCAGCAATGGGAGGGAAGGAACATTCAGGTAGACCACAAGAGCTCAAAAGCGAGAGGCACTAAACAGCATGGTACAAAGAAGAACCCAGAAGCCCATTAGCACTGCTAAGGGCAAATTTCAAAGAAAGGCTGGGTGGGAGATGTGGCTAAACATTTTGAGTAGTGATGAGGTTATAAAGCGCCTTAGATGTCATGCAAAAACATCCACTTGTGGGATGACATTGCAAGAGAACTGACCAACGGGTTTTAACCCAGTCTGCCTCAGTGAGTGTTGCCTAGAGGACAAAGCATGTGTTTTACAAACTACAAAATAACGGTAAACATAACACTTATGAAACACCAAGAACAGGACCAGTCAAACTGAGTGCTTGATAAACATAGCCACATGTCATAGCATCGTTAAGGGTTGTGCTGTACAGGTCCCTCCACAGTCAAGTACACTATGGTAGGTGTAGTCTCTCTCCTGGGTTTCCCTGCTGGAGGTTCATTATCATGGAAACCACTGGCAAAGCCACAGGAGCCTGGTTAGCAGCTCTGCTAGAACGGCACTGGCATAGGTGAAGACCCAGAGTGTGGGCAGTGACCACCACCTACTGATAGAAAAAACACACCATAACAACTCTTCTTCATGGAGAGTTCCATTCTGTCACAGGTGAGGGCCACAGAATGGAAAGCAACCCAGAGGCTGGAGAGGCCTCTCTTTTGGGCCCAACTTCTTGAATTTGCCTTGCCCTCTTCAGTAACAGCCTCTGACAACTCTCAAAACTCCACTGCATCTCTGTAACTGTACCTGGAAGCTGCTCTCAAAAGGGCCTAAGACACAGCATGGCACCAAACTCCAAGGCTGGCTAATGCCACTTTCACAAAAGAAACTGGAGGCCATATTAGTTTCCTTTGGCTGCCACCACAAATATAGTGGCTTAAAATAACAGACATGTACTATCAGTTTTGGAGACCACAATCGTGAAACTGAAGTATCAGCAGGGCCATGCTCTCTAAGAAACTCTAAGGGAGGATCCTTCTCAGGCACTTCCAGCTTCTGGTGGCTGCCAGCCATCCCTGGCTCTCATTGGCTTGTAAACACATGGCTCCAACCTCTATGTCCATCTTCACATGGCCGTCTTCCTTAAGTCTCTAAGTCTGTGTTCAAATTTCCCTTTTTTATGAGGACACTGGTCTTTGGATTAGGGCCGATCCAAATCCAAGACTTGTTAATTTTGCAAAGATCCCATTTCCAAAAAAAGTTCACACTCACAGGTTCCAGACAGACATGAACTTAGAGAAGACACTACTCAACTCAGTACAAAGACAAACTACCAAGAGACACCGTCTTCAATCCAAAGGTTTATTCACTGTTTTAACTACACAACAGCTCTATTATTCTTCCTTCTCCTTTGATTGTTAAGAACTAATTAGAGGGCCCTGGATGTAGCCCAGTAGCAGAGAGCTTGCCTAGCATGCAGGAAGACTTGGGTTCTATCCCCAGCACCACTAATAATAATAATAATAACAGGGGCTGGGGTTGTGGCTCAGTGGTAGAGCACTGGCCTCGCATGTGTGAGACCCTGGGTTTGATCCTCAGCACCACATAAAAATAAATAAGTGAAATAAAGGTATTGTGTCCAACTACAACTAAAAAATAAATATTTTTTAAAAATAATGATAACAACAACAACAACAAGAATTTAGATGAAAGGGTCCAAAACCTCAAGCCCTAAAAGCAACATATAAAAGTTATACTGCCATGGGATCCTTTTCCCTGTCACCACTAGGACCTCCTATACCCTACTATTTCAGAATTTTCACTTTATCTTGGACCCTAACATTGGTTTTGATGAAAACTCATATTGTTCAGTCAAGCCTAACACTGGCAGAGTAAAACAGGGACTCTGGCCACTTTTGATGGCTCCCTTCAAGTCACTGTATCTGCACCATCAGTAACTCCTGGCTAACTCCCCAAGACGCTGAAAAACAAGCTTTTCTGACTGGATGAAGTGAATGCCAAAGTTTACGATTCAAAAACTCACACGATGGGGTCTACTGTGAAACAAAGGCGCACAGATCACTTCACCGCGCTCATGAGGATTCTACTTATTTTATATCACAATTCTTAATTTTCAAGATCGCAGGCTTTCGCCTCAGGATAGAACTGGAAATCTTGAAGCGCTCGCCTCCAACCAGTTCCCACCAATAGCTGACCTCACCCGAGGTATCTCCCAGGTAGCACCCTCCTTCCTCAGGGCCCCAGGTAGCACCCTCCTTCCCCAGGGTCCCAGGTAGCTCCCTCCTTCCCCAGGGTCCCAGGTAGCACCCTCCTTCCCCAGGGCCCCAGGTAGCTCCCTCCTTCCCCAGGGCCCCAGGTAGCACCCTCCTTCCCCAGGGCCCAGGTAGCATGCTCCTTCCCCAGGGCCCAGCGACAGAGGACTTTGAAGCTGTACGACTTCCAAGGTGCACCCAGGTATTAACTTTTTTCACTGTAATTTGCTTCATGCGTTCGTTGACACAACTCTGGAGTTGGTTTTGGGGCCAGAAAGTGGGAAGATGGGAATTCTCAGGGCGCCTCCAACGCTCCTGCAGGCTCCAGGCCAGAGCCGCAGCCCAGCAGAGCGGGAGGCCCTTGGCGCCGGCCCAACGCCCGGCCCGGCTGCCCGGGAGCCTCCGAGTCCGCGCTCCGGACAGCCCTCGACGGCGCCTCCCCTCCT
>NW_025999962.1:2083621-2099202 GCF_001458135.2 Marmota marmota marmota
GGCCCGCCCCCGGCAGCCCTTTCCCGTAACCCGGGCGGCCCCAGAGCACTCCCGGGACTCCTCAGCGCAGAGCCCAGAGGCTCTTCCGCCTCGCTCCGGAAGTTGTGGATCCGCACGCCCGGAAGTCCCGCCTCCGTCCAGGCGGCGTGTGACGTCATTACAGCGCGACGCTGGGAGGTGAGCGCGTTCCTGGCGCGGAGGCGGAGGCGGAGGCGGAGGTGAGTTGGCTGTCTTCGTGGAGGATCCGGCCGGGAGGCCTGAGCGCAACATTACCACAGCCAAGTCGGCCTGGTGTCCGTCGCCGGTTCGTTTATTGAGCGCCTTCCAGAGACTGACCCTAGACCAAAGCGGCAAGGCCCGGTTCTGGACCTGGAGCCCGTTTGTCGCTTGGGAAGCAGAGCCCGCAGAAGGTGTGCCCCGCACCGCTTCGCCGGACACGAGTGGGCTTCAGTAAATACTGAGGACGAGCACGTGTACCATGCGGCGGGGCGGGCGACACAACCACGAAGTGACGTGGAGTGAGTCCCAGGCCGCGGGCCAGGCGTCAGGTGAAGTTTGAGCACCGACGGAGCTTGAAGCGTTGGCCTGGCCGGCGCTCGACCACTTGGACACACGCTGCTTGGAATGTGGCCGGTGCTCACCGGGGTGTGTTTGGGGGTGAAATGCATACGGGACTCCAGTGGCTTGGTGTGAAAATAATAACTTTTACGTTGATTGCATGTTGAATGATAATATTTGGATATATTGGAGGCGATAGAATGTGTTGTTAAAATCATTTTGGGTTGTTTTTTTTTTCCCTGAAGATTGTGTCTAGGAACGCGCTACCACTGAGCTCGTCCTGAGCTCTCTTTGTTGCCAAAAGCTTAGACCTTTTCCTCGATGCCAATCCAATAAGGAGGACACAGTTTTGAGAAAAAAGAGAAACACAGGAAGATTCCTGTCCCAAAGGCTATGATTCTGCCTATCTGCAGGAACCAGGGGACTTTTATAGAGGTGATTCAGAGAAAATGAGATTAGGGAGGAGAGATCAGGAAGGAGAAGATGGGGTGGGGGGAGAAGTTTAAGGAAAAGAAGATTGGGTAAAAGAAAAAAAAAAGTGTTTCAAAGCCACATGGGATATGGTCAAAGCATCTCATCAAGTGAACGTGTTACATCTTTATTTTTATTTTGACACAGTCTGGGTAGGATTATAGTCATGCATACTTTTTTTTTTTAATGTCACTACCAGAAAAGTTGAAATTGCATATGGGTTTGCATTATGTTTATGTGGCCTTAAACCAAAGTTGGGAGTGGGGGAGACTGGCATTGCAGGCTGAAGTTTTGTTTGTTTTCCCATATAGATGAGTTTTAGTACAACATTTAGGAGCTTCTGGAAACACCATCAGTTTTATTTCGAAACTAATTACATTGTATTCTTTTCAGGCCAGCTGCTTGGTAGGAAAAAAACAATACCATTGAACTACACCCTCAGCTCCTGATTATATTTTCTGATTAATGAAAGCTGGAGAGGCTGAGGCAGGAGGATCTCAAGGTCCAAACCTGCCTCAGCAACTTCTGGAGGCCCTACTTAGTGAGATCCTGTCACAAAATTAAAAAGTAGAAAGGGCTAGGGATTTGGTACAGTGGTTAAGTGCCTCTGAGTTCAGTTTCTGGTGCCATGCCTCTTCATATACTGATGAGTATAATCAATTTAGTACTTGTTCCATGCTAGGTGTCCCACTAAGGTACTTTATATGCATAACCTCAATCATTCCAACCATGTCCTCAGGGGTACACAGCAGCCTGAAAGGCTCTATTAACTCTCATAACACTCAACTTTTATACTTGCTAATAGCAAATCCTTCTACAATTCTGCATGCCCTGCAACATCTACCTGACCACATTTTTATTATATCTGTGTCCACTTTTAGCTTGTAGGATATTGCCAAGTATGGCCTGTGCCTTATCCACAGCAACAGCCTCAACACCTCACACAGGAGGCCTTCCATAAATGCTTGAAAAATGGATGACAACCGCAGGAACTCAAGGTATCCCCTTTTGCCATGGTGATAGAAACTCCCAGGAATCTCCACTGAGCAATCTCAATGGATCTTTGATGACCCCTTTCAAACAACTACTAGGTGCTCAGGGATCCTTTGTGGCATAGCTATAAGAACTCTCCTGGGCTTAATTTCTCTACACAACCTCAAGGAATTTCCAGAGATCTGTAAAATGATGACTTCTAAAAGACCCTTTACTTATAGCCTCAGGAACTCTCCTGGAATCCTCTGCTAGTGGAATTCAGGACAGCCCCAGAGATGAACTCCAAAAACCTGTTCCTTACAGCTCAGTCTGACTTATTGCAAGAATCAGTGAATGGAGCTGGGCAAAGTGATGCGTGTCTGTCATTCCAGCTACTGGGGAGGCTGAGACAAGGATCGCAAGTTTGAGGCCCATCTGGGCAAATTAGCAAGACCCTGTCTCAAAAATTTTTAAGAGGGCTAGGATGTAATTTAGAGGAAGAACATTCCTAGGTTCAATTCTTGGTATTGCAAAAAAGAAAAAAAAAATCAGTAAGGACAGAAATTAAAATGATGGAAGCAGAAAGGAAGGGAAAACAAAGTTTGCCCGAAAAAATTGACAGTGACTAGTCAGATTCAGTCCTTCCCCATAGTTTACTGTAGGTGTCCTAACTGCTGTCTTGGAAGAAGTAGTAAAACATTGACTTGAAGGCTTCTAGACTGGCTAAGCAAAAAATTACTAGTGCCCCCAAAAAGTATGAAAGGAGGGAGTGAGCCAGTTTGCAGCATGAATTTATGATTGGTTTTAGACATGCTGGATTTGGGTCATAGATATTAAATCTCAGCCACGCACTAGATTAGAGAACCCAATTTGGCCAAAAATTAAACGGGCTTAGAGGGGACGCCAGAGCAGAGTGAGAAGACTGGTGATCAGAAGCAGGTCAAGGTCATCACAGTCAAAAAGACAAAGCCAGGATAGTTCATTTCCAGAGATGGATAAAAGCAAAGGGGACAGATGAAATTCAAAAGCGGAGCCTGGTAGAAGGCCAGGTTTGAAAGCCAAAGTGATAACAGATGTGGAATCTGGGAGTAGGGCCTATGCAGATATCAAACAGGACACATCCCCAAGTCCCAGAGCTACAAAATGAGCAGAACCCTTTTTATTCATTTTTCTTTTTTAAGGAACACATGGGGAAATGCTAATTGGAAGTGCATATAGGTGCACAGTGTTGGGGATGGAACCCAGGGCCTCATGCACACTAGGCAAGTGCTCTACCACTGAACTATATCCCCAGCTCTCTCTTTAAGACAAGATCTAAGAAATAACCCAGCTGATTTCAAATTTCTGGGTTCAAATGATCCTCTCAGCTCAACCTTCCAAGTAGCTAGAACTACAGATGTGGGAAGTAATTTTTGTACAACAAACTTACTAGGCTTATAATTGCTACTATTTAAGACAAATGCAAACTAATGTACCATTTCACACTTAACAGACTGGCAAAAATTTAAAATCTATCAATGTCAAAATTGATGAGAACAAGCTGGGTGCAGTGGCACACGCCTGTAATCTCAGCAGCTCAGGAGGCTGAGGCAGGAGGATGGTGAATTCAAAACCAGTCTCAGCAAAAACAAAGCACTAAGCAACTCAGGGAGACCCTGTGTCTAAATAAAATACAAAATAGGGCTGGGGATGTGGCTCAGTAAGTAATTGAGAGCCCCCAAGTTCAATCCCCAGTACCCCCCCCACAAAAAAATGATGATCCCATGGGTTTTGTGAAAAGAGCTTTCATGCCTTGCTAGAAGAGGTATAAATGGTTTGATATTATTGAGTGACCATTTAGAAATTTCTAGTAAAGATATTCAGCAAGTCCCACTGGGCATTTGCCATGGAGCAACTTGCCAAGATGTGCAGACAAGAATATTTGTTGTGCCATTGCTTCTAGTGATGGTGGGGGTTTAGAGGGAAAAGCATTCAAAGTGTGATCTACAGGAGAATTGACAAATTGCAGTTATCCAATAGAATACCATATGGTAGTGAAAAAGGAATAAATTGATTTTGCATACATCTGTGTTAATTTCACAAATCATTGAGAAAAGTTTCTTATGAATGCATATGATATAATACCAGCTAATTCTCTTGTTAATTTTTAGTTGTCAATGGATCTTTAACGGCGCTGAGGATCAAAATCAGGGCCTCACACATGCCAGGCTAGTGCTGTACCACTGAGCCACAACTCCAGCCCCCAGTACTATTGTTTTCTTAATCTGTAAATAACAAGTTTTCCAAAGCATGAAAATGTTAAGAGCTAAATGCAGAAGAGTAGTTGCCTCTGGGTGTTGCGGGAATGATCGGTATGGAGCTCACAGGAGGGTTAGTTGCACAGTTGTGCCTTATTTCTTAAGGCAGATAGAATGTGTTCAGGTGTGTATGGTAGTTTTATGACTTTTCTATATATAAGATTTTCATAACACATAAAAATGTAATTATTGAGCTCTTTGCACTGTACAAGGAGCTACTGCAAACTGCAGGAAAAGGCAAAGGCAGACAACAGTGACTGGACAGGAGTCTAGAGAGCTGATCGCATCTAGGACTCTTGTGGCCATTGTTGAAGATTGCTTAGGTGTTGATGGGACAAAATGCAAAAAAACATTAGTGCTAACTCAAAGAGATAAGGAAACTGAACCTCTGGGTAACAGATAAGGTTTTCAGAATGGCTAGATTTATGATACAGGTTGAATTCCATAGGGAACAGGTAGTGAAACATACTTGCACATAGGTGGTTTATTGAGGAGAAGTTGAACTGTGATGAGCTACATCATAGGCATCAGGCAAACCCAAGAGATGGCCCTCCAGACAGATGTCAGTGGAGCCTTCGCAGCACTGCATACTGTCTTCGGGTGTGCCACCTCAGGGGGGCAGTGCATAATCCTAGGAGACAAAGTGGCCCTGGGCTGAGGGCAGTTGCCAAGGAAGGTAACTTCCCTTCTTGTCTGTCAGGACCCATGGTTGCTGTGCCCTTCTCAGGCATGGCTATTGTACTGGTCCACCTGCCATTGGAGTTGGGCAGCAGAGCACCAAGAGACACCCAGTGAGTCACTCTACTAGACTGGCCATCTAGAACAGCAGAGGTGCTAGCCGGGTTGTGGGATCTGCGTAGCTCCAAGAACGCTCCAGACTTCTTGTCAGTTCCCCTAGGAAAGGGCATCAACCAGAGTCCTGGAGCTGCTCTTCCCAGATGGGTGGACATAAATGAAGCCAAGGGAAGCCTATCATGGGTGCAGCCCAGACCTCCCCTTTAGGACTGAGGCTTTCTCGCCCAGCTGCTGCTGATTTGTGGAGAAAGTTTCTACCTTGGCCTTGTCTTTGTGACTGTTGCTCATGACATCGACCTGTTCCTTACCATCAGTCTTCTGACTTGTACTGGCCTCCCTTCTAGCCCTTGTGTCATTTGTGGACAAAATATGTTTTCTAATCTAGAGCATGGCTAAGATCTAACATCTATGGCTTCACATTCATTTGTGTCCAAAATCAATCATAAATTTGTCCTGCAAACAGGCCTATTGCCTCCTTTTATGTTTTCATCACCTCCTTTGCAAAAAGATGGACCCTCAGTTTAATGCAGAAATTTTCAGTTTTATACCCAGCCACTCCCATGGGTGAACTAGACACTCTGAAGCCCACACAGACCCAGTGAATCACATCCTCCCTCACCATGCAAGTGCTGGGATGATGGGAAGGGAGTCTTCTACTGGGGGCCCATGTTTCCACCGAAGACTCCTGTTGCGTATTGGAAGGATGGATATTGGTAAGCAACAATGGTCTCTAACACCTATAAAATGCACTAGCTCCCATGACTTGAACTAAAGGGTGAATAGTATAAGGATGGGTGTACCCAAAGACACCAACCTTTGGAGTTGTTGACAAATGAACCAACTACCTGGCAAAATGAGACGAACCATATCACTCAGCAGTTTCTATTTCCCAGGCTTCTCCCTCTGCTGGCCCACCAATCCTATTTGCTCTTACCTGCTAACTATCTTTTCTGTGTCCGTAAGTGTCTAGTTGCTCTGACCAGGTTTTCAACTAAAAGTACAGAACACTTGACCAACATTGGTTTAAACAAATAATCTATTTCCTTTCCAGAAAAAATTCAGAGGCAGGCAGCTGTTGGCCGAACTGCTTGGCAGTGCTGCAGGGGATGCTGTGATGTGCCCAGACCCCTCTTTCAAGACCACACACAGCAGAGCCCCTCCCAAGGAACCAGCCTTGCCCACAGAGCCTCCTCAGCACTAGGACAGTCCACATTCAATGAATGGTCAGTGTGGAAAGATGAAAGACAGCCTCCTGCCTCAGTTTGGTCATCTCTGGAGAGCTGTCCCAGTTGACAAGCTATCCATCAGGACAGACCTGCTGAGGCCTTTGTGACTGCAGTGCAACTCAACTTCTCTTTGCTCAGGGCTCTGCTCCTCAGTCCTCACATGTCCAATTCTCAGGTGCATCCCTAGCAAACCTCCTGCAGGGGAACCACCCCACATTTACTGTCTCAGACAAGTTAGACATCAAATTCAAGACTGGTTGGCTCATGGTCACAAGGTGGTGTCATGGCTCTATCATGGGCTCACCAGGACCCAACCAAAAAGGGTTAGAAGAGGGCAGAAGAAGAAAACCTTTCTCACCTCTTGAGTTTTTTATCCCATAGGTTGTGTTTTATACCCAGCCAACTTTCTCATTGGCCAGAACTAACTCAGCAGCAAATGATAGACCAATCACTGTGGAGAGTAGACTTACATGACTAGTTTGGACCAATAAAAACCTCCCCTCTGGAACCAGAAGGGACCACTTTCCCTCAAAGGAATGAATCTTGGCACATTACAAAAGCAGTGCTCTGTTTGCAGAGGAGAGGATGGGGTTGGCTGGGGAAGTCACCAAAGTGACTCTCACAAGTAGGAGAAGCCAGAAGCTGCTGGTCAGGACTCTGAGAATTACCTGAAATTCAAGGAACAGAACCACCCAGCTCATTTTTTCACCTCTGCCCGACCATCCTCACAACTCTGCCATGGCATTCTAATCTGATCATAATGTGACATTAGTATCCCATCTGAGACCCTCCAGGGGTTCCCATTGCCTTCTGGGGAAAGTCAAGCTCCAGGGTGGGCTGTAAGGACCTTTGTGTTCAGCATGCTTTCTTGCTTACCACTCCACACTCTTGCTTTCCCCACAAGCCAAAATCAGGGTGGAGAAGGGATCCCAAAGTCCCCGTGGGCTAGGTGGCTTCTAGTCTTCCATGACCAGTGTCTTTCCTGGGTGAACAACAGTCCTGAGAAGGATCTGGGGGTCTGTGTCTTTTTCACCTGTTTATATGCTTTATTTACATGTATCAAGCGCCTTGGAGGGGCAGAAAAAAACTCTTAGCAAAGCTGCATTCTGCTTTCTCTTCCCTCAGATGGGCCGTTTCAGCTCAGGGCACATCTCTGAAGGCCTTTGTAGCCAGCCAGCACCTCCCAAGGGGCACATTCTCCCTGCTAGGTTTCCTGGAGCTGCAGTGCCCTTGGGAATTTATCTTGCACTTGGGGTGAACAGGTCCAGTGACACCTGCTGTGCTTCCTGTGGTTATCATCCAGTCGCCACAGAGCTGGAGATGGAGGGCTGCCCACGTTTATTCTCTCTCAGTTTTGGGGTGAGCCTCACAGGGCTGAGGCCAAGGACTGCAAGGCTGGGTCCTTCTGGAGGTTCCGACGGACAGTCTGTCTTTCTGGCTTCCTTTTGTTCCTGCATTTTTTTTTTTTTTTTTTTTTTTTGCTCCTTCCTCTGTTCTAAGAGAGTGTCCCCCAGTATCTTCACCATCAACACAGTATCTTCTCTCCTGACTGCCGCAGTCTGGCTGGGCACAATTCATGAGCCACTTATCAAGCAGAAATGAACTTTATTTTTAGAAAACACACACACACACACACGCTGCACCACACAGCTCTTCAGGAATTCCCTCAGAGCCCAACTGCCACCACCGGCTTCCCACAAGCCTCTCTACCCCCCCCCACTCCTCCTGCTCTTGAGGCCGATTGGCTGGGTCGTGTGGGCGGAGCCAAAAAAGTTCCCCAATGAGCAGCTCCCTGGTCTGAAAGGGCGGGGAAACAGCCCAATGAGCATCACCTGAGAGGAGCCAATCAGCTGGAAGTTTGCTGGGGCAGCTGTGAGCCAATCATCAGCTGACAGCTGGAAGTTTGCTGGGACCCCCTTCAGCTGTGGCTCTCAACACCTGATTCCTCTGGATCTCCCTTTAAAGGACACCTTGGGGCTGGGGTTGTGGACCAGCAGTAGAGTGCTTGCCTGGCACTTGTGAGGCACTGGGTTCGAGCCTCAGTGCCACATAAAAATAAATTTAAAAATAAATGTATTGTGTCCATCTACAACTAAAAAAATTTTTTTAATTAAAAAAAAAAGAGACCCCTGGGCCAGGACCAGATCCCTGGGACAAGCCAGGTTCCTACTTCATCACATTCATAAGCTTCCTGCTGGCCATTTAAAGCATTAACGGGCTCCAGGATTAGGATATGGTATCTTTGGGGGGCCACAATTAATAATAAATGGCAAAGGTCCTCAATTCCTTACCTCAAGAAACAGGAGACAGTCCTCAATTCCCTCTCACTGCCCCCTCTCCAACTCTATCCAGTCACTTCTATATTATAGGGTTAGTTATGGGCAACATCCCACTTTCTGGCATGAAATTCTGCACGAGGTAGGGTGTTGTTCATTGCAAGAAAGACAAAGTCCAGCTCAGAATGGCTTACACTATAAAGGGAATTTATTGGTTATATGATTGGAAAAGTCCAGAGGTAACTCAGGGTTTGGAGAAGGGCCAGTAAAGCAGCTCTATAGTGATCCAGGGGCCATTTCTTTCTTTCTGTGCAGTCTGTGCCCTTGAGGTTACAGGATGCCTCTGTTGGCTCCTGAGCTCACAGGATGCCTCTGAGCAACCTGTGGCCAAGAAAATGCCACACTGGCTTGGTCTGCTAGTAAGCATAATTACTGTGCACTAGTGTCAGTCCCTGGAAGGGAGCACCCTGCACCAAGTGCCAGTCCCAGGGGAGGACTCTAAATACCTTACCAGTTTCTGCTCATGTTCCTAAGTGGGCCATGGGTCCTAGGTCAGAGAGGATGCCATGCACAAGCCCAGCTGTCTGAGATCAGCAGGCCATCTTGACTCTGAAGGGACTCACTACAGATCCCACCACAGCCAGACCTTTACCACTTGCATTCTTGAGTCTGACCCTGTGAGGCAGGACTCTTAAACGAGTCAGGCAAAGCTGCTTCGTCACTCACAGTGGCAGGAACCAACAGACACCTGGGAGGGCTGTCCAGCCAGTCTCCTAAGGCTCAGTACAGATGAAGCCCCGTCTGTGTATGTCACTTTTCCACTGCAGCTGAAGGACCCCGAGAGCTTACCAGCAGCGACTATGTACCAGATGTTACAGGGCCAAGGCTTTGCAGGATGTCCTGTACTAGGAGGACCAAGGACAAAGCCTAGGCTGTTGCAGACAGCTCTTGCTGATATCAGGACACTGCATTCTCTGTAAGTTCTGCCCAAGAATTGCAAGCAAGATGGAAAGGACTGTGTCACCAGAGTCACTCAGAGACTCATCCTCCTACAGATGGCCTTTAGGAGCTGGGCGAATCTCGCGGCTACTACTCAGTGTGGGGGATGGAGAGTTGATGTTAGCGATCTCCAGTGCCCACACAGCCAAAGCAGGAACCATGGGAGAAAACTGGTGGGGCACCTGACCACATTGTTGTTGGCCAAAGCGTTTTTTGTCGTTTTTGCCAAAACAATTTTGTTTTTCATTCTGTGTTTTAAGCTACCAATTCTTTAAAATGACACAATTTTATAGAGAGATGAGCAAATTGGGCTGAGGTTGTAGCTCACGCATGCCTTGCATGTGTGAGGCCCTGGATTCGATCCTCAGCGTCACATAAAAATAAATAAATAAAAAATAAAGATATTGTGTCCATATAGAACTAAAAAAAATTTAAAAAGATAAGCATATTAAAGCAATTAATATAAACATTGCACACAGGTCTAGTTTGAGAAAGTTAATATTAGTATATGGGTACACATTTATCTTATTCTTTAAGAACTTCTATCAAACCTAGGGCACGTATGTTGAAGTTAGATTTTCTGGGCAATACTGAACGTCTGTGGCCAACGAATATTCACAGAAGAAACTACAAAATAAGAACTACTTGGTAGGGCACCAGCCAAGCCGCCTTCCAAGGTGCTCCGTGGAGGACCGATCCTGGCTGTCAGTCCCTTATGCCAGCTCTTTAATTTGCTGTATCCTGACATCCTAGCAAATCAACCAAAACCTCATCCTTCTCAGAGAGGAAATCTGTAATAAAATCTAGTTTAACAAAGCATCCAAAAATGAATTAATTATTACAATTTCAAGTTTACATTAGAAACTTACTAAAAACAACAAAAGACTATCCAAATATCGGCCAATTTAACTGATACTCAATGTAGCTGAACTCAGTGGGGCAGGTCATAGTTGGTTAGATCTGGCTGGGCAGAGTTCTGAGAAAGTGGTCCCTGTCCTCAGCTGACCTAGGGCAGTTTCATCCCGTGCTTCTCTACTGAGGACAAGAGGCCCTCCCTGAGCCCACCTGAGACCTGCTCCCTCCTGCTGGCCTGCCCCACCCCACATTAAACATTACAGGTTAGCTGTGCTTCCATGGACTCCTCAACCGAGTCCAGAAGTTTGAGCTGAGGGCTGGTGCAGCTCAGTGGAGGAGTTTTGCCCAGCACCCAAGGGGCCCTGGGTTCCCTCCCCGGCACCACCAAAAAAGTCAGGGAGTTGAACTGTTCAGAGTGAAGGTCACAGTGACAAAAGAAGGACTCACTTCCACCAATGAATTGTGGTCTTTCCCCCCAGGCTTTAACTGAAAATGTTTTTTTCCAATAAAAAATAGTATTTCCAGCATGCTTGGGTAGGCAGGGGGCTCACGGAGGACATAACTCCATAGTGGCAGTTCCCAAATCAGCTGCTGAGGTAGCCAGCAGATGCCATGGATGACTTTGTGGTTTCCAGGGTAAAATCTGAAGAAAACTCCAATTCTGAGATAGCCTAGCCGTTGTGTGGCTGTCTACCTGCTTAACACCCCCAACACTTCCACCACAGCCTTCTCCATGCGGGGAAGTCGAGGCTGTAGGCATCACCCAGAGAGAAATTCTTTCCTCGTTTCTGTTCACAGCTCTCACGGCTGCAAGGCTCCTAGTGCAGACCTCAGGGTAGACGTTCAAGGATGGCCTCATATAGAGCCGAACCTGACAGACTCAAGACAGAGGCAGGAGGATCACAACTCAAGCCCAGCCTGGGAAATTTAGCAAGACCCAGATTCAAAATAAAAAATAAAAAGGTCTAGGGACGTGGCTCAGTCCTTAAGTCCCCCTGGGTTCAATTCCTAGTCCCCTAAAAAAAAGCATATGGGTCCGGGGTCAATAGCGGAAGCCTATAATCCCAGCAGCTAGGGAGGCTGAGGCAGGAGGATCACAAGTTCAAAGTCCGGCTCAGCAACTTAGCAAGGCCCTAAGTAACTTAGGGAGACCCTGTCCCAAAATAAAATATTGAAAAGGGCTGGGGATGTGGCTCAGTGGTTAAGTGTCTCTGGGTTCAATTCTTGATATCAAAAAAAAAAAAAAGCTTATGGAAGGCTATGGCTATGCGTAGGTTCTGTGCAGATAACATGCAGTTTCCGTTTCCTGCCAAGGACCTGAGCACCCGAGGAGGTGTGTCCTGGAACCAATTTCCTGCAGATACCACGGTGGGGGGGGGGGGGTCGCTGTACTTGCTGTCCTTGAAGTAATCACTGTGTGAGGAGGGACAGCTCCGCCAGGATGGGCTTGGACCTGCTAAGGCTCACCCCAGACAGTCCCTCTCCACTCCCCACATCCTCTAAAAATGGGGTGGGGGGTGGTTGACCACAAATGTCCACCCTAAAATACTGGCAGTGGCTACTTCTGAGAGCAGCATCCTCAGAAAGGGTCCCAGGAGGTCCCCAGAGGGAGAAGGAGCTCTTGACTTAGCCACAGAAAGGAATTTCAGGGCGATGCATCAGAAGAGGGGCACAGCGAGGAAGCAGAGGGGTTTGCCGGGGATAGGAGCCTGGAGCAGGACCCACCCCCAGGGAGGAGGGACAGTGCAGGAATGTGGGCAGCGCCTGGGGGTGACCCAGGGTGGGTCGGGGGATCTGGGTCCTTCAGGGTCGTCGTCCTGCAGTCACCCAGGCCCCAGCGGCATCCACCCTGGGCCTCACCTCATCCAAAGGAAGCCGTCGTGTGAACGAGCACAGGGGCACCCACACCCAGACTCACTCACTGGGATTCAAAGGCTTTTTAAGAACTTGGGTCCGGAGGAAAACAGGCCCAGGGAACCAAAGTGGGGTGTTCTTGGGGCTTCTTGGGTTTAGAGTTTCTTTCCCTTCCCCATTGGCCCTCTCGACCTGTCCTTCCTTCTATCTACTTCATCAGGAGAGCAGGAAATTAGTTGGAAATACTTTGTATGTGGTGACGCTCAGAAACGTCTTCCAAGGTTCATCTTTTACATGAATTACTTGACCGATTTTACTACAACGAAGTCCACTAGTAGAACCGGCCATGCCTTTCCTGACCTTCAGCTGGGCTTATAGTTTCTTCAAATAGGCTGTCCCCATTCCTGGCAATATTTTTCCTAGGCATCTCCGCAAGCGGAACTTGAGTGCTTCCTCCTTGTATCCAGCCCCCAAATTAAATCATCCTGTGACTTCTGATAGTCTGTCATGTATTTTTAATCATAAATTTTTTAATTGTTTTAACATAAAAAGGTTAAGAGCACAGACTGAGAGCCCTGCCTGATATTACCAGTGAGCAGACAGGTGCCTTGAGGCCCTGTTGAAGCAGAAGTGTCCCCTGAGAGTGCCCACCCTGACTCTGGGCCCCTCCTCCCATGCACACATCTCCCTGGGAGTCCCCACGTGCTCCCAGAACCCTGCCCTGTGGCTGCAGTCACCAGGTAGAGCAGCGGGGCTCTGACAGAAGAGCTTCGAGCAAAGAAAGTGGCCACTAGCCCTGCCCCAGGGCAGAAGCTGTTAGGTTGGAGGATTGGGACCTGTTAGGCGTGATGGTCCCTGCTGTGTGCAAGGAAAGGCCTACTGAGAGAGAACGAAGCCACATGCAAAAAGCACAAGGTGAGAAGAAAGAAAAGGAGTGGCTTTAAGACCCTGGATCCAGTTGTTCCTGAGCCCCAGATATCCCATCCCTCTCTTCCATTACACAGAAGTACACCACCCCCAAGACAGTGGCCTTGAGAGCAGTGACAGCCCAGTTCTGGGAGGAGAGCCAGGGTCAATTCTAGACAGTGCAGTGGAGCTCAGCTATGAGACCAGGACGTGTCCAGCTTACGGTAAACCAGCCCCAGTGATGTGCTCACCCTTCCCTAAAGAAGGAAAATTAAATTCTGCTACTGTTACCATCTAGGAGTGCTGGGTTCATTGTCTCCGTTTAGCATAGAATCGAAGAACAGGACACAGACAGCAAGCAACAGCAGGTTCACTGCAAAAAGGAGAGACAGACGTCTCTGAAGACAAGGGCCCCAGAGCTGGGAGTCTGGTGGGGGAGTTGGGGCGTGTTCTTTCTATGGTCTCTGGAATTTCCTCCCTTCCTTACCTCCTCCCCGTCCCTGCTCTCCTCACTACGATGCTCCCCTCTGTCCACTCATCATGTGTTTTAGTTTTTCTACTGGATCCCCCACTAAGGAGCTTGAGTATGGAAGTGTCTATCTGATGGGGTCCCCGCTCATGTCCACCAGCACTTTGGTCAAGCAAGGGGTTGACCTCATCAGAAGAGGCTCTCCATGCTCCTTTGCTCTGGCCCTGCTCTGGACCTCCTCGTCGCCATCTCGCCCTGGCTGCCCACGCCTTCTTCATCTCCCTCACTATTACTCAGTACATATGAGATAGGTGGGCTCTCAGAGAGAGAGAGAAAGAGAACTTTGCCGGATGGAACCCAGACCTATGAGCAGGACTCACCCTGCTCAATCATCTCTCTAATTAGATGAATAAAACCTGCTGCACATCTTGTACAAGATGGACTAGAACTGAAACATTGTAAGTTCAAATGTCACAGTGCGCTCACAACTGATTTACAGCTGGACTGCTTAAAATTTTGGACCCCAAATCTCAAATGATTGACATGGGACTTGATTTTCACAAAAGCCTGACTGAGAATCTGCACTTTTCTTCCCAGGAAAATCCTGCTTACAGTACAGAGCTCAACCTTGGGCGTGAAGCTTATCTTCTCTGAGAAGTGAGGGGCACCCACACCCTGCTTTGGTGGTACATATCCCTTTGCTATCCTTTAGTTAATCTTCACTTGTAACTTACTTTCAACACATCCTGAAATTCTTTTTAGTAGCCTAAGTCAAGAACCTGCCCAGGCCAAATTGAGGTCCCACTACCTCCTTGGAGGGACCTCCTTAGACCCTGTCTAGTGACACATGAATTGATAGAGGAATATGTATATAATTTTTAAACAAATATGTACATCTTCAGGTTCAGCTTAAAAATTCTCAGTGATAGTCCTGAAAATTAAGAAAGTTAAAGACCAGATATAAACTGCTCTTACTTCTGTTTATTGACAATGATTAGCAGTTGGCATCTACTCCCACCCACCGCCTGCCCTGCAGGCTCCCTTCCCTCTTACAGGAATGTCCCAGAAAATGGGAATATGCTCAGCAGCAGACCAGCTGCTCACTGTGTCTGTGAAGAAGTGCAGCTGGGCATGCCCTCCCCCAAACACGGTCAAGGTCAGTCTTCCATGCTGTGGCCGCTCAGAACGTGCTCTGAGTTGAACTTCAGGACCTGGTGTTTCCTGGATCCCCGAGTCCTCTTTCCTGGTGTGGGCTTTGGACCGGGAGGAAAGCTGGCTATCTTTCCTCTGGGTTCCCAGGTCAGGTAAATGCTATACACCAGAAACTTCCACCCCATCAGGTTCACCAGAAAGAAAGGCAGGAGAAAGGGGAGGGAGTGTGACCCCCAGAGACGAGAAATGTGCCCAGCCCTCTGCCCAGACAGGCAGCCGACAGCCAACCCTCCCATCCAACTGAGGAAAAGTAGCCAGGATGTACCCAAACCTGTTCTGCTTTGTGTCGCGACCCCTCGCCGGCAAGGGAAAACACGACACAGGATTCTTTTTTCAGCAGTTTATTCAGGCCTTGATTCATGTATCATCTTCTAGTGACCCCCCGCTGAGCGCCCAAGCACAGCCTAATAAAGCCTCCCGCATACCAATCTTAAGCTGCCACGTGGACCTTTCTCATAGGATGGGAAGGGATTGCGTGCCAATCTCTCCATATTAGGAGTTGTTTATCACAGGCCACAGTGGAAGCCGGCGCCATCTTCTAATGGCGGCCACGGTCTATAAGAACGGCTCACCACAGTTCCCCCTTCTGTTTTATAAAACAATGCAGGCGAAAGTAGA
Source organism: Marmota marmota marmota (assembly GCF_001458135.2). NCBI lineage: Eukaryota > Metazoa > Chordata > Mammalia > Rodentia > Sciuridae > Marmota > Marmota marmota. The sequence continues at coordinate 2,099,130 of NW_025999962.1, forward strand.
GGTCCTATCCCACTGTGCAGAAATGGCTGCAGTGTATGGTTCAGTCCTAAGGAGGCACCTTCCCCAGACCTGA
>NW_025999962.1:2100151-2115114 GCF_001458135.2 Marmota marmota marmota
GGCCGCAGCGACGCCGGCGGCTGCTCGCGCTCCGGCTCGCGGGCGCTGGGACTGCGGCGCAGAGCGCTGTCCGCCGCCGCCACCGCCGTGGCCAGGGCCGGGTTCTCGCACGGCGGCTACATCTTGACTGAGCCCACCGCCATTCTCATGCCCAGACCGCGGCCGCGGCCCCGGCAGCTTCTCTCAAAAACATCTGCAAAGTGCTCTGCTTTACCTTAAGTCCTTTTGAACGTAGCAACCCATCTAGGGCCAACAAAATTGGGCTTGAAGAAGTAACGCCCATAATGTCTCCAAAGATATAATGAAAGTGAAAGTACAAAAATCCCCGCTCTCTCCTTTTCTACGGAGGAGCGTCCCGCTACTTACTTGCGGATTCCCACTTACCTGGGAACTTACTGGTGCACCACCCTGACTGCTGAAAGTTCTGGATCCTGGGTTCGAGGAATATGTTCCCCGTACGGGCCACCAACTGTCGCGACCCCTCGCCGGCAAGGGAAAACACGACACAGGATTCTTCTTTCAGCAGTTTATTCAGGCCTTGATTCATGTATCATCTTCTAGTGACCCGTCGCCGAGCGCCCAAGCACAGCCTAATAAAGCCTCCCGCATACCAATCTTAAGCTGCCACGTGGACCTTTCTCATAGGATGGTAAGGGATTGCGTGCCAATCTCTCCATATTAGGAGTTGTTTATCACAGGCCACAGTGGAAGCCGGCGCCATATTCTAATGGCGGCCACGGTCTATAAGAACGGCTCACCACAGCTTTGTCTCCCTTTTTCCCTTCCATTAAATCCACATGCACATTCTGCTGCCAAGTAGTGATGTTGGAAAAGGGGAAGGGCAAGGAGGCAAAGGAATCCTCAGAAGGAAAAGAATTTTAATTAAAATTGATCAACTTTGTGGCATCCAGGAGAAACTGGAAATCAAACCAAACACTTTAAAGAATGTTACTGATTTTACTGAGGCTTTGGGGGAGACAGCAGAGCCATCATGTTCGGGCTCACCCAGGAAAACCTCTTCCACTCCTGCCCAGGGCTCCCCAACCCCTCAGTCCCCTTCCAATGTGCATTCTACGACTCTGTCTGGCATCTCAAAGCTCAGCAGACCACAGCGTCTTGCTCAGGATGCAATGTAGTCGCCTCCAGGGCCATTTTTAAAGATGAGAAAGTTGGAGCTTCATGAGACTAAGTGACAGGAAAGTCCACTGCTAGTGAGAGGGGCATGGGGTCTGGAGCCCACTCACTGTTGCCTCCATCATGCCGGACCTCAGCCAAGGTCACACAGCTGGTAGGAAATAGAGTCAGCCGTACAGTTCCTCCCTCGACCATGCAAGCTGGGTCCCAGGATCCTCTGCGTCACGTGTGTCCCCTCCCCCACCCTTGGCAAATGTGCAGGGAGCGACAAGTCCGTGTGACTCACAGCCAGCAGGCCCCGGGTGACTCAGGCAGAACTGCACAAGGTCACCGAGGGGGCCCAGACTGACCATCTGCAAGCTGTGTTCTAGTCCCCCACTAATGACTGCAGTGGCCACCGTCATGTCCTAATACTGCCAGCCTGTTTTCCCTCCTGTGAAGGAGAGGTGAGGACCCTGCCCATGTGTCCCTCAGGGAGGCAGTGGGAATCCCCTCAGACATTAGACTTGAAGGCATTTTATCAACCAAAAGCTCTGAGCAAGTGTGAGAGAAGCAGAGTGGATAGTGAGTCTGTGAGGGACATGACCCCTGTTTGAGCAACCAGCGGCAACCAGGATGCCCCGTAGCACAATGCCCTCCCCAGACTTCCCACAGCTGCTCCTGGAGCGAAGGGAAGAAGCCGCACCGTCCGTTAACTCCCAGGGAACACAGCCAAAGAATCAGAACAGTTTCTGCTGACCGCGCCAGTCCAAGCACTGAGGACAGGGGACACAGAGCCTGTCCTACATCCCTGGCACCCTGCAGACCAGGATGGCAATGGTGGGTAGGTCGCCAGCCCAAACAGCACCTCTGGGCAGTTGGGACCTGGAGGTCATGGCCTGGGAAGGAGCTGGATGGAAGTCCCATGGGGGGATGGGGGGATGGTGCCACAGGCAGCGTGAGGGCAGGCACAGAGGCAAGCCAGGGGCACAGCAACAGCCGGGCTGAGGCTTTGTCCAGTTTGCAGAGAGCAGCACATGGTCCAGGCTCCAAACCCATGCCCGTGCTGCTTTGTTGGGGACATAAGAACATTGGAGCCAGGCGTGGCCAGGTGGGGACATGAGGGGTGACGGGGGAAGCAGGGTTAGAGGCACAGAACAGGGCCGGGGACCAGAGGAATGGGGAGCAGAGTAGGGGGGAGGCATGGGACTGGGTTTGGGGTGAGCAGGGCCTGGGAAGTGGCCAGGGGAGATGCAGGGTGGTGCATGGTGAGGAGTCTCCAGGGGACAGCCTGGTGCAGGAACACTGGGCTGGGCCTGTGCAGGAGCCCCCAGCACCCCTCCTAGGGCGGGCTCAGCCCTCCGCTCCCCCAGCTTCCTATGCCCATCTTGCTTCACCTACTTACTTCCTTGAGCCAGCATGGTCCCCATGCCTCCAGGTGGTGAAGGCAGAACAGACGGGAGGGTGGTGAGGCAGGAGACCACGGGCCTGTGCTCAAGGGCCAGCCTGGGCCTGCCATGTCTCCTAGCCATCTCTAGGTGGCGCAGGGCAGAGCCTAGTTGTGAGCCACCTGCAGCCCATCAGGAGCAAGCTCTGGCCAGAATGAATGGACCCTGAAGCTGCCTGGGGTGGATCCTGAGTAGTAAGAATGCAAGTGTGTTTGAGAAGAGAATCCTGGACCATGTGAAAGCCAAGGAAGGGGCCCCTCTACTGCCTGCACAAAATCCCTCAAGTCCTCCCTCCTGTCCAGCAGCCCTCGCCTGCTCCTGTGTAGGGCAGTAGGGAGCCAAGTCTTTAAATGTCAAGCGATGTGTGGGCAGTGTTGGTAAGCAGGGGCAGAAGCCAGGCCAGCTATGCAGGGGGGCTCTGCAGGGTACAGTGACCCTGGCCCTCCCAACCAACAGGAATCTCAAGCTGCCTGCCACGCCCTCATTGCACTGCTCTGAGCCCACATCTTGCACGTGGCTGCAGCAAGCTCAGTCTGCAAGCCAGCTCTTCCTCACTGTCCCCGTCGCTCTGGCCCCTGGGATTACCAACAGGTGACAACCTTTCCTCTGTACCTTATCGGGACACCTCCAGACCACTTGGTCAGTAGCAGCAGGTGGCCATTCAGGACATGTTCATCAAATGAACTGGATAGAACCGGGGCCCGCTGTCCCATAGGGTCATGGAGGGTTGAAGATCCTCAGCCCAAAGTCTAGAGTCTTTGCATACCTTCCTGGGCCTCACTCCAGCTCCACTGCAGAGCCCAGCCTGTGACCACAGCGACCTGCGAAGGACTCAGGGTTCAGATGCCAGGTTTGTTATCAAAGAGAAGGGGCTTGGCTCCCCAGCAGGGCCGGCTGTTTACTCACGTGAATGGCAATTCCAGGAAAGTTGGCTCTACTTGGGAAGACCCAAGACCCAACCTCAGACTATTCCTGGTACAGAATGTGACTTTAGTGGGTACAGGAGAAAGGGAGGGAGAAAGTGGTGGTGGCACCTCTGAGCCCCTCTGTGGGCCTCATCTTTCCCATATGCAAAGTGGGGATGATAGCCATGCCCCTCCCTAACACAGGTCAAGGGAGAAGGGGGGAGCTGGAGGGAGGGCGGAGGAAGGGAAAGGGAGGAGGGTCACTGAAGGTCCTCTGTCATCTTAAGTGTCATTTGAGCAGCTTAAATGGGGCCACCCTCATGGGTTCTGGGTTTCAGGCTCATTCCCAGGGGCTATCAGAACTGAGCTGTGGCCCAGGTCCTAGCAGGGACAGTTCTCAGGCACTGGGCCAAGGCCAGGATTGCATGGTGGACAGAGCACTTATTGGGACTTGGCCCAGTGCACGCCACACCCCCTGCCCTGCCCATTTCCTTGTTTCCTCGTTCACTCCTGTCAACCACTGACCTCAGGTGCCTCTTCATGCCTGCCGGCCTCAGGCACACCTGGCTTTTCAACCGCCAGGTGTCCTGCCCACGGCACAGTGGGGGCTGTGCAAGAAGGAAGGGCCCCTGACTCCCACTGGCCTTCTCCAGGGACCTTCCACCACCACTGATGACCACCCTGCTCCAGAAGTGTGTGGCCACCGCACGAGGCTCTACTTAAGAAACGGCAGCGAACCCGTATCTGTGGGAAAGTCTCCGTGCTCCAGCCACAGGCCACTCCAGGTTGGAGGGCTCCTCGATACTCTCTGCCCCTCAACACACTCGGGGTGCCTCTTCATCTATGGCTGGTGTCCCCCACCTTTCACTTGCAGAGCTCACTGCATGCTGACAGACACCAACCCCCCAAGGCCTCCAGCCTCCCAATCCCAGGGCTTGCTCCCACAGTGCCCCTCCCACTGCCTGCCCCCCCCCCCTCCTGAGCAGGAGTCTGGTATCTTTGGAATCGTGGCCTTTGCCCTCTCCTCCCAGGGAGTGTGCGGCTGATTCATCACACCCACTGAGGGCGATGGTGGGCACGGACAAGGGCTGGGAGCATTGGTGACAGAGGGCTGGGAACTTGTGAAAGGGAGACTGGCTGCTGTATTACCCAGCACAGGAAGATGTCTGAACCACAGTGCTTCATGCTGTCCACCCAGGAAGGTGGTGCCAGCCTCCTACAGCCTGCCCCGGGACCTTAGCACCACACCATGCTGGACTGGCTGGACGCCCGGGAAAGCCTTGACCATGCCCTGTGAGGTGCCCCATAGCCCCTCTGCTTTCATCTAGGGGCCCCCTTGAGTCACAGGCATTGGGTCACCTACAGTACACCAGGAAATGGCAGATGCAGACAGAGCTGGCCAGGGGTCAGGCAGCCCCCACTCCATGTGACCCAGGCATGCTGCAGCCCCGCTCTGGGCCGCCCTGTTGTGTCTGTACGATGGGTGGCAGCCTCCAGCCTGCACACTGCACATGACCTTCTACAGATCAAATGAGGCAATAAATAGGAACCTGCTGATGGTGCCAGCATCGGGGGCTAGTCCTGGATTGGTGTGAAGTTGGGTGATTCCACGCCTGCCTCTGCTGACTCCTCCTCCAAGTCTCCCCCGAGCACAGAGCGGGTCCTCCACAAGCCCAGTCCCACGTGGCTGCAACCTGCAACACGTGAGTTTCCCTCCAGTGACAACTTGCAGCTCCTGGAGAGAACTCCTGCCCTAGTGTCAGCTGATCCCACAGCCCCCCTGGAGGCCGCAGCCAAGAGGACGGTGGCAGCCTGGCAGAGGAGGATCTTTCCTAAGTACCTTCCTATGGCTCTGAATTGACACCGTGAAGCTCGGCCATCCTCGCTGAAGGCTGTTTCCGTATCAGGAGAGGAAGAGGGTAAATGAAAGGGTAGATTTCTTTCTCTTTTTCTTTTTTTTTTTTCTGCAAAAGCTTAGGCCTGAGACAAAGGAAGCTCTGTGCACCTCGAGACTTGGCCCTTCCTACATGACGCTCCCAGGAAAGTCGCAAGATTAAAAATTAATAATAAAAACAGCAGACATCACCCAATGACTGGAGGCTGAGGAGGAGTCCAAGGAGCCTAGAGTCAGAGCAGGTGGGCACCTTAGATTCATCCTCCTGCACCCCCACTTTGCAGATGGGCAGGCTGAGGTCTAGAAACCAAGGTTACATATAAGGCAAGCAGCCTTAGGTCCCTGACTCCCAGGCAGAGTTATTCCTTTTAGGCCTCGACGTGTTGTTGTTTTGTCTGTGATGCTGCGCATGGAACCCCGGGGCCTCTTGCATGCTACACATGTGCTGTGCTGTACCCAGGCCCACCCTTCCACTCTTGACAGTGAGCAGACCCCATGAGGAGGAGGGACACAGGACAGAGACGGAGGAAAAGGCATGGCAGAGAGGGCAGCTGTCTCAGGGAGAGGGCAGGTGAAGGTACAAAGGAAGGAGGCCTCTCTTGGCTCCCCCTCTTACCCCTGGCTCCAGGGGGGTTTGCAGGAACTTTGCAGAGTCAGAGGGTCAGTTCCAAGACAGGTCAGTCCTCTTCCAGATCCTTCAATAGTTGCCTATGGGAGGAGCAGTGCAGCCTGGGCCCTGACCACAGAGAGCCAGGTCATGTGAGGGGCCTCCAAGAAGCACATTCCAGGCCCTACTGTCAGCAGGTCAGACCCTGAGAGACCATCTGGCTCCCTCAACCCTCAAGTTTGCTTTCAAGGGAAAGGGGACTGAACATGGGGAAGGAAACGGCCAAGCTCATCTGACTAGCCGGCAGAGCACAACCTGGACCACAGAGGTTCCTCAGCTCCCAGCCAGGGCTCTTCCCTTACTGCATCCATCCCCCTGTGCCAGAGGCCAAAGTTTGGAATGGACAGGGGCAAAGGCTGGCTCACAGAGGCAGCAGCAGCAGCAGCCTTCCCAGCTCCGCCAGGCTGTATCCAGGCACTGACCTCTCAGCTGCCCTCTGGGAGGTGGGGGTCATGAGCAAGCAAATTCCCAGGCCTGGGCCTTGGTGCAGAGCAGGTTCAGGGCGTTGTCCTTGGGTGGGACAGAGCAAGGCAAGCCTCTTATTGTGCCTGGCTCTGCAATCTGAGGACCCCCTGTGTCCAGATCACCTGGGGAGCACATGAAACATGCAGGTTCTTGTCCCAGCCTTGCCCCCAACCCAGTGAAAAAGCGTATGTCCCCATGGAGGGGGGCCATCCTCACAACTGCACCCACCAGGGAAAGAAGATTGCGCGAAGAACTTTCCATGTCCCAGGATGTCAGCAGAGCGGCCATGGCCCATTCGCAGGCTCTGCTAATTGGCAGCACTGTTCTACTTCAGCTTAAGCCTGAAAGAGGTCACCCTCCTGGTGCCACCCACAGGAGTCCAATAAAGAAAGAGCTCCATGGCCCAGGGCCAGCCCGCCTGGCTCCAACCCTGGGAAGGCCCCGAGCCTGGAATCAGGACAACTAGGGTGACCAAGAGCCTGGAACAGAAAGGCTCCCTGAAAGTGGGACTTGAAGCACTGAAAGCAGGAGGAGCTGGTCGCCCGAGACAGCCTGGGATACCTGGGTGTGCCTCCTCTGGGGGGGGGGCTCCTGGAAGTCATGGAAGCCCACCCCGCAGAGCCCCCAAACACTCAGAGCCAGAGCAGGGAGTCCCTGGAGTCGGGCGGGGACCTGCCCCTCAGCATCATCCATTGTTAGCGTGTGTCAGAGCTCTGTTCCTCTTGGTGGCCGGTGGGCGACAGGCCGCATCTTGTTTGTCCACTCATCTGTTGATGGACACTCGACGGGTTCTGCCTTTGCCTACTGTGACTGGTGCCACTCTGAACAGTTCACAAGTTGGAGAGTCCCTGCTCGCACTCGATCACCTGCTCACGTGGTCTGCGTTCAGCTATTGAGGAGCCGCCCTGCTCCCCACGGTAGCTGCACGTTTTCCTTCCTTCCAGTGAAGCTCCACATTCCTGCCAACACCTGTCACTTTCCAACTCTGGATACTTGGGCTGTTATTGATTAGACTCCCAAATCTCCACAGCCACCTCTGGTGGAATATCCTTCTGGGAGAACTAATGCACCCCACGTGGACCCCACACTGCCTCTGCAGATTTCTAGTGCAGCACTTGAAGACCGAGGTCCATTCATGTCTTTTCTCATCTCTGTGAGATCATCCCTCAAGACAGAAACCTGTCCCATTGGCCATCCCCTGGGACCCAGTAGATGAATCTCTGAGTGCCACGGTGATTAGTGATGTCTACACTGCTGGGGTGACAGCACCACACACAGTGGTGGAGGCTGTGTTGGGTCAGAAAGCTCATGACAGGGTTGAGACCTGAAATAGGTACCACATAGAGAACCACGTGCATGATGGCCATGCCCCCACATTTTGCCAAAGAAGATGTATAAATGGCTGTCCAGCACATGGGGAGATGTTCCATAGCATTAGTCAACAGAGAAAATAGAAATCAAGGCCACTGTGAGGGCTGGGGATGTAGCTCAGAGGTAGAGTGCTTGCCTTGCATGCATGAGGGCCTAGGTTAGATCCCTATTGTCACAAAAACAAACACCCACAATGAGAAACGTTTCACCTTCAGTAGGCTACTGCCACATGAGGACAGCCAGTTGCACCCTCTGTGAGGTACGGCACTTCACAAAGACACCCAACCCGCTGTTGCTTCCGTCAGGATTTCCTGGCCTCCAGAACCATGAGCAATACATGTCTCTTCTCATAAACCCCCTGCCTCAGGTATTTTACCATGGCAGCAGGAATCGACTAAGGCACTGGGTGGAAGAAGCCAGATACAAAGGCCACCACGTGTTGGGACTGGGGGTGAGGCTCCATGATGTGGCTCACCAGCCTAGCCTGCACAACGCCCTGGGTGGGATGACTCCATTAATATGGAGTGTCTAGAACAGGCAGATCCATAGAGCAGAAAGCAGGTTAGTGTCTGCACAGGGCAGGTGGAGGGCAGAATGGGCACAGGCATCCTTCCCAGGGAGAAGAAAGTGTTCTGAAGTCACCTGTGCTGGTGGTGGCCTGACATCTGTGAATCCACTGATAGCCAAAGGGCTGTGACCTCAAGAGGTGAATTGTATGGCATGTGTGCTACGTCCAACAAAGGTAGGCTGCAGGCTGGGCTCAGGTTTGTGGCCTGGCCACTACTGGCCAGTGACTTTCTCTAGGTCCCGGTTACCCTGGCCCTTCCCTTGACCTGGCCTGTCCCCTACCCCACTGCAGCTGGGGCTACAGCTCCCATGTGCTGCCTGCTCCTGTCTCTGGGGTGAGCTCAGCACTCTGGGCTCTGTGCACTAGGGTGCCACCTCCCAGAGCGGCCTGCCGAGCCCACGCCCACCTAGTGTGTGTGTCTGACTTCCTCCTGTGTTTCTAACAGCCTTCCCCCGTGGTTTTGTTTCTTCACTGTTTGGGGCACACACATGCACACGACGCCAAGATGCATTCATCGGTCTCTATTACAAATAACGACCTTACAGTCCAGCTCAACTCTCTGAAGTTTTAAGACAAGGCCACAAACGGAGGGCCTCTGAATTCCTCTGGCTTGCCTCTGGGCTTTGTCATCCCACCGTGTTATCCTGAGAAATATGCCCTATTTCAGAATCATATTAATTGCAAGATTTAAAAATCATAAGAGCTCACATAAAAATGTGGGCTTCTGGCTTCTCTTGACAGCTCTGAGACCGGGGACAAGGGTCCACGCTCCCACACGGCAGCCAACGCTGGAGCTGAGCAGCTCTGTCAGCTGTGGCATGCAGGAGCTGCCTGGTCGGCCTCCCTCCCCACGGTGTCCTAACGTCTGTCCCCATCAGTGTTTCTGTAAACAACCCCGATTTAAACTCAATGTGGTCTCACAATTGCTTCACTGGAGCCCAGCACCATGGCAGCCACCTGTAGTCCAGTGGATCCGGAGTTCAAAGCCAGCCTCAGCAACTTAGTGAGGCCCTAAGCAACTTCACAAGACCCCGTCTCAAAGTGAAAAATAAAATGGGCTGAGGATGTGGCTCAGTGGTTAAGCACCCCTGGGTTCAATCCCTGGTACCAAAAAACAAACAAACAAATGATAAACATAAAAAGGGCCGGGGCTGAAGCAGTAGTGTGGTACTCATAAGCACACACCAGGTCCGCGGCTCAACATCCAGGACTAAAGGGGGGAATCGCTCCCCTGGCTTCCTGTGCTTGTATTTTCTTCTACTATTCATTCAACAATCTTTTATTGTGTATCTACCATTCTCCAGGCTCTGAGTTGGCACCAGGGACTCAAAAATGAGAAAGACTAGGCCCCTGGCCCCTTGGGCCTTCTGGTTTGCAACCATCACCTTCCACCCTTCCGTACCTTGTCACAGGCCCACGGGCTGCTTCCCCAGCACATGGCATGTAGCACTTGGAAGGACAAGGTCAGACTCCCAGAAGAGCAGGGACTTGGCACCCAAGGGTGGGGCAGGGGCCAGAGGACCAGAGCTGGGGAGGCCAACCCCAAGGTTGACCCACAGGAGCTGGGAAGGGTTGCAGTACAGAGTGCAGACAGCTCACCACTCACTCTCCCCCTGGCATCCACTGGGAAAGGCCAACGGGTGGACAGATAGGCACAGAGGCAGGAAGGAGACACCAGGAGGGTTTTCTAGGCCCAGTGACAACGGGGAAGGAAGCATCGAGGGAGATCAGGGAAGAGGTAAGGAGTCCGGTGCCCTGAGCTGCATCTTAGGCTGCAGAAGATGGCGTGCAGAGCAAGGTCCCCTGGTTTCCAGGGTCAGCACTGTTCTCGGGAGGCTCCCTGTCTGTGGAGGGGAGCTCCCTGCTCCCTCATCTGGGCTCCTCAGCCTCCCCTCCCACTTCCTGGCAAACTGTGAGGTGGGGGTGGGGCACCGTTGGCCCTGGGGTTCTCGGAGCCTTGCACCTTCCTTCTCTGCCGCCTTCACTGCAGGATCACTTTGAGTGTGTTTTTCTTGGGGCCAGGGCATTTTGTCTTCTTTGGTCTTCTTGGGAGCCCATTTCAATACATCTCTAAGATCACCCTGGGATCCATTTTTGAGGTGCTTTTTTTCCTGATATATATATATATATATATATTTTTTTTTTTTTTGCTTTTTTGTTGTTTTATTATTTAATTTGTTGTTAGTTTTTGCTTTTATTTTTGGATCCAATACTTACCATTTGCAGTTTGTTGACTGCACACAGGTTGTTTTGTATGCTCTAAGACTGTCCTTCCTTTAGAGGGATTCATCTCCACGTTCCCGAGTTTGTTTGAAGCAGGTTTTCTCTTTTCTACACAAGGTGTCTGCCAGTACTTTTGGTCTTTCTTCTCTTCTAACAATGCTGTGTACCATGGACCCATGAAGCTGTCCATCTTTCTTCTAGCTGCAAGGACAGGAAGGAGGAACTTCCCTCCTGCCCTGAGGGGCCCTGAGTTCACCCAGTAGGAACATGCCTCTTTCCTAGTGAGGGGCTGGTGCAGGGCAGACATCCTTCTCTGAGGACAGTAGATTGGTCCAATCCTAGGATGCTTCCCAGGGAGCCAACATGCTGGCAGGTGGTAAAGCAGGCAGGCTTTGAACCTGACAGTTCTGTTCCTTCCCAGTCCTATGCCTGGCCCAGTCACCTAACCTTTAGGGACTATTTCTTTACCTGGAAGTTAGTAAAACCTGAGGATTACATGAGCTAATACTTAGCAGAGTAGCAGGCATCCTGACTGTGCTCAACTGCAGAGGTCACAGAAGCAGATCTGGGGATCTCACAAACCTGAGCCACTGCTGGCCTTTGGAGCCCTAGGTATGGCATTACCCCAGCTCCCCAGGTGCATGAGAAGCCCGATTCCTGGCCCTACCTCACTGGCCCTTCCAGCTCAGATCTGCCCTCAGGCAACTGCCCCAGGAGGAACACCTGCGCTCCACCCTGGACCCAGGCTTTCCCAGATGCACAGGATAAGTCAGGGTGGGCAGAACTATTTCTGTGAAAGCAGCTCAGGTGGAACTGTCCTGCACACCATTGAGGGCTGAAGGGATGTCCCACAGAGTCCCCAGGCAGCAAGGCCTGCCTAGGGCACTGATGGAAGGCTGTCACCTTCTGCCCTCTCATGTCAGATAGTCCTGTGGCAGTGTGACCCCTGCCACCTGGGGCAGAGAGCCTGCAGTGCTCACCCATCTAATTTCCTTTTTGTATAACTTGGGCAGGTCAATTCAGTTTTGCAGATCTCAGTTTTTCGGTCTGTAAAAAGGAAAAAAGCTACCCATTTCCAGCGAATTACTCTCCTCCCTTCACCTAACAGCATAGGGACGTGCATTCTGTAACCATCAACTCACTCTCCAAATGTGCGGGCCTCTCAGGGCCCAGGACATTCCTTGCAGGCAGTGGGCTTTGACGGAAGGTGCTTGAAGACTCCTTCTGGAGGCAGAGGCAGAGGGCAGCATGGCTGGCAGCCTTGGGCAGAGGTGAGTCAGGCCCCCACAGAAGTCTTCCAGTTTCTGATGTCCAATGGTCCTGCTGAAGGAGGCCTGGGAGCTCAGCAAGCAGTATCATTCTAGGACACAAGGGCAGGGCTCCAGGATGAGAGGGGAGAAGGAGGTCAGAGGCCACTGAAGGGACAGTGCTGGCTGCTGCTGCTGCTGTTGGCCAGGGAGCCTCTAGTGTGGATGACCCAAAGGGTGGGACACTAGTGAATCTGAAGTGGTCATGTATATCCCTAGAGAGGACCTCAGGGTCCAGGAGGCCCACATGAGAGACCCTGGACACTAGGGACAGAGGGCGCTGGCCAAGGCTGGACACCCCAGTGTCCCCAGTCTCTAGACTGCTCAAGTGATGGAGGCTGGGCAGGGTCTGACTCATCAGGGCTGTGGGCTGCTGGGCTAAAGCCAGGCCACTGGTCTAGCTGCAGCTCAGGGTGCCTCTCACCCATGTAGGCCTAGGCTCCAGCTGCACCCACACCAGGGCAGCAGCAGGCTGGGACACTGGTTGTGCTGCAGGGACACAGGCAAAGGTGACGCCCTGTGGCAGCCGGGCAGAAGCACCCTGGAGCCCACTGCCAGGGGCCTCTGAAGCTGAAGGGGAGATGTGGCTAAGGAAGTGAGCAGGGTCTCCCAGGCAGACGTGTGGGAAGGGCATCATGGCCAGAGCCCAGCATGGGAGACAGACGCCCTCCAGGGAAGCGGTGAGCCAGGTGGCTGGAGGCTTCGGGGGAGCTGGGTGCAGCCTAACGCAGAGGCAGGCCTTCCAGGCATGACACTGTCCACTGGCTGGCTGTTGCTCTGCCGGTTGCCTTCACACCTGGTTCCTGTTGGCCCCAGGGGACCCAACACAGTGGAGGTCTGGCAGCTGCTCTGGGCAAAGCAGCCTCCTTCCCTCCATTCTGGTGCTGTGTTCAGTCATGGCTCACAGCACCTGACCCTGTCCAACACCAGGCCCCACAGAGGACCTGACCCTGTCCAACACCAACCATCTCAACTACGGGAAGTGCCTCCCCCGAAAATACATCCTTCATTAGCTCACCCTCTCCTCCTGAGCAGAAGCAGGGTGCTGCTCTGGAGGCCCCGCTCCACCCAGTCTCTGGATGACGGTGCCCAGGCTGAAAGGCCTCTGCCATCGTCAACTGGGTTCCACAGCACACCTTCAGCCTCAGCGGCTCAAAGGCCGAAGTTTTATGCCTCATGGTTCACAGAGGCTGGAGGTCCGAGACCGAGGAGCTGGCAGGGCTGGTGTCCTAAGGCTTGCAGATGGCCATTCTCTTGTTGCCTCTTAGAAGGATCTTCTTCTGGGTACACCTGTCCTGATGTCTCTGTGTGTGTTGAAATTTTCCCTTCTTATGAGGACACCAGATTGGGCAGGGCCCACTAATGATCTCCAGATGGTCATGCTCTGAGGCACTGGGACTTAAGGGGATGCAGTTTGGCCCAGAGCAGCCACTGAAAGACCCTGGGCCTGGCCAGCGGCTGAGTCCTCTGGGTGAAGAAGGGCAGGGTCTATCCTAGGACCATATCACACTAGGGTGCTGCTTAGAGCTCCACTAGTGTCTGGTGGCTGATGTGGCCATCTCCCTGGACGCAGTTCCTTGAGACCTGGGCTCTGGGCCTCCTGGGCTCTGGGCCTCCCGAGCCGGCTGCAAGACTTTGTGGCCAATGTAGGACACTGAATGAGTAAACGTGAAGAAGCTGAAAGTCCCTGGCCACAGGGAGGAGGAGGAAGAGGCTCCAGAAGGGAGGCTGGCATTCCCAAGCCCCTGCCCACTCTGCCTTGCCTGGAAACCCCTCCACACATAGCAGCCTTGGCACTTGCCCCAGTCAGTCTCACATTGGCATGAGGTTTCCAAAGAGGTTTCATATCCATATTTCCCAAGGCTCAGAGCAGTAGTGTGGGAGGGAGGAAGCAGGGCAGGCCTTGCTGCCATCCACCCACTGCCCTGGGAGATCAGGTCCAGCTTGCCCAAGGGTGTGGTTCAAACTCTGGGCCCATCCCAAGCTGCAGGACTGTCCTAGGGCCTTGGCTGCAACTGGCCTGAGTGGGAGCTGGGCTCCTAGGGAGCAATGATTCATAGCTGTTCCTGCTCTGTAGACAGGCCCAGGGAGCTGGCAGGATCAGACCTGTACATGTAGCCACCCAGTGCCAGGCACGGCATCCAGGCCCCAGCCCTGGCCTGCCCACCTCCATCCACAGCACCAGGGCTGGACACAAAGAGCTCAGGGGGAGGACAGGCTTTCCTGTCAGTCCTGGAGCAAGACTCTGAGGCAAGCCCTGGCTATGCCAAGCCAGAAACCTGGGCTCTTTTTCTCTCCATACTAAGGATTAAACCCAGGGTGCTTTAGCACTGAACTACTCCTTTAGTGCCCCCAGCCTTTTGAGGCTGGTCTCAAACTTGTGATACTCCATACTCCTGCGTCGCTGAGATCACAGGCAACTGCCACTGTGCCAGCAAGAAACCCTGTACTTTCAGACAAGTTCCTGAATGTCTGAGCTGAAGACCCCTCATTGACAAGTCAGAAATAGATATACCCACTAAAGCAGTATTTGAGTGCTTACTATGTGCTGACCTTGGGGACAGAGATGGACATGAAAGGGGACAGACATGCTTACAGGGCAGGCGGGCGGCAGCGCCTGCCTATGTAGTGCTGGGGGTCCCTTTATCTGGGGTCAAGGACACCTCCCAGGGAAGAGGATGCTACTCTGGCTGGATAATGAGACAGAAGACTCCAGGGCCCCAGGGGTGATGATTCCACAAAGCTCTCAGGCTCTGTGCTCTCGTCCTTTGGGCCTGCTCAGGAGGGGAGGGGTCAGCTGATGTTGGGTCCCCCTGCACTGTCTCCTTAGTGATGGCAGGCTCCAGAGCTGTCCTCAGGGCCTGCTCCCTCTGCCCCTGGGAAGGAGACCTCCTTCTCCAGCAAGCCTTCCCTGCCAAGCGCCAGGCCCCTCCCGGGCCCACAGGATACCAGGGATCCAAGAGGACCGACGCCCAAGGTCACGCCGCTGCGGGGGCCCCACA
>NW_025999962.1:2116634-2178690 GCF_001458135.2 Marmota marmota marmota
GAGGGACCAGGGTGGGGGGACCTGGATGGGGGGCGGGGAACGGGATGGAAAGGGCCAAGGGACTGGGGGTAGAGAGGACTGGGGACGGGGATGGGAAAGGGGATGCCTGGGTGCTTGGCGACAGCTGGCAGGGAACTGTCCCCAGGCAGAGGGCACATACACTCCAGGGACCAGGACTATGATGAGCCTCAAGGAGAGAAAGATGTCAGAGGAAGATGGGAAGGGAGAGCGCTGGTAGCCCCCCACCCCCCCTGTGGTGGAGACCCCCGTTGGGGGCCCTCTAGCCAGTGGACAGCCGGGATCTGTCCCCTGGTCAGAGCTAGGAGATTGGTCATGGAGGGGTCCCCAGGGGCTGCCAGGCCCCTCCCCCATCTCGGTTAAACCTCAGGACGGATGCTCCTATTTAGCAGGGATCTCAAAGGAGAGGCACCTCGCAGGGTGGGAACTTGCCCTAGTGAGAAGGGGGCTTTTGACCTGTTGGGATGTGCTCCCTGCTTGGGGGTGGGGTGGTTTGGGGGCAACAGGTTGCCCACCTTGAGGACCTGGGGATTTGGAGAAACCTAATTTAGCTAAACATGAAAAAACACCCCACCCTGGAGGGCCCTGGTGCAGTGGCTGGCGTGAAAGAGGACCCAGGCTGCCCTCCCTGGGCCCTTGTGCAGTGTTGTCTGGTGGCCGACAGATTGGCAGAGGCTTATAAAGGAGAGGTCATTTGGCCCCAGGAGGAAGGGGGATTATAGAAGGTGGCCACTGGACAGGGAGAGCAGCAATGAGCAAAGCAGAGGAAACCAGGCCCGAATGCCGGGTGGTGAGCTTCATCCATTCCCTCTTCTGCCAGTTTTTGTTTTTGTTTTCTTTCTGGTGCTAGGGATGGAACCCGGCCTGGGGCATGCAAAGTGCGGGCCTCACCACTGAGCCATGCGCTTGCCCCTGAGGTTTGCACTGGGTGCCTGTTGAGGATGGGCCAGGCCGGTCCTGTAGGACATGGGCCACTGCTACAGTGGGGCATTTTCCATTAGAGGAGAAACGGGGACAGAGACAGGTGTGTTTGATGGAGCTAGGCCCCCGGGGAGAAGAGCCCCACAGAGACAGCGTCCAGGTTGACCAGGCGGGGTGATTGCTTTCTGGCACAGGATGGTCCAGTGGTCCTCAAATACATGTCTTCTTTGATGAGACCTGGAGAGATGGGCACTCTGTGTGACAGGGAGGGATCAGTGCAAGAAGCAGAACAACAAGTGGCAAGTGCAAAGGCCCTGAGACACCAAGAGGCCCATGTGACAGGAATGAGGGCCATGTATGTGTGTTGGTGGGGGGGATAAAATAGAGCAAGGTCCCCTGAGGTCTTATGGGCCAAGTGGGGACTGGCCTTTACTGTGAGTGGAATGGGAGTCCCTGGAAGGTTGTAATCAATTTAACTTTTCAAAGGATTCCTGTGGCTCTGCAAGGAGAACAGACAGGAGGGATGAGGCAGGTGACCTGGGAGGCCTTGGGCCCAGTTCAGGTGGGGATCGTGGTGGCCACAGGGTTCGCGTGGAGGGACTGGCGGTCGAGACCTGGAGAGGGCCCTGCTGGCAGATGAGGGTTTTGTTTCTAATCATGGGGGTGACAGTGGTGGTCACCTGCTCTGCTGGCGCTCTGAGTGTGAGATGCCTTTTTAAAATTCATTTTGCAGCCCCGGGGTCCAAATCCAGGGCCTCGAGCGGCTAGGCCTGGAGCCGGTGCGCTGAGCTGCAGCCCAGCCCGGTGTCTGTGGTGGGCAGTCAGGGCTGTGGGACTGGGAACCCAGGGGAACTGGGTGGGGTCAGTCAAGGGGCAGCCACAACCTGCGCCCGATTTCCAGCAGCTGTGGGCTTGGAGAGCCTGTCTGTGGCCGAGTGGCTGAGACTGGTCTGGTTCCCATTCCTCATGTCCCCTCTGGGAGAAGGTGGTGCTCAGACGTCACTCCCGGCCTCCCAACACCACTTTCCAGGGCGCACTTCTCTGTTTTTTTGCCCGTGACACTGATGTCTGGCCTGGGGCCCAAGTGGGTCACGCTTTCCTGAAAGCCTCTGGCTTCAGCGAGGGTAGAAGCCTCTGGCTTCAGCGAGGGTAGGTTTCCCCGAGCGCCCACTGAGTGCACTCCGCAGGGCCTCTGTCCTGTCATGCTGGACTCCGTGGCTGCTGTGGGGAGCCACTCCTAGTTTCAGCAGGGAAGAGACTGAGCTCAGGGGCCTGAAGAGCCCGCCCCGGCAGGGTGCCAGGCTCCCGGACCCAGTGCCAGCTACCGCGCTCCTCCCCACTGGCCATCTGGCCTCCCCTGGGCCTGAGCAGCCGTGTGGACGTGGACGGAGCCCCTCCAGGGGCATGTGTGGGTGGGAAGCAGCTGCTTGCTGTTCTGTGTGGCCCACGTGGCCAGCCACTAGTGCAGTCTCCGGTCCCCAGATTCTGGATTTGGTGTGGTGGCAGTGTCTGCTTTTAGTCTGCTGGTTTGGTGGACAGTGCTTCCACTGCCAGCTGCCCTTCCTCTCTGCTGAAGAGGTCACTGCTTCATTCCTGCTGAGTATGCAGGGGCGTTTATGTAGGATCACCTGAGCCTCCTGGTGTGACAGCAGTGGCCCTTGCAGAGGGGCCTGGGCTGCCTCATGGGTCAGAAGTGCTGGATGCAGCCACCATCTCTCTTTCTCCCTGCTGATTTTGCAGGCCCGAGTTAGATTGTTCTCCATTTGAGGTCAGTAGGGTCAGTAGGGCAGACTGTGAGCCAACTCACAGGACATTCAATTAATGTTAGTGGGTGGTGCTCCTGGCCCTGCCCCTCCCAGGTGCAGACACACCTGGATTGACTGGGTCGGTGATGGGAGGGGGAGATTGTGCAAAACCAGGCTCCCAGAGGGTGTGAGAGGACTCAGGAGGCAGCCCTGGAATCCAGGGATGGGCTGGGGCACGGCACCAGGCGGGGAGGCTACCCAGGTCTTTCATCTGCTCTTTCATTTTCTCCTATTTCAGATTGAAAACCGGAAGCTAAGAGTCGCTTGCACTTGGTGTGCAGTGGGGAGCGGGCTCTGAACCCAGGCACACACTCCTCCCCAGGCCCCAGCTGGGAAAGTGACAGGGGCCCGCAGCAGAGATAAGGACTAGCAGCGCGGAGGGCGGGGCTCTGCCGGTGGAGGCCTCCATTGAGAAGGCTGAGCCGGCAGTGCTCCCCTGACCGGGCCTGGTCGGAAGTAGGGCAGACTGAAAACAGGAAACCGGGGTGGGGAGGTTCTCAAAGTGGGTGGCTAGTTGAACTTGAAGCCGACTGGCCCCAGCTGCGACTGGCCCCAGCTGCGGCTCCCAAGGAGCTGAGGTGTGCACCATGGTGCCAGGCTAAAACATGATTTTAAAAGAACAACTTTATTGAGGTGTCTGTGCATGCAGTGGAGCGGGGGTGCCCCTCTGCCAGTGTCTCAGGAGTGCAGCGGTGCTGTCCCTGCTGGTGTCCTGAGTTCCCTCTGTGTCAGCGTCCATTGTTTGATGCTGGTTCCTGGCTCTCGGACCATCTCCACCTGGGGCTGTGCAGTAGGGGTGCCCTGTCCTCTGCTCCCCTTCCCTCCGGGGGTGCGTGGTCAGGTAGGAGGCGGGACATTCCTAGTCGTGTTGTACAGCGTTTTACATGAACATTACAAACACCTTTTTTTTTTTTAATTTGTTTATTTTATGTGGTGCTGAGGATCGAACCCAGTGCCCTACACACGTGGGGCAAGCGCTCTGCCACTGAGCCCCAGCCCCGGTGCACAGCCGAGAGCGCTCCAGGCAGCAGGAAGTGTGGCACTGAGCCTGTCTCCCCTCTGTGCTCACCTTCTTGTCCTTGAGGACCTGTCATTGTCTGGGTGTCCTTCGGACGGTAGCTCCCCGCGGTCGTCTTCCTGTTGGCTGATGCCGCCTCCCCCGCACTGTCTGTTTGCTCACTGTGTTTAGTTCTGAAATTCCACCAGGCTCTTCCCTGCAGCACCTCTCCCTGGTTGGACCTCCTCCTCTGCGAGGCTGCGCTCTCCTTGTGGGAGTGTGTGGTGGCTGTTCTCAGGTCCTGCCCTGTCACTGTCTCAGCGATGTCACCTACTGGTCTGTGTTGTTGTTGTTGTTGATGATGGACCTTTATTTATTTATTAACTTACATGTGGTGCTGAGGATCGAACCCAGTGCCTTTACACGTGCTAGGCGAGCGCTCTACCACTGGGCCGCAGCCTCAGCCCTACTGGTCTGTTTTTATTCAGCTGATTTTTGTTTAAAACCCGGACATTTCCGAAGAGCTCCACCCCCGGAGTGCCCTCCTGCGTGGTTCTGCTCTGGCCATCAGGTGACCTGGCCGTTCACGGGCTTACTTTCCAGTCCTCACCGCCCCGCGGTGTCCTGTCTCTCGGGGGCTTCTTTCCGTTCCCTCCCGCACGTGCAAGTTTGCCTGCACAAAGAGAGCGTGGGGACCACAGCCACCTCCATTTATACCTGTGACTCCCACGCCGGTCCTTCAGGCTTGGCATCAGGTGACGGGCTCCCTGGGTGCCAGGCACTTCCTGGCTCTGGGAATGCTGATGAATTTGACTTGAGTCCCCGACACTGTGCTAAGACTCTGCCCTGTTGGAGGTCCTCCCCACTTCCAGCCGTGCTCGGCCTGGTGGGCACAGACGCAAGTCCCTCTCAGTGGGGTGGCCACGTCCCGCCAGCCCAGCCTTCCAGGCCTTGCCACTGCTTTTGTCATCAGGTGAGGCTGCACTTGGGTGGCGGGTGGCTAGTAGTGGGCTTCTCTGCGGGCTCTGCACATGGGCAGCCAGGTGAGCCGGGACTTTGTCCTGCCCCCGCTGGCCGAGGTCCCCCACCCTCTGTCCAGGGGCTTGTGCTTTCTGGTTTTCACCGAGTCACCCGCCCTGCTGCTCCACAGCACAGCTGCCCTTGGCCCCGAGCTGGGGCAGGAGAAGGACGCACCTGGAGCTTGTGCACACTGCTGCTGCTTCAGGGCCAGCCTCTCTGGCCGTCGCCTGCTGGACATGGACTTTTAGGGTCCTTGGTTAGTTGCCCTTTCTTCAGTCTTGTCCAGAGTATCCAGTGGTACTCCACGGGGGAGAGAGGACACTGGGCTTACTGCCTGGCGGCCAGACCTGGTCTTCGGTGACCGTTATGGAACCTTCTGGAAGGTGCCGAGTTTTCCAGCCAGAGAGGTGCTCTGCTAGAAGTTCTTGGTTAGGATTTTGGGTTTGGGGACTGAGTTCCTGGGCTCCTGTCCCGCCCACCCTCCCTGACAAGTCCCAGGGCCCTGGGTGGAGTGCACCCCCAGCCACTCCTCCCACTCTCCCTGCAGCTCTGCACCCCATGAGCATCTCCTGGGCCTGCAGGTGGAACCCTCGGGTCCAGATGGGCAGCCCCAGGCCTCTCTTGGAGGTGAAGTGTCCAGGCACTGGGCCTGGCATGACCAGAGGCAGAGCCGTCCTCACTCAGGGGCAGGGGGCTGGGGGCTCAGGTTGTGGTGGTTTAGCCCTCAGGGCTCCCTAGTTCCCCCAACAGGAGGAGCAGTCGGCTCAGGAGCCTCAAGCCTGTGCTTTCAGGCTCCCAACCCAGCTCAACCCCACTGCCTCCCAGTGCCTCAGGGCCTTTGTACTGGCTGTGCCCCTGGGTAAGGCTCCTTCGTTTGCCCCATCCAATCTGCCCTGGTCTCACTTCCTTGTGCAGGTCCCCTGCCCCCATACTGCCAGCCCTGCTTTCCATAGCATGGGCACCGTGGCTAAGCGGGTGGAGTGGTGGACTGGTTCGTATGGCTTGTGACTTCTGGTGAGAGTGCTCACTGCCAGAGGGCAGGGTTTCCTGTTGGTGCCTCCTGTCTAGACGACCTCTGCTGCAGGGTAGAGGCTCAGCACACTCAGCCGTGAATGGAGGCTGGGGCCTGTGCTGAGGGCGGCTGTCTGGGCTTTAGGGGTCCCTCTTTGGTCGCGGGATCCACTCATGTATCTGAGAGCTGACTGCCCCCAGGAGGACAGCACAGCGGGGAACTTCAGGGCAGAGGGTCCAGGACTTGTGCCTGGAAGGATCTGGAAAAGTAGAGCAGGACTGCACGGCTGGCTGGACCTCAGCTGTGCCCAGCTGGCGCCCCCTCCACATGCCTGACCAGGCAGTGGGAATCTGGCTGCTCTGCTTGCCCTCTGCCCTCCGGGTCCCTCTTTAGCTTAGTCCTGTCCCTGGTCCCCTTCCTGCCCCTTCCCAGGTGGCATTTGTTTCTTCAGAAGGTGTTGAACCTGCCGTGTGTGTGACACGGTGTGAGTCAGTGTGCTGTCAGAGGAGTGGGCAGCAGTGACAGCTGCCACTCATCAGCCCTGACCAGGCCAGACGCCTTCTCAGCCTGCTCCCGGTGACGACCCATCGATGCTTTCGGACCCCCCTTTGCAGACGAAGTGACAGAAGCACAGAGAAGTGAAGCAAGGCGGCACCGGAGCTGGGCTGGACCTCAGGGCCTGACCCCGACTTCGTCCGTCCCCCTTAACAAGTAGCATCTTTGGGGCCAGAGACAGAGACGGCTGTGAACGTGACTTTGGTGAGGAAGAGGAGGGAGGTGGGGTGGGGTGGAGACCCACCTTCATCAGACTAGACTGGAGAAATGGCTCGGGGACTGGGTTTGCTGCCACCTCGGGCTCAGAGTACCAGGATCAGCCGCACCAGGGCTGTGCACGGGGCCCCCAGGCTCCAGGGGTAGTGGGTGTGTCTGCCTGGCGGGCTGAGTCTCCCTGTTCCCTTTAGACTTGTAGCCAACATTTTAAAATCAGAAGATTTCACATAAAAATCAAACGGGACACAGCTGGTGCCACTCCCCCCTCGCACAGCAAGCTGGACTGTGAGGGGACGGCCTTGACATCCCCTAGTGGAGGGTGCCTCCAGGCAGCAGGGGCAGTGAGTGCTGGACACCGAGTCCCTGGCAGCAGGGTTTGACTCCAGCAAGGTCCTGGCTTCGTGTTTAGGAGTGGAAAGTTACCTTAAGTGACATTCGCACTCAGGGAAACACGTGTGTGGGCAAGACTTACAATGCCCTTTGTTCTCAGCGGAAGTCGCGGTCTCTTGAGGCCACTTTGGTCTGCCCCGACGTGTGGCCTTCCTCCTGCTCTGAATTCACACTGCGGTTTTGGGTGCTGCCACTCACCCAGCCCTGGCAGGAGGTCCAGCAGCCGTCTGCCCCCGCTCATACCTAGAGCTGGGTCCCAGGGGGTGCTCAGGGTTGCTGGGGACAGCTGGGAGCACCCTCCCAGGTCCCTGGTCAGTCAGGAGCAGAGCTTACCCAGGTCCCCAGCAACGCCTGGCCTGCTGTCAGGAGGCCTTGCAGGGGCCTCCGCTTGCTTTTCTGCTGCCTTTGTGTCCTTTTCTGTCCTGTAGGGTTACAATTGGGTCTATCCAAAGGGCTGTGGAGGTTTGGGACTGGCAGGACCGTAGGTGACCACCTGTGTGTTCTGCCAACAGTCAGAGCAGTGAGCCCACGCTGTGTACTGGGGGGTACTGTGCACCACATGCCCTCCCTCCTGGAGCAGAGCTGTGACGTCCCCTCCATCGTCCCCTCCATTGTCCCCTCCAGGACCTGTGCCCGTGCTCTGTGGACCCATGCAAAGCTCCTGCAGTCCCGTCTGGGACTCTGTTTTTGTCTGTTCTGGAATCTGTGGCCATGTGGTGGCCTCTGTGGGTGACGGTGGATTAGACCCTGGGTGTGGAAGACACTTGAGGTCACTGTAGTGTCTTCTTGACACTCCTTTCCAAACACAGCAAGCCATCAGCACGCAAGCCCTAGCACGTCAGGGCATCTGCAGAGCTACCCCGGGCCTCAGGCTGACTCACCGGAGGCCAGTCTCAGCGTAAGGAGGATCCACCTGACCGGGACCTTTGGACAGGGCAGGATTGTGTGACCACTCTTAAGTGATGGGCCTTTTTGGTTTTGTTTGTTTATTTTTCCGGGGATTAGGCCCAGGGCCTTGAGCCTGTGAGGCGTGTGCTCTACCCCTGAGCTGCGCACCCGGCCCCGCAGGTGAACCGCGACCTGCAGGTGTTTCTGGGTCCAGTGGCACTGGGCAGTGGTTTTCATAGGCAAATGCTCGTCTGTCATTTTAATGAGGTCAGGTGTTCACATAGCAGAAGCCGTGGTGTGGCTGTTGCCAGGAAACGTGACTCTCAGGTGTCCTTCCCCAGGGAAGCCCTTGTTGCTGGTGCCCCTGCCTAGGCTGGTGTGCACAGGGCAAGGGGCCCCCTTCCTCACCTGCTCTCCCACAGCAGAGCTCCCAGCGTGCCCTTGTTCTGTCACGTGTCCCCATGAGAACTGAGGCCCCGGGGGCCTCCCAGATAGCTGCCAGGAACCCCGCAGAGGAGCGCATCCTGCCCCCCTGGCCCCCCTCTCCACATGGGTATCTATGTGCCCATGCACCTGTGTCGCCACAGACCTTGCTGCCCTCGAGGTACCTAGGAAGCCCCCGGAATGCCGTGTGTCCAGGAACTCCTGACGTCAGAGCCAGAAACAGAGAATGGGATGGAAAACACAGATGATGGAACTCGGAGTCCCCTCGCTGGGCCCCGCCAGCGGGGCCAGGTGGCTGCCCGTGCTGCAGTGGTCAGCAGACAGAGCAGCTGCAAACTCAACCACTGGCCAGAATAGGGAGCCAGGCCCCTGGCTTTTCTGGAGTGCGAGGCCTCTGACCACCCTGCACTGTAGGAGTGCGCACCGAGGCTCAGCCACGCTGGTCCTGAGGGCGCAGGGGAGTCATCTGTTGTCAGAGCTGCAAACTCTCACCAAGGTCTGGTTATGAGGTCTCCTGTTTGGGGAAGGCCTGCCGCAGGAGGACATTCTAATGCACTCTAACGTCAGTTCTGGTATTTGAACCAGTACTAACTGTCCGGAGGCGGGTCCTCCCATTGTTGGAGGAAAGACCTGTTCAGAGGGTTCAGAGGTGAGAGAGGGTCAGGTGAGCTTTGCTGTCTGGGCCCGAAAATCAGGGCCTGGCTGCGCTCGGCCAGCAGGCTCGTGCAGCTGTTTACAGTGGGGCTTGTAAAATGGGTGCCCGGCTGGCCGCCTGCTCTGGCTGTCCCCCAGCCAGCTCCCGTGCTGCGAGGCGGCTGTTCTGGGGAAGCCTTGGCCAGTGTCCCGTGTGGTGGTGGGAAGGCTCTGGGACGAGGATTGGCCAGATGGGACTCTGCCGAAGGCGAGACCTGGGCAGGTGATCCGGGGCAGGACGCAGGCATCTGAGTAACGGGTCCCTGCGCTCCAGACTGTGAAGGAAAGAACTTCCTGGTAGATTTCCAAAGCTGCCCGTGGTGACTTGGGTGAGTCATCTGCCCTCGCGTTGGTTCCTGGTCTGTGGCACGAGGACCCTGGCATCTACCTTTGGGTGTTGTGGGGAATCTGCCTCTCATACGTGGGCACGAATCACACTCAGGGTGGCCCTTGCTCTTGGGACAGGCCTCTGGTAAGCCAGCGGAGTCAGCTTGCTGCCAGCGAGGTCCCAGGCTGACTCAGTGTTGGGGAGGCCCCTATGGACGCCCCCACAGCTCTTTGTGCAGTAGGCAAGGCCACTGGAACACTGGCCTTATCTGGGCAGCGTGGGCCCCGGGTCAGGATGAAATGACCCTGGAGCTGTGCTGGGCGGGGACCAGCCTCCTGCTCTCAGGGCTCCAACAGTGCCTGCAGGACTGAGGTCCTGAGGTCGGGGTGTGCTCCCTGTATGTTTGGGGCAGGCTGGGCAGGACACAGCGATGCTGGGCGGGGACAGGCAGGGGCTGTGCAAAGGGGTCTAGCTACATCCTGAGGGGGTGGGAGAAGCCGCTGGCAGACCCAGGTACAGCAATGACATCTGTCAGACCTGTCTGGGTGCTCACTGGGCCACCTGAGGAGGAGGTTTCAGGGGCACAGTGGGTGGCTGTGCAGTGACAGGTTCCGTGGGAGACTCTCAGGGCAGCAGGGTAGGATGTTGGAGGCAGACATGGTGATGGAGATGGAGGAGGAGCCCAGGGGCCCTGGCTTGTGGGCAACCTGGTACCTGGGTGGCGCACTATTCCCCAGGCTCGGGGTGCCACAGGGACAGCGGTTTCTGGAAGGAGCAGAGGAGCAGCATGGGTGGCCTTGGATTTAGAAGGTTGGGTCTGAGGCCCTCAGAGGCCACACAGGTAGTCTGCCTTGGCTCTGGATTGTCTGTGGCTCTGGGGCCACACTTGTGCCCAAGGCTGGCCTTAGGTCAGCTTGAGCAATGGGGGAAGAGTGTCAGAAGTTCCCCTGCTCCAGGATGCTGGACTGTTCTTGCTGCAGGGGGAACGGCAGTCTGTAACCACCCCGCAGGTGACCTGTGAGGTGCCGGGGAGCCAGCCGGGCAGCGGGACGCGGTGGGTGTTGCAGATGCAGAGCGCCTGGCAGGGCTACTGCTCCTGAGAAGGAGGCCACTGCAGATGGGGTGGGTCAAGGCTGGGACCAATGAGCAGCAGCTGGGGTCCTGGCCTCCTGTCCCGCCTCCCACCTCACCTGGTTCACCATGGCCCCTGGGTGATGTTGTTCACGGAGTTCCCCACAGCGTGTGGCCACACGGCCTTGCCCCAGCTGGTTCGGGCTGGCCTGGGCAGTTCTTCTCCTCCAGGCAGATCCTGCCTCTGACCCCAGGGATGCTCCAACCCCATGCAGTGCAGAGGGCACAGACACAAGTATTGGGAGCCCTGACCCCCAGGCCCCTCACCCGCAACACCTTCCCCAGTGCAAGCCCTTATTTATTTATTTATTTATTTATTTATTTATTTATTTTTTAAATATTTGTTTATTTTTTTAGTTCTCGGCAGACACAACATCTTTGTATGCGGTGCTGAGGCTCGAACCCGGGCCGCACGCATGACAGGCAAGCGCGCTGCTGCTTGAGCCACATCCCCAGCCCAAGCAAGCCCTTATTTATGACGCTGCCGTTGCACTTGGTGTCCCCACAACACTGGCTGATGCGTGGTGCCTGTGTGGGCCAGCACATGTGGGGTGACCAGCAGGGTCGTTCAGCACTGGCTGCTCTCTCCTGTTTCCAGGGCCTTGGTGCCCGCTTCTCCCGCTGCCCCTGTGACCCAGCCTCAGTGCACGGTGACTTACGGTGCTGTTAAGGTTTCCTGTGGGGCCAGAGGCAGCCCGGGTTGGGGTGTTGGCCCAGAGTGACCAGCACCGCTGCCCTCCCAGCACCGCAGCTAGCTCCCCCAGGGACTCGCCGTCTGTTATTTGCCTGCTCATCAGAAACGAGACGGTGGAGGAACCTGCCAGGACGGGCAGGTGCCCGGTGACCTGGGACCTAGCGAGCCTGCTGCTGGCTTTCTGCTCTGTGGGGTACCGGTGCCAGGTGCAGAGTGGCCCTTGGTTAGCCCAGGGTGCAGGCCTGTGGGAGGCACAGCCCCTCGGCAGCCGCTTTTCTGTGACTTTTCTTTTGTGCTTGAGACTTCCTCACCCTGTATTTTGGGTCCCTGGGGCTGAACCTGACTCTGCCCTGTTCCTGGTGACGATTTGTGGCTCTGCTCCTGCCCACAGCGAGGGGTCCTTGACGGGGATGATGGGCCTTCGTGGCCACATCCCCTGGTCCACGCAGACCTGCTGCCGGGTTCCAGGCCTGGCTGCGCCGCGGGGCCTCTGGGTCAGGGAGGGCAGCTCTGCGCCCCCTGACGCTCCCCCCAGGTGAGGGTGATTCTCACCCCTCTGCTGGGTTTCCTTCCCTCTTCGTGTTAGTGCACACATCACGCGTTAAGGCAACACGCATGTGAGCACAGCCTGCCGGGATTCTGTTTTAATCCCACCAGGGGACAGCCACCACCTTCCGTGGGCCTGGATGCAGCCAGCAGCCCCTGTCCCTGCTGCCGTGCACCTTCTTTTTTTTTTTTAATTTTATTTTTAGTGCCACTGGCGATGGGATCCAGGGCCTCCCACGTGTTTGGCAAGCCCTCCACCACAGAGCACACCCGCGCCCCAGCCCACTTTCAGTGGTCCCTGCCACACCCAGGTCACCACACACCTCTGCTCAAAGCCAGCCCAGCTCCCGTCTCACTCCAGGGAGGCCACTGACTGCTCTGTGGTCTCGCCGGCCTCCCCTCTGCCTCTCCATCCCTCCCCTCGGCCCTCGCCGCCTCTGCTCCCCTCTCTGGCCCTGCCTCTTGGGCTCTCCCTCCTTCTGAACTATGTGGCTGACCAGAAGGCCTCCGCTCCACCCCAGGGGAAGACCGCCCTGCAGCCCTGCTTGTGTGTCTCTGTGGCCTCTTCTGTCTCTGTATTTTCTGCTCCTGTCGCAAGGGGCAAAAGGGCCACATCTGCAGTTGAGGGGGGAGAGAAAGAATGTCCACGTGCTTTTTTTTTATTAACTTTACTTTATTTATTTATTTATATGTGGTGCTAAGGATGGGACCCAGCACCTCGCACGTGCTAGATGAGCGCTCTACCACTGAGCCCCAGCCCCAGCCCCTCTGTAGGTTCTTGATCAAGAAAACGACGATCCTTAATGCAAGGCGCTGCCATAGACATAATCAATTCACAGCACACAGTTCTAGATTAATTAATTCTAAGCACTGCAAACACACTCAGTCATGACAGGCTCCTGACAGACATTCCTTCTACATGCTAAGTTCAGGTGCTGGGTGTAAAGTCTCAGGCCTTAGGCTCCAAGTCCACAGATGCCCACTCACTCAGATGCCGTGATCAGGTCAGGAACCAAGGCAGACTTCCCCTGGGGTGGAGCCGATGGCCAGCTGAGGGGATCAGACACCTCCGGACGTCACCTCGGGAGTCTTGGAGAAGCCTGGCCTCGGGGTTTGGCCAGCGTGGCGTGTGACGCGTTTGAAATCTCGTACTTCCTTCTTTGATTTTTCAAGTCTATTGATCTAAATTGCAGGTCCAGGAATTATTCGCTTGTGAGAGCTTTTATGTGGGTCATCCTGTGAGTCACTTGAGGCTTCAGTCATTTTGTGGCGTGGTACTGACTCTTGTCTAACTCTCTCCATTTGGATGTGGAGACACTCGCCTGGCTCCCACTCATGCCTCGCAGCCTGTGACCCTCCTGTCATCGTAGTTGTGATGATTACGGAGGAGCGGGAGATGCTGGGGTCACGGCAGACAGTTTGACCACGTCCATGTGTGGCTTACTCTATTCCTGCTCCTGACACCTGCCCCAGCCGGCCCTGAGCTTGCTGCTGAGACACACAGAGACCTCCTGTTAGCTCCTGGTCCCCTGGGAAACAGAAGAGGTCGGGGCAGTCGGGGGGACTGAGTGCAGGGTCATATTGAGGCTGGATTTGGAGGGGCCCCTGAGGACGAGGCCAGCCCTCCAAAAATAGGGACCTGTTGGGAAGGCAATCTCTGGGGATGAGGAGCCGTGGTGGAGAGCTGTCTGGGGGTGGGAAACCTGTTGGGTGTGTGGGTGTGGGTTTTGGGACACCTGCCCGGGAGCCTGGGGGGTGGTCCTGTGTGCCACTTACTCACAGAGTGGAGAAGAACGCATAAGAAGCAGGCAGAAATTGCATTTTGGAGACAGTCGTGAAATCGGGACTTCCCGGGTGCCGTGAGCAGGCTGCGCTCCCAGCTGGCCTCTGCCTCCTCCCCCCCCCCGGAGCCCAAGGGCCCAGCTGTCAGCCTCTCAGAGCTTCAGAGGAGCAGGAGCTCAGCTCAGACTGTCCCTCCCTGGGTCCTTGTGTTTGGCTACCACAGACAATGGCTTTAAAACAGATGCAAGTGACCACAGAGGCCATGTAACCTAGCTGGTGACCTGTCCTGGGTTCACAAAATCTGACTATTCCAATAACTCGAGAGAACGACAAAGCACACAAACACACAGAAGTACCTTTTCAAAATCTAGGACGGCTCTCCGACCTTAAGGGTCCGTGGAAAGAGAGAGAGCCACCAGAATTCTTTATTCTCATATAGGGGACACAGGGGGAGGTTCCAAGGAACATTCTATCCCAAATAGGGCAAAGGGGTAGGATTACAAGTCACAGGTGGGTGTAGTCAACCCCACGGGTAACGCCTCCTCCTGGAGCCACGCCTTGTTCCAGCTGGGGTGACGCCCTTGTTACTGCCAAGGTGACAACTGTTCAGGACCCGGGGCATCAGGACTTAACACATAAGAGGGATTCATGAGGAAGCTTTGGACTCCAGCCTGCCTGTTCCCAGGGGCCCTGCTTGCCGCCCCATCCCCGTGACCTTCTGGGGGGTCTTTCACGACCTGCCATCCCCACAGCTGAGCTCCCAGCACTTCCTCTGATCTGTGGTTCTGTGACTGCAGCCTGCTGGGGACCTGAGGCGGGCGGGCGGCTCCTGGGCTGGTGTTAGAGAATGTCCCTGCCACGTCTCCCTTCCTCCCTGCTCCTAGGCACCCACAGCCTTTCCAGAGCCCCCCCAAGCTGGGTCCTGACTCTCACATTTGGTGGCCCTGGTGTCCCGCATCCTATGTGCCCCCTTCTGCCCTCGGGGACAGACTGTGGCATTGGAACATGTCTCTTCATATTTCATGCAGCAGCTGGGCAGGGGGTCGGCATCGCGGCTTGAACTGTGGGCGAGTCATGTGAAGAGCAGCAGTGGTGTTTGATGGGTGCTTGGGCCACTGTCGTCTGGTGACCCCTGGTGCCCGCTCTTTCTTATCCCTGAGCCATAACCCGCGTCCAGACTCCCTCCCAGTTCTCTAACCAGGGCGTCCAGGCAGGTGACCTCAGCATTTCGGAGCGAGCTGACTCCTGTGGCTGACGCACGTCCGTCTTTGCAGATGCCTTCTCGGTGCCCGTGTCTGAGATCATCACCGTGGAGGAAGCAGACACTCACAAGAAGTGCCACGCCAGTGGCCTATGGCAGAAGATGGGACAGCCTTGCGCATTCACAGGTGAGGGCACCTGGGTGTCACCTCCCGGTTCTCCTTCGGCTCTGGGCAGGTGACGCATGGGGAGGGGGCTTTTCCCCAGGCCCACTAGTGCAGTGGTCTGGCTGCTCCTTGTTGACTCTTCATCTCCCCAAGGTCCACTTCTTGTCATTGTCCACTGTCTGTTTTCTTATTCTCCTTGTTTTCAACGTGGCTTGAAGGACCTGAGAAGTGGCATGTTGTATCTGATTCACACTGTCACTGACTCCTAGAGAGTGAGCCCCTGGCTTGCAATCAGGGCGAAGCTGTGGGTGGTGTGTTCCCCGCTGCCTGTCACCCACCCTGACCCGTGCATGCCCGTCTCTTGCAGTTCACTGTGTGAAGCGAGCTCGACGTCACCGCTGGAAGTGGGCACAGGTGACTTTCTGGAGCACGGACGAGCAGCTGTGTCACCTGTGGCTGCAGACCCTCCGGGAGCTGCTGGAGAGACTGTGTATGTGTGTGTTCAGACTGGTGAAGGGCAGCTGCGGCAGGCGCAGGGCCAGGATTTGACTGCCCTGGGCATGACGGGTGGTTTCCTGATGCTAGGTGTATAGAGGGTGGGTGGGCTCTGCAGCAGGGCACTGGTGTGAGCCCCAGGTGACTTCGTGGCAGCCAGACCCGAGGCAGGTCACTCAGCCTCCCGGGCCTCAGCTTCTTTCTCCAGAGGTGAGGATGGAACAGGTCGTGGAAGAATCGCCCCTGGCCGGGCGCATCTACAGGGCAGCAGGGGCCCAGTGTGTTCGTGACTCTGTGCTCGTGGCAGGTCTTCCTGTCACCTTGAAAATGGCAGGCGCTGCTCCTGCTGAGCCCGCAGCACCACCTCATGGTGTTGGTGCAGCCAGCTCACAGGTGCAGCCCAGGGCGGGAGCGGCATGTGCTGGTCAGCCTTGGCCTTTTGGACCACTCTGCATCTGTGTCCAACAGTGAGTTGTCGTGCCTCCGAGGAAGGCTCCCCCCGCCCACTTCACAGGAAGGCCTTCCTTGGGAAGCGTGTCTTGTGACTCCCCTGGGGGGGAGGACTTGTGTTTCTGCATTGCTGTGCCCTGTGGCCCTCCAAGTCCGTCTGATGGTCCTTCTCTGAGCTCTGCTCCTCTCCCTGTCCTCCTGTGCAGCTTCTCCTGCCTCCTCTGTCTGACTCCAGGCCCCCCTCTTGCCCCGACTTACCCCCCGCCCCCAGTCTGTTCTCAGGAGACTGCGAGCTGTGGAGTCGAGGCTGGAGGCCTGGGGAGTAGACTCCTCTGGAGTGACGTGGATTTTATTTCCATGGAGTTCTTAGAAAACCCCATATGATTGTGCATTTGGTATGGTCTCCTGGCATCTAAAAATAGCACATGGTCCTGTTATTCCACTATCTAGTTGAACTTCTCCTCTGTGACTGCTCTAGTGTCTCATTGCAGTAAAACATAGACACACACCCACTGAGCGAGGGGCTGGGTGAGCTCTCGCACGGACACGCTCGCCACACACCCAGGCCTGGAAGCACAGTGCCCCAGGCCTCAGCCCTATGGCCATTACTCCAGGGCCACTGCTAGCTGCCTTCTAAACAGCCAGATCCCTTGCGCACCCTACGCAGCTGGGTGGTGTGACCTGCACTCTTCTGTGTCTGCATGGGACTGAACTCATGAGTGTGACGTTTGCCACATGGTGTGTGGTTGCAGGTGGTTCCTCCCCAGCCGTGTGGATTCCCTGAAGGGAATGCACACTGTGTCACCCAGTCATCTGGATGGCCCTCTGTGGGCCACTGTGCACGTCAGCGTCCCCCCATCTTGTGAAGCCTTTTTGTGCATGATCATGCGTATCTGGGGTGATACCCAGCAGTGGACTGGGCAGCCCCACAGTTCCCTGAGGTGGCGGTGGTGCTCGGTACCTTCTGTCTGGGGGTGCGTTCCTGCTGCTCCGGGTCCGACCGCACCTTTGCACCTTAGCCGGTGTGTGAGCTGCCCTGTATGCTGCTGCACGATGTCCCCAATGGTCGAGAAGCCGGGCAGATGCACATCCTCATGGGGTTTCTGTCGGCCCTTTGCCCACTATCTGTTGGCTTGCTCCTTTCCTTGGTGGTCGGTGGGATCCTGATGTTCTGTGGACCTGACTTTCATCAGTCTGAGAATCACAGTTGGCTCCCCGCCTGTGTCTCGCCCGGGTCCCTTGTTGGTGCCTTCTGATGGACTGGCATTCCTGACCGCGTAGTCGGGTTGTCTGTTTCCCTTTAGCTTCATGGTCAGCCTGGCCACTGGACAGCCTCTCCCACCCTGGGGTCAGGAAGTGCTGTCTTCCCCGAGCCCCGCTGCCTCCTCACGCACGTGGCCCACAGTCCCTTTGGATGGAGGACATGGCCGAGGCTCATCTTCTTTTCATACTATGGTTATTTTTGCTGCACTGGGGAGTGAAGGCAGGGCTGCTCTCCACACCCCCAGCCATCTTTATTTTTTATTTTATTTTGCTTTTTTGAGACAGTGTCTCTCCGAGGTGCCCAGGCTGCCTGGGAGTTGCAGTGCTCCTGGGTCAGCTCCTGGGTTGCCGGGACCGCAGGTGTGCTGCTGTGCCCGGCAGAGGTCTGCTGCCTCTGGACACACTCGGGGCCCCGCCACCGGGGGAAGACGGCCTTTGCCCTCTGGGCCATGGTGCTGCCACTTAGGCTTTTGCCCTTTGCAGCTGCTGTGGAGCCGTGTGACAGAGCTGTCCTGCCTTGCTTCTGAGACCCGGCCAGCTGGCTCGATACAGCTCAACACGGAGCTTTTGGCTTCCTGTCACGCACGGCGGTGTCCCCTGTGATTGGGGCAGTTCTGTCTCCTCGTTGTCCCTTCTCCTCCTTCTGCCAGGTTTGGGCCGACAGTGCTGGGGGCAACACCTTGGTCCTGACCTTGGGCAAGGTTTTCCACATTCACCCTCAAGACAGTTTCTTAGGATCTGAAGATATTTTAAAAATCAGATTAGGGAAATTCTCTTGCAGCCCCAGTTTTCTGAGAACTTTGGTTTTTAACTCATGCTTGGGAGTTGAGTAGATGCTATTTCTGCATGTTGACATGATGGAGGGCTTTGGAGCTAAGCTGTGGGACACAGAGACTCTACTGATGACCCTGTGCACTGGAGCCGAGCCCCTCGGCTTCTAGGAACACCTGCTGTGCCCATGCTGCGCTGCATCTCTGTATAGGTGACAACAGAACTGCCACTGTGGTGGCACCTGCCTGCTTGCTGTCTAGGTCACGAGCGTCCAGAGGTTTCTCCTGGATGGTGGCACCTGCCTGCTTGCTGTCTAGGTCACAGAGTGTCCGGAGGTTTCTCCTGGGTGGTGGCACCTGCCTGCTTGCTGTCTAGGTCATGGGTGTCGGAGGTCTCCTTATTCTGTGTTCTGGAAGAGTTCATATAACCTCAGACGGGTTGTTTTGAAGTACGTGGTGGAATCTGAAGTGGAAACATCAAGGCCCGGGTTCCTGTGTGGAGGTTTTATAATGCTCCCCAGTCTTTCCTAGGCATGAGAGTATTCAGATTTAAGTATCTTCTGACATCTTTGGTAAATTGTGCTTTTTATGGAGATGTGGGTCCACCTCACACACATCTAGAAGTTGCAGCGTGAGTTCCCAGCACCCTCTACTTCCTTTGCGCCATCTGCCTCCTGGAGTGATGTCCCCTCTGCCTCCTGGATGGGTCACTTGTGTTTTCTCCACTCTTCTCTTTTGGATTGATTAGAGATTTATCTCTCTTATGAGTCTTTTCAAGGAACCAGCTTTGGTCTTGGGGTTTTCAGGCATGGTGTCCCCTCGTGTCTTATTAGGAACACTGTGCACATGCGAGACCCCGGGGGACGGCTCTTCACACTTCTGGGTGCCCCACCACGATTGGGCTGTTCGGTAGTGTCCACCCCTGATGCATAGTCATGGTTTTGCTGCATTTCTAAGTAAGTGGCCGTTCAGCACGCTGGACCCTTGGACGCTTTGCATGCCTGTCACAGTCGAGGCAGCGATGGTTGTAATTCTGGGGTGGAATCCATCGTACCTTGGCGACTTGAGACACACATTGTGTTCACTGGGTCTTGAATCAAGCACTCCTGTGCTCTGTGCTCCGACCTGTGAGATGTCCATGCCAGCAGGCCCCTCTTCTCGGCTGGTGTGGGCTGGACTTGTCTTGTGCCCGTCCTGTATCGTGGACTGCTGGGTGCGAGCAGCTGTGGGGGTCTCTGCTTGGTCTTGGCGTGTTTCACGTTGGTGGTGTTCTATGGTTCTCTCCCTTTTGTGAGTGAAGAATGCTCTTCTTGTTTGTCCAGCCACCTCCCAGGGACCCGGGTACCCACACTGGCTATCGCGAGGCCTGCAGCAGTAGGCGTTTAGGTCCTGGTTTCGCTGTGGACTTACAAAGTCTTCAACCTTCTTGGGCGCGTTCCTCTTGTTCCTCTTGATTGTTAGTTCCACTTGTTTTTCTGAGTTGCAGAGCTGACCAGTTCTTCTGGAACTGACCACAGCACACGCGGGGAAGTTGCCATAAGAAACCCACTGTCTGGGAAACTGGGGCCTCGGCGCTCTGCCGGTCTCCCGTGTGCTGCTCTGCCCTCCCTGTTCGTCTCAGCACCAACTTGGTATCTGTCCGTCTCTCCACGTGTTCCCTTCTGCACGTCTGTCTCATTCTTTTTATTCTCTGCTGACCTGCCCCCTGCAGCCTCCAGTG
Organism: Marmota marmota marmota; assembly: GCF_001458135.2. Lineage (NCBI taxonomy): Eukaryota > Metazoa > Chordata > Mammalia > Rodentia > Sciuridae > Marmota > Marmota marmota. The sequence continues at coordinate 2,136,140 of NW_025999962.1, forward strand.
CCCAGACCACCTGGGATGGTCAGGGAGAGTCCCCTGGGCAGGATTCCCGAGTCCTGGGCCTTCATTCTGGAGTCCTGGCCCTTCCTTGCCCCCTGCAGAGGCACACGCCCCTCCCGGCTGGTGGACAGACTCTGGCTCGCCCCTTCCCGTAGCGGGAGATGTGTGTCCTTGTTCTTTACGACCTACAAGCTGTGTCCTCCTGCCCATTTGTGTACAAGGAGTTGAGATCATTCTGCTGTCACATTTGACCAACCAGAACAAATAATTCTAAAAAAGAAAGAAAAAAAGACCCACACGCACTTCTGTGTCAGACAACCTGAGGCAGAGTCCTGAGTCTGATCTGCGTGTTCCTTAGTCATTGATGGTGGCTCTCGTGTGTGGTTCTGCAGCATCTAGACCCAAGCACCTGCTGGTGTTCATCAACCCACTCGGAGGAAAGGGCCAAGGCAAGCAGATATACGAAAGGAAAGTGGCGCCGCTGTTCACGCTGGCCTCCATCACCACCGAGGTCATCGGTAAGGCCACGGCGGCGGGGAGGAAACTGCACGATTCAGACGTGGTCACTGGAAGAGAGTTTGTCCCATAAGAGCAGTGTACACAAAACAGGGTTCTGTTTGCACACCAGAACGGAAGAGCAGGGAATAAATCGTGTCGTCTCTTCTAGCCAAGTCTTAGCCAATCAGGTCCTTCCTGAGCAGACAACAGACAAGGGTCACAGACAGGAAGTCCTTGAAGAAGAAGTACAAGGTGGACAGTGCAGTCCCAGGTCGCATGCCCAGTTCTTGAGGGGTGCCGGGCGGCAGGACTTGGAGGGTTCTGGGTCACACTTGGCAGGCTGAGGATGAGGCCACGGCAGAGCCCTTGCTGGCAAGCTCAAGGCCCCGGGTTCTACCCCAGGCACTTGACACCACAGGCCCAGGGCCTGAAAAGGGAGGAATTTGGACCCAATAATCTGTCCCTGGAGTCTTTCCAAGGAATGCGATCAGCTGTACCCTGAGTGGGGTGTCCAGGTGTCCTTGCCAGACAGCAGCCTGCTGCAAGCCACTTAGATGCCCCCAAACAGAGGACATGATGAGCAACTGTGGCAAGTCCAAAGGAGTATCGAGTAGTTTTTTAAAGTAGTTTTATGGCCAGACTGCAGCCACACCTGTCACCTCAGGACCCAGGAGGCAGAGGCAGGAAGATCACAAGTCTGAGGCCAGCCTCAGCAAGTTAGCAAGATCCCGCCTCAAAATAAACTAAAAAGCAGCTCAGTGGCCGACCACCCTGGGTTCCATCCCCGGGACTGGGAGGGAAAGGGCATTCACAAAGTAGTCCCAGTGATGATAAAGTGATTGTGAGAAAGCAAACACACAAAACTGCGCACAGACGTGGGTCAGAGACGGTGGACTGACGTTCGTCTCTACACTTGCGTGTGCTTTGACATTGCACAAGTGGCCTGGACAGTAGGGGAGGCGGATGTGGCCGCTGTTAGGTTCCAAGAGAGTCAGACTGGCCTAGTAGGGGGCCTGCCCACCCAGGCCACCCAGTCCCTTCCTGGGGAATGCTGGGTGGCCCCGCAGGGTTCTGGCCACTGCCCTCGCCGTCCACGTGAGTCACAGCTCACAGGCATGGACATAACCAACCATGTCCCCACAGTGACCGAGCGTGCGAACCAGGCCAAGGAGACCCTGTGTGAGGTCAGCATGGACAAGTATGATGGGTGAGTGAGTGCTGGGCAGCAGCCCTGACCCTGAAGTGAGCTGCTCACAGAACGTCAGGGTGGGCAGGGGGCTGGCCCAGGCACCCCTCAGAGACCACCCTGGCCTGGTGGCTCTGTTTGCCTTTCAGTCTCCCAGAGCACTTCTCACGTGGTCACGTAGGAGAGCAGTGACCTGGCCGAGGGCACTGTCACGTGGAGTTGAGGTGGTGTTGTTCTGGTTTGGGATCCTGGTTTTCTGATACTGTTAGCTGTGAAATATCATCGTAATGCCCTTATCATCTTCTATGACATAGATGTGCCGTAACTTAACTAGTCTCTCACTATTTGGGCTCTTTCCAATTTTTGCTCTTTAAGTAAGAGAACATTACTGAATACATACCTCTCTGCATATTCTGGTTTTGGGGGGTTTTTTCAAGATGAATTTCTAGAAGTGGATATTTTCCTTGGGGTTGGGGGTTGAACCCAGGGCCTTTTGCACCAGGTCACAAGCTGTACCTCTGGGCTACTTACCCAGCCTGAATTTAGGGTCTCGAGGGGAGCTGGCAGGGGCTGGTCCCGTAGCCACTCTCAGCCAGGCAACCTCTGAAGTCCCAGGCCCAGAGGGAAAGCCAGCCTTGGCCACAGTCCCATTGGACGGGCAGGGAGGCACGGCCTCCTCGTCAGGGGCGTTTGGAGGGCCCGACCTGCGAGCTGCCGTGGTGGTGCTGGGCGTGCTGACCACCTCTCCTCTGCAGCATCGTCTGTGTTGGTGGCGACGGCATGTTCAGCGAGGTCCTGCACGGTCTGATCGAGAGGACGCAGAGGAGCGCCGGTGTGGACCAGAACCAGTTCTGCGCCAAGCTGGTGCCCAGCCCCCTCAGGATCGGCATCATCCCCGCAGGTACGGAGCCCGGGCAGCGCCCTGACGTCCTGCCATCTGACTGAACCCGACTTGCTCACACCTGTGTCCTGCCTCAGGCGCTTCCAGGGGAGAATCCTTCTGGGCTTCTCCTCTAGGTTCATTACTCAAACTGATTCTATCCCCATACGATGACCGCGGTCCCTCTGGGTCTTGTTTGTTTGTTTGGCTTTTTTTTGGGGGGTGGACCCCAGGGCCTGCCATATGCCAGGCCAGGACTCTACCACTGAGCCGCATCTCTCGCCCCCAGCGGCCTTCTTTTTTGAAAGATAGTGTGTGTCCAATAAAATGAACACTCAGGCGGGTCTGTAAGGGACCTTGTCTGCTCCCGAATGCCAGCCGTGTGCAGGACCCAGGAGCCAGCAGCAGGGGTCAGGCTCTGCTCCTCAAGAGCTGGGGGTCGGGGCTGAAGCCCTGGAGGGGGGCGCCTGGTGCCCGGGGCAGGCGAGGCTGTAGAGGTGGTCCTCAGCAAGAGGTGGCTTCTAGCTGACCTGGAGGGTTGTTGGGGTGGGTGGGCAGGAGGAAGGATGTGGGTGGGGAGGGAAAGGGCCAGCCAAGTGGCAGGGCCTCCTCACGGCCTGGCGGACGGGCTCTGCTCCCGTGTATTCACCATCTTTCTAGGAAGCAGATTGTTCTTAGAAACATCTCAGCTAGACAGTGACCAGCTGGCCCATGACAGGGCAGCAGGCACAGCTTCCTTCCTCCTGTGCCTGGGTCGGCACAGCCACCGCCCACGCCATGGGTAGCTTCACCCCGACGGCTCCTGAAGTCAGTCGGTGGACACAGGCAGGAGGCACTGGGGGTTGCCCACTCACCAGGTGGGCTCAGGGGTTGGGAGCTGAGAGTCCTCAGTTGGCATCCGGCCCCAGGAGGGACGCCTTGGTTACTGGGCCAGCCTCTGGCCCCTGAACCCTCTCAGGCAGAGATGTGACCCTTCCACTTAACCTATGATTCCCCATGCTGGGCCGAGGACGTCCCCGTGGGCAGTGGCCTGTGCCTGTTCTCAGGACAAAGCCTCCCTCTGGGCCACATTAGCAGCTCAGCCTGCAAGTCCAAGGTGGCGATCAGCAGAGATGCTGGGGTTGTCATCTGAGATCCCGCCCATTTGGATGGAGTGGTGACTGACACCTGCGGCGTGATGCGCTTCCTGAGCCGCTCGCCAGACGGTTCTGTCTGATGGGAGCAGCGCAGCAGTGAGACCCCGGCCACCTGGTCTCCAGCTGAGGACAATGAGAGAAAGCCCTCCGGCCCCCATTCCCTATCGGGTCCCTGCAACTGACCTGGCCATCAGTAGACTGTCCTGAGGGATGGCTGCAGGGCCCCTGATGGACTTCCTGTCCCCAGGTCTTGTGGACTTCTCTGTGCATTCAAGGCCTTAGGAGCAGGTGGGAGGGGCAGCCAGGGGCCGCTGGCCAGGCGAGGGGCAGTCAGGAGGGCCCCATGTGGTGTCTGTCTGCCCCACAGTGGGGGGCTCCTCCCAGCACAGGAGGCCCTTGTGGAAGGCCGCGTCACAGCTCACTGGGCCTGTTTGTGAAGGGTTAGTCCCTGAGCTCGAAGCTGATGCTTACTCACCCAGGGTCTGCCCTGGGAGGCCAGAGGTGGCCACTTGTCTTGCTGTCTGGGGCTGTTCAAGGGCAGTTCTAATCCTGAGTGACCCAGACTCTCACCATAAGGCCAGATGCCCCTGAGGAGAGCCCGCCGTCTCTGCCATGGCTGCTGCACTCACTAGGGCCCGGGTGCTGTGACAGGTGGCCCACGAGGCTCCAGGCGACGTGGTGGACATCACCTGATGCCTGTCTTCCCGGAGGCCTGTGTCTCCCCAGGCTGGGAGTGGCCGTGCAGTCCCTCGGGGGCTCGGTGGCGGCTGTCTGGTTGCCGTCCTTGTCTGCACTTCTCTCCTTTCCCAGGCCGCCCCTGCACCTGTGCGTTCCCTCCCTGCGGCCCTCGTGGCAAGTTAGCAGCTCTGCCGCCGCGTGGCCTTAGGGCTGGAGCTGGGGCGCTGGGGCAGGAGCTCGCCCCTCCTTGTTCTGGGCCTTCCACCCTTGCTGAGGCCGGGCCCTGCTGGGCCTGGAGAGGAGGCAGCTTGAGAGCTGCAGGTGTAGCCAGGAGGGGGCCTGGAGGTGGCCCAAGGGACTTGCCAGTGACTGAGGGAGCCCCGGGGTGACCCGTAACTGGGAGTGGGGTGGAGGGGTCTGATGGGTCCCTGCAGCCCCGGCTTCGGGAAGGCGACGCTCCCCATGCACTGAGACCTGATCTGACGTTGTATGCAACCCAAGTCCTGGACTGGGTGTGGATCAGGGACGGAGCACTTGCCTGGCCAAGGGAGGCCCTGGGGAAAAAAGAAAAAGAAAAATCCTTTAATTGTAAGTCTCCTTCCAATCACATGTTAACGTGGCTGTGTTACAGCCTCGGGAGGCTGCCATCCAGGGCACATCAAGCCCTCCCCCCTGCTGCACCTACTGTGTGCCATTGTAACTAAGGCTCAGGAAGAGGCTCGAGGAGGTGATGTGCATAGCAGGAGCCTGTCTGTCCTTCCTGTGCCAGCAGCCATGTGTGGGCTGGGTTGGCGGATGGGCTGGGTGGGTTGGTGGGCAGGTGCAGGGCCCAAGGCCAGATGTGTGAGGGGTGTGAGGATGGCTGCAGCTGTTCCAAGGGCAAGGCAGGTAGCGTGAGCATCAATCATCCTCTTGAACTTGACCCTCAGGGTGCAGGGTGCAGACTGGCTAGTGGCCTTGGCCCCCCGTCTGAGGAGCCACATCTGGCCTCCTTCCACAGAGGACGGTCAAGCCAAACAGGGTGCAAACTGCCTGTCCTCAGGTTAAAATCAGCAGCGATGGCTTTGTGTGACTTCTCCGGAACCTGCTGGTTCAAAAGTATGTCAGAATTTCTAGGTTGTAGCCAGGCGTGGTGGTTCGAGCCTTTAATTCCAGTGACTCTGGAGACGGAGGCAGGAGGATTGCAAGTTTGAGGCCAGCCTGGGCAATTCAGTGAGATCCTGTCCCGTAAAGGAGAGGCTGGGGTGCAGCTCGTGGTCAGGCGCCCCTGGGTTCCACCCCAGGACCAAAGAAACAAGTTTCTGGGTTGGGGTGTTTCTCTGTGGTGAGGTGCTAACCCTGTCCCAGCCAAACGGCAGCTTCCACGCCCAGTACAGGGGCCAGGCAGCACGAGGGGGGCACAGGCGAGGCTGCAGGGCTCCGAGGACCGTGCTCTCAGCCTGGAGGCTGGGAGGCCTGTGCGGAGGTTGATGCTAGAGCCAAGTCAGGACCACCAGCACCTGGAAGGTGACTTCTGGTCCCTTGGAGCTCAGGAGTCTGCTCCAAGCTGTGCACAGGCACTGAATTGGGGCAGCGACTGGCCAGCTGTTTCCAAAGCAGAAAGCAGGTGTGAACTGGAGGAGCGGTCAGCCATCTTGGGGCTCAGGGTCAGACCAGGTCCAGGTTTCTGGGACACGGTGGAGCTGCTGGGAGACTAACGGTGACCTGGGCGGGGAGCCTTCTGTGCCTCGCAGACCTGGCACTTCAGCAGAATGATCTGCAGACCTTCAGGAAATCAGTCCACCATGGTCATGGCCCCTGGGACCAAGGCACGTAGAGCAGGTCCCATGACGTCCTCTGGGCCCTCCAGAATCCAGGCTCCTTGGGTCCTGTGTGCCTGACACCTGTAGCTCCGTAGAGCCCATACACAGCTACCTCCTGTGAGGGGTGTTGGCACCCCAGACACTGAGCCACGTTCGTCCTGCACCCCTGGGGCTCCCGGGCCGGCCGGCACTGTGGGCCTCACCCCGCCACCTGCCCTCTGCCCAGCACGCTGCTGCGTGGCCTCCTCTAGCAGCACATCACAGGAAGGAGAGACAAGGCCCTTCTGTTAGGAGAGTCTGCCGTGGCCAGGTTGGAAATACTGGCTTCCCCCCAGCACAAGGCCCTCCACGAAGTTCCCTTTCGTTTGGTGACAGAGGGAGGCTCCAGAGGCCTCGGGTCTTGCTCTTCTTTCCGACTGAGAAGGTCGCTGGATTTCTGCCACTAGAAGGCTGTTGGGGACAGAAGCTGCCGCTGACGAAACCCTGGGCGGCTGCGGCTCCCAGGGGTGACCGGTGAGGAGAGCGGCCATGCACCTGGCAGCCTGGCCAGGGCTCGAAGGGGCGTGCGAGGCCCCAGGTGCCACGCCCCACCTGGCCTGGCTGAGTCTGCTCACCCACCGCCCCCCTGGAGTGTCTCTCAGGGACGTTGACACTTGTTACTCAGGCACCTTAAATTACGAAAATGAGGGGAGAGGGTCTGAAAGCACCTCGTTTTCCTTAGATACTGTTAATTACACTTGGAGAATCAGCCACTCCTGTGATCATAAGTGCTCATTAAGCACATTTTTATTTTTGAAGTAAGATGATACTCAAGTCCTTGAGAGACTCCAAAGAGAGGTACACACCCTTGAATCATGAGTGTGTGTGAGTGTGGGTCTCTGTGTGCCTGTGTGCACCTGTTGACATCAACCATCCGAGGCCTCAGGTGACCTGGGGTCACACCGAGGGCCCTGTGTTGCCATCTCCATGCCAACCAGGTCCCATGTTCTCTTTGGACCTGTGCACTCTCCGAAGAGATCAGGGTCACTTATGACAAGACCTGAGCACTGTGCTGGGCCCGGGCTGAGCATCCAGGGTCTTTGGCTCTGGTGGAGTTCTGTGCCTGTCACACTGGTGGCCTCCTAAGGAATGCTTGTGTGCCAGTGGCAAAGCTCCGTGGGCCTAGACACGGCCATGCGCCTTGTCCCAGGGAGACCTAGACTAGGGTGTCCCAGGCGCAGGGCACACCTGTTACATGTTCATGTGGCCCAACCCCACGTTGTGGAGGCTGTGCCCCCGCTAGAGGGAGGCCCGAGCCTAGCTGCTGTGGCATGGGGCCCCTTGCCGTCAGGGCTGCTTTCTGCAGTGGTGACTCCTGAGCAGATTCCCGCGCCCCGCACTCAGAGCCACACTGTGGTCACCCCCAGACAGAGGAGGGCGTGATCCCTGGCCACAGGCAGGCGTGTGCGTGGTCAGGGCCCAGAGCTGTGCAGCCAGGCCCTGTGGTGGGCCCACTGTTTCCCTGAAATTCAGCCCCGCTGCTGAGATGTGCCTTGGTGTGGACGCTGCCTTCGCAGTGTTCCCGTGACCTTCACGGTTGGCCCGGCTTTCCACGCTCTCTCCCGCGGACGATGCACCGTGCAGTCTCTTGCTGCCATTGAGGTGTGGGTCACAGGTGCCCCTGCCGGCCACGCGGAGGTGGGCGAGCACCAACCCCTCACAGTCTCGCAGAGGAGGGCCTCGCTGCTCCCTGGGGCCTCCGTGAGGCTGGGGCAGCCGCTGGGGCTGCAGGGACTGCAGGGGCAGGCATGGCCGCTGTGAAGAGCGGCTGGGTGCCACTGCAAGGTCCCCTCGCTCTTCCCGGCCTCCTCTGCCCTTCAGCCGAGCTCTGTGCGCCTCTTCTGCTGGCCACGGAGGAGAGGCAGGGCCTCCACTGGGTGCCCGCATCCCACCGTGCCCCTCCCTCTCAGGGTCGACCGACTGCGTGTGCTACTCCACCGTGGGCACCAACGATGCCGAGACGTCCGCCCTGCACATCGTGGTTGGTGAGCTGCCTCCCCGCCACCCCCAGGGCACAGGCCACCAGCGCTGCCATTTCTGAGTGGCCCTGCTTCCTTGTGCCCCGGGGCCTTGCCCACCACCGCAGGAGTCCAGCCTGGCATCCCTTCGCCCCAGCCACACTGCCTCGCCCGCCCCCCTGGGTCTGTCTCCCAGGCCCGTCTGGGGCCTTTTGAAAACATGAACCCATCGTGCCAGACCCTTCTCAGCACCCAGGGGCGCAGGCCTGGTGACCGACCAGGCGCCACCCCACAGCGCCCCTGCTCCGGTGCTTGTCCCTGCTGGGTCCTGGAGCTCCTGCCACGCTCTGCCTCGAGCTGCCACTGCCTCTGGCCTCCACTCAGCTCCGCGCCCACAGCCTTAGCAGCACCCCACGGCCGCCAGCCCCCTGTGCCTCACCTGCGGTTCCATCCCGCTGCTTTCATGCATGCTCTCGGGACGCCCCTGGGTGCCCACTCTGCCTGGGGCAGGAGGTGGCCTGGCCTTCCTGGTGCTGTGGTCAGGGGTGGCTGTGGGTGTGGCCCCCTCCCATCTCTTTGCAAAGTATCTGCAAGGCTGCAGGTGATTCACTCCTTCAGGTGGCAGGTGCCCAGCGCCTGCCCAGCCCCTGGCAGGGAGAGGAGGGCCGTGGAACCTCTGAGCTCCCGGTCACAGCACCTGGCTGACCCGGACCCAAGAGACCTCGTGTTTTAAAATAGCCACTCAGGACTTTGTATTTTTTGCTATCTGCCTTCCCTTCAGTCTCAGACCCTCCCCTTTCAGTTAGTGACATTGGTGAGCTTCATGGGTACAGGCTTATCCTGTCCCCAGGAACAGCTGCCCAGGAAATTTGAGACACGTGTCATTTGAACCAAAAACAGGGAATCAAAAGAGGGACCCTGTGCTGGTCACATTCTTTCTCCTCTGAGATCAGGGTGCTTTGGGAACTGCCCTGACCACACCTGTGCTCTCCTGCAGGGGACTCACTGTCCATGGACGTGTCCTCGGTGCACCACAACAACATGCTGCTGCGGTACTCAGTGTCCCTGCTGGGCTACGGCTTCTATGGGGACTTGCTTGAGGACAGTGAGAAGAAGCGGTGGATGGGGCCTGCCAGATACGACTTTTCAGGTAACTCAGAAGAGCGCGCTGAGCCGAGTACCGACTGAGTCCAAGGGGTCTGATTTAATCACCAGCCCCCGAGCGAGGCCACCTGTGCAGACGGAGCTCACGGGCCTCGGCCTCCTGTAGCTGGAAGTGTGAGGCCTGGACTTGGCCCTGGATTGTGTGATCCTGTTCCTGGACCCAGCACAGGTGTCTGCACAGGGCGGCCAGCCCGCGGGGATGGCTCAAGTGAAAGTCCTAGGAGGAAAGAGTCCATTCCCATCACTGGAGCCGCAGTGGCAAGACCCGCACTGCCGGGTTTCTGTTCTCGCGACTAAAAGGCTCAGGGGTCACTCTAGTTAAACTGGGCTAACTGGGCTGCACGAAATAACCGCACAAGAGACACAAATACCTTTTTCTTTGGGGTTGCTGTGACGGCTCCTCTGACCTTAAGGGTCCGCAGAAAGAGAGAGAGAGAGAGAGAGAGAGCACACGCGCTGACCCCTTTTATTGAGGAGAAGCTATTCAGATGAGGCGAGGGGTCAGGTTTCAGGGGGCTGAGTCTATCTTCATGATGTCCACTGTCAGCAGGTTGACTGACACCTGGGTAGGCCACACCCAAGGGCACAGGAAGAGGAGGGGACACACACAAGGCACTTCCATGGAAGATTCTCTCCTAAACAGGGCAAGGGGTTAGATTACAAAGGAACAAGTGATGATCATAGCTTCACCCATGGGGCTGTAGCAAGACACACCCATTTCTGTGACTGAGCGCCTCAGCACCCAGCTGGGGAGTGTAACTCAGTCACCGGTAAGGTTGGCCTCCCACACCGCACCGTGGGGGGTTGGCCCTCCCCGCACGGGCGGCAGCCTGCCCTTCAGATCCCCAACAGATGCACTCTGTTGTCCAAGTTCTGGGGTAGGGGCCACATCACTCAGCACTCACTTGTGAGCACCTGCCCGGCCAGGCGGGCTCTCCTGCCCAGGATGCGCCCCTGAGCAGGACAGGTGAGAGCCTGCCTCCGTGAGGCTGCGCCTGCTCCGCAGGCCGGGCGCTCCGGCTCCCCCTGCACAGGCCTGGCGCGCAGGGGCTTCACTGCCATGTCACAGCTGAGAAAACGGGCACCACAGCTGAGTGACCACCCTCCTGCAGGTCTCGGCTCTCAGACTGGGTGGCCATCAGTGTCCCCCGGCAGCTCGTTAGAACCCAGAGCTTGGGGCCACCCTGAGACCCCCAGGCAGGTGTGGGAACAGCAAGTCCACCAGGCTCCCTGGGGACCTTGTCACCTGCTCTCACAGCTGGAATGAACAGGAAACAGAAGTTGGTGCTGCCAGCTTCTGGAGGTGGGTGCAGCTTTCAAATGCAGAAAAGAGGGACCTTGAAAAGATGTGGAATTTAAGGTTGGACTCCTCAAGCATCCGGCTGAGTTCCTTTGCTGTATGTAGTGACTGTCACTTATCTGGTCCCCACTGCATTCAGGTGGATGGGATATCCCAGACCCCAGGGCCTGGCCCTTCCCCCTGAGGGGAAGGAGAGTGACTTGGTGGTTTTGTGCAGCCTAGAGACTGTAGCATGGCGTGAAGGGCTAAAGCTACTCCTCACCCGACCTCCGTTAAGGAAAGGAGTCCTGAATCTCCATGAAGGGCCAACCTGTTCCTGGCTGCCCTTGTGGAGCAGGTGGCTGGCTCAGCAGGCCGCCCCTCCCCCAGTCCCTCAGCACAGTCCCTGCCCTAGTCTCATGTCCCACCCCTGTGGCCCAGCTTTAGCCCTGAGAGTCTGGAGCGAGTGGGTTTGCGTTCAGCTGCTGAGAGGTTGAAGTCCTGTCGTCTGGCAGAGCCTGGGGGAGGTGGAGCTGAGTGGGCAGGTGCCATCCTACACCTGGAGGTTTAGCGGGGGCAGAAGTGGGGACACCCAGGCTCAATGAGGCTGCCACAGAGGTGGCTGGTGCCGTGAGGCGGCTGTCCCCAAAGCACCCTGCAGGAGTCTGGCTGCACCCTGTGCCTTAGTGAGGGACACACATGCCAGGCTGCTCACCATGGGTCGGCCTCCTTAAGGCCTTGGACACTGGACATCTCATGGGGCCTACAGGGGAGCGGGGAGAGAAGCCAGGGCCACCATGCAGAATGGCATGAGCCCCTGCAGGGCCACCTGGGAAGCTGTTTCTCACGGAGCAGATGATCCTGGGCATGTTCCCCGAGCCCAGCCCCCGCCAGGTGCGAGCCAAACAGGACGAGCACAAAGGGTGGGTGGCAAGCCGTGGAGCTGCCCAGGCTGGCCCAGGGCTGTGGATGGAACCCTGCCCCAGGGGCCAGGTGCTGGGGTCTGTGGGTGAGGGCTTGTGGAGGTGGCCTGGGCACTGTGTGGAAGTTGGAGGTCAGTGTGTTGGGGACCAGGAGAGGTGGAGCCCACAGTGGCTCCCAAGGCCAGCATCATACCACAGCAGGTGTGGGCTGGACACTGTGGCCATGCAGGCCTGTACTGGGCTCAGCAGCAGAAAAGGAGGTGTGATGTCACCCTTGCAGGATACACGTGTCCCACGTGCCTGGCTCCCCCCAGGTCCTTCGCACCCACTGCCTCTCCCTGCTGGCCTGCTCCGGCTTCCCGGGCCCCTCCAGGGGCTTTGCCCAGCGCTGGAGAGCCAGGACCGCGGGCAGCACCGTGGACAGCACCCACAGGACAGCTGCCCTGGCCCTTGCCCTGAGCCTTCCAGGCTGTCACACGTATGGTGGGTGCCTCTGGCAGGGGCCAAACCTGGAGGGGGACACTGCTGACCACTCTGAAGTGGGGAGACAAGGACCCAGGCCACTGGGACCTGCAGGCCACATCATGGAGGCCCTGCAGGGCAGTGACACACTGCCTTGCCAGCATGGAAGGGCCACAGCCCTGACCTCTGTTGTCCCTGCCCAGATGTGCAGGGCCAAGCCCCTGCAGTTCCCTCCGGTGGCCTCTGGGGGCTCCCTTTCCTCCCTGGCTGTCCACAGCTGTGTCGCAGTCTCAGCCAGGCAATGACCTGCGACGTTCTCTCTTGGCCACACTCTGTCCCCAGGTTTGAAGACCTTTCTCTCACATCACTGCTACGAAGGGACAGTGTCTTTCCTCCCAGCCCAGCACACCACGGGATCCCCACGGGATCCGAAGCCCTGCCGGTCAGGGTAAGCACACCTCCACGTCTTTCTGTTGCACCTGAGGTGAAACGGGGCCTGGGCTGGGGCTTGTTCCGTAGGAGCTGGACGCATAGGAAGACGCTGGTTTCTGAGGGCTCGAGCAGGGTGTGGAGGCCTGAGGCTCCGCGGGCCAGCTCCTGCCTCCCCTGGCCCTGTGCACCTGGAGCACCTGGGATGAGCAGAGCAGGCGGGAAGGGACACGGGCAGCTGTCTCCTCCACAGCTGGGCGTGTGCGCTCCGGCACAGGGAGGGACTGCTGGCAAGGCTGGTCTGATGGAACTGTCTCAGCAGCCCTTGTCCCCACCCCTGGCAAGACCCTGCTCCACTCTGCCCGGCTCCACAATGGGAGCTCTCCCCTGATCAGGAGCCCTGGCCAGTCCCCCGGCCCCTCAGAAGGCAGGGAGCAGCCGGAGCAAGAGCCCAGGTGCCCACCAAGGGGCAGACCAGGCAGCTCTGGGGGAGAAGAGGCCAGGAGGGGGGAGGCCAGGAGCTCCGGTCTCCCTGTGGGCACAGAACCCCAGGAAACCTCGACTGAGCAGCCCCGGCTTATGGCCACCCCAGTGACAGCACAGCATGTGTCTGCCTGACCACCTGTGCTGTTGGAGGCTAGGAGACGGTGACGCTCTAGAGGACACACGGTCCTTGAATGACCATCCCACGTCCTCACCTGTGAGCAAGGAGTTCGAGGCCATGGAGTCAGAGGGTCTAGCTGCTGCCTTGCCAATGGCACCAGTGTCCACAGCCTCTGGCTGCTGTGTCGCCCAGCAGCACCCAGTGCGCATCTGGGTTGAGGGCTCAGAGCTGCCTGTCTGCTGCTCTTGGCTGGGACCAGTGCCCCTCAGGGATTGGCCTGAGCGCCCAGCTCCAGGCGAGTTCTCCGTGGGACCCCACCGCCGTGGGCGCTGGCGCTGCCAGAGCCGCCCAGCAAGGGAGCCACGGGTGCCGTGCCCCGCGCCCTGTGGGATGTGAGCGCGCCTTGGCGCAGGATGCTGGTGAACTTCAGAAGCCAAACTTCAGAAGCAGTCTAACTTGGAGAATTCCAGTTGGCACACTAAAGAAATATGTTCAGTCGGCCTTCAACTGAACTGTGCGTCCCGGGAAGAGAACTGCGCCTGACCGTGGGCGCCAGGCTCTGCTCTCGGGAGAGGGTGACCGGTGACGGCTCTGTCTTTCAGATGCCTGGTGTGCAGGCAGAGCAGGCAGCAGCTGGAGCAGGAGCAAACCCTGCGCGGCCCGCCCGACTCCGGTCAGTCCCCCACCCCGTCCTCCCCGGGTGCCCGCCCCCTCCTCTGCCCAGCGCTTCCTTTCCTGCTCCCCGTGCCTCTGTGTCTCTGGCTTTCCTGCAGCGGGCCTGAGGCCTGGGGGACCTCCTCTGTGGACGTCCTCTGTCTCAGCCACGCAGCTTGCCCCGAGCCAAGCTGCCTCACGCCACACGCCGATACTGCGCTTGCTGCCGCCATGAAGCCTTGCTCACGGACACCGGGATTTCCCGTCACAACATGTCATTATCCCTATTTTCTTTGTTAAAGAACACTGCCCGCCTACTTCGTCATGCTGGGCAAAGCAGGACAGAGCCGGCGAGCGCTTTCTCCTTGGCGGCTGGGGCTGAGCCCGGGCCCCCTGCACTGCGCACGCGCCCACCCCCAGCCACCTCCTCAGCTCCCCTTCTTTTCTTCGCTGCTGAGGACGCCCTGGCCCTTTCCAGGTTGGGCTTCACTGCCCGCGTTCCATCGCCCGGGCTGTCCTGTCATGAAATGTCCCCAGGAGTCCCTCGAGGACAGAGCCTGGGCCATGTCACACTGCCTTGGTCACATCTCCACTTTTCCTCTTTTCTGGTCGATGGCACATGCAGTCACTAGATGGCAGCAGCGACGTCCCACAGTGGCCGTCTCTGCCACCTGGACTCCCCGCTTTCTGGGCTGCCCTGCACCCGGGGTGATCACTCTCTTTCATCACCTGCTTCTTAAGGTGCTGTGCTTCCTGCAGAGACAAGGAGGAAACACAAGTCCACTCCCCACTGTCCGTGTGTCCATCTTCCTCCCGCATTCTCAGTGCTCACCGTCCCCAGCTCCCATCTCCTCCTGGGCCTGTTCGGTGGCAGCTTCTGTCAAATCTCTTGCACCTGCTGATCAGACCAACCGTTTCCATGGTTGAACAACTGGGGGGCCGTTTGGCAGAGACTCGAGCTGATGGAGGAGGGGCAGTGCCAGCAATGCTCCTGGCCTGGCAGGAGCCTCTGTCCTTGACCAGGCCGTCATCAGCCTTGAGTCCCAGACAGAGGGGGGCGGACAGTGGCCTCGTCACAGCCAGTTAACCTGTAGCTGAGCTCTGGGTCTCTATTCCGTACCCCAACATGTGTTAGGGCTGGGCTGGTGGCTTGGTGGGAGCGGGCTGGTTTAGCACGGCAGGTCCTGCGTCCATCCCGGAAGGCCGCGGCTGCACGTGCGCTGGGCCGAACCAGCGCCCAGGACTCACCAATGCCGCCCAGGTCTCCCATCAGGACCCCTGCTATCATCTTCTGCCACTCCTAGCTCCCAGGCCAAAGGCACATGGCCGGCTGGACTAGGTCCAGGTGGTGCTCACTGAGCCATGCTCCAGATCACTACCTCCAAGTTGCTGGGGACCCTGGGGTTCAGCGTCAGTGCGGCTTCCTGGGGCAGGTGGCCCTTTCTAGGCGACGTTGCTGGTTTGGATGGCAGTCGCATGAGAAACGTGCTGAGCGTCACCAGGGTGAAAGCGCAGGGCACCCAAGGCACAGGCCGGAGCTGCGGCCCTGAGCCCCACTGCACGGCGACATCGCCCCGTTCTTTCTGCTTCAGAGAAGGTGGAGGAGTGGCATGTCATCTGCGGGAAGTTTCTGGCCATTAATGCCACGAACATGTCCTGTGCTTGTCCCCGGAGCCCTAGAGGCCTGTCCCCAGCCGCCCACCTGGGAGATGGGACTTTGGACCTCATCCTCATCCGGAAGTGCTCCAGGTTCAACTTCCTGAGATTCCTCCTCAGGCACACCAACCAGTACGACCAGGTCAGTGGACAGGTGGACGCGGCAGCGAGGACGAGGAGCTTCCCGAGGGTGGTCCTGGTCCCACATTGCAGGAGTGCGTGGTGTAGTTCCAAGGAAGGCAGCAAGGACAGGTCTTTTGGTTTGCTTTTCTCCAGTTTTAAACTGGGCAGTTGCTCCTTGTGAAGTCCGTTTTGAAATGTCACTCTTGGAGCACAGAAACTCAGGGCTGCGGATTTCCCAACTTCTCCCTATGCTGCTCTTCCGGGTCCTCCTTGCAGGCCCTCCAAGTCCGGCTCCAGGAGTGGGCTGTGTTCAGACCCTGCCGCCCCCCCCCGCTGCCCCCCCCCCCGGCACTGGCAATCTGGGGAGGGGAGGCCTGGGTCAGTCGGGGGAGGCCTGGGATTTTTTTATCACAGCCTCTTAATTTTAGTGAAATTTTGGCTTTTTGCTTAAATTGTGTTTTAGATGCTTAGTCCAGTGGTATTTTTATACAGCTTTTGAGAGGACAGAAGAATCTACAAAGCACTGATAGTTAACCACCAGAGCTCTTTAAGAAGTGGTGGTCCCTGCGAAGGGCTAAGAATTTCAAAGTCTTGGTGTGGCTTGACCAGGGCCCGGGGAGGGCAGTTCTGGGTGGCTGTCTCTAAGTGGTCAGACCAGCTGGAGAGGGTGGCTCAGAGTGGCTGCCTGACAGCTGGACCACGAGCTCGTAGGAACTGGAGGCCCGTGGGCCCGAGGGCAAGGAGCAGGCGTTGCCCACGGTGAGTGAGGACCCTGCTTCCCCTTCCCCCGCCCCGGTAGTTTGACTTCAGTTTTGTTGAAGTCTATCGCGTGAAGAAATTCCAGTTCACCTCCAAGTCCCTGGATGAAGAAGACCACACCCTCAAGGACAGGGGAAAGCAGGGGTTGGGGCAGATCTGCTGTGACAACCCCGCCTCCTGCTGCTCGGCCCCCCGGAGCTCCTGGAACTGCGATGGGGAGATTCTGCACAGCTCTGCCATCGAGGTCAGGTGAGCGGAGGCCCAGCTCCGGGTGTGCCCAGGCTGTGGGTGCCAAGGAGAGCTCCGGTTTGTTGCAGTCCTCCTTGGGTGGTCAGGTGCGGAGCGCAGGAGGGGGGGGGGAGCACTGGCAGAGCCTTCTCCAGGGCTCTGAAGCCCTCTCTTCTCTTCCTCTTCTCTGCGACACCTGACACCCAGCGGGCATGGTCTCTCCTGGGCATTCTTTCTTTTCTGATAAATCATTCAAAAACAAACGAATGAGCTGCCTTCACAGGCACTTCTCAAGTCCTGGGCCCCTGCATCCACGGGCAGTCATCGGGCCTTGCAGGGCCTGCTGAGGGGCCTCATGCTGGTGCACAAGGGGCGGCTGCCCTGGCAGAGGGCAGAGGGGCCTGGGAAGAGCACAAGGCTGGCAGAGAAAGTGGGGGGGGGGCACAGAGGGGAAGCTCAGGGTGTGGAGCAGCAGCCTCAGGGCTCCCCAGAGACCCTGGGCCCACGGGCTGCTGGGACTTCTGCTCCAGCACCAAGAGCTTCCACCATTCACATCTAAATAAGGCAAGTGGATAGGACGTCTTTAGATGTCCCCAAGCCCTGGGCCCAGGCTCCATTTCCTTCTGGTGCATGTGGCAGTTGGTGGTCAGCCAGCTCCTGCCTGAGCACAAGGGCTGACAAGGTCCCAGGAAGTCACCACAGCAGCCGCTGTGCACCGAGGGATTGCTTTCTGCTAGCTTGCCTGACACGTCAGGGAGGTGGAATTAAAGAAATAGAAAGCTTGGGCTGGGGCTGAGCTCAGGGGCAGAGCATTGCCAAGCACCTGTGAGGCCCTGGGTTCAATCCTTAGCACACATAAAAATAGATAAAGGTAAAAAAATTATAATGATCTCAAATTAGGAAGGTCTTCTTGACATATAGCCCATCTACCCTGCACCTTGGCACGTGCCACTTACTCTTGGGGTCTTAGTTGCTAGAATACATCTGTGGTTTTGGTAACAGTGGGGAATGAAGCCAACAGGACTGTCCTGCATGGGACCCAGGACCTCCACGCTGCTGGTCAGGGGACCTCTAGGACCCCTGATCTGCTCCCCTCTGGGGGGCTCTTGCTGGGGAGAGGCTGTGCGGGAAGGGGAAGCTGCGGCACATGGAATAGAGGCACTTGGGATTGTCCCCCTACTGTGGAGGGGTGTGGGAATTAGACCCAGGTCTGCTGGTGCCCTGGATCTTCCAAGTGGCGAAGAGCATCTCTACAGAGAGGCTCTGGAGTGCAGGACGGCCACGTGCCTGTGCCCTGGCAGTCAGCACCTGCCCCGTCCAGGTAGGGGACACACAGGAGTCACAGTGTGGCCCTTTGTCTCCACAGGGTCCACTGCCAGCTCATTCAGCTCTTTGCAAGAGGAATTGAAGAGACGCCTCAGCAGGAGCCCTGCAGCTGAGGGCCCCCACCCGCCCCATGCGCGGAGGTGTGAAGACTATTTGATGACCACAGACCAATTATGTTGATATTTACATTTACATCTAGAAATTTATTTTTGATAGTTGGATCTTGATTTTAGAACAAGATACGTTTTGTCAACAATTCTGCATACATATCTGGCATTTGAGTTCCCTGGGAGCTGAGTGGCGCTGCACACAACTGGTTTCTCAGCATCCAGTGGGGCGGGCGTGGGGCCTGGCCTCGGAGCTCAGCGACGCGGACAGCACAGATCTAAGGTCGGCCCCTAGCGGTTCCAGGGCAATGACTTTAGGGACACAGGAGTACTTTCCAGGAATCAGGCCCACCTTCTGGACGCAGGGGCCTGGGTCACCGATCTGCTTTATAAGATTCTTCTGGAATGGTCTGAGCAGGTTTTGGGAAACAGGTATTTCTTCATTTTACGTCCACCTTCCCTGTGGTCAGGGCGTTGCCATCTGGTGAGGCCTGAGGAGCCCCTGAGGGCAACGTTTGACCTTGCAAACCTCCTTTCCTGCTGCCCTCCCAGCTGTGTTTGTGAGACCGTCCACGGGCAGCTCCGCGGTGGCTATGCAGACGGCTGGAAACGCGCTGGTGAGGGCTCGTTCTCTTTAAAGGCAAAATATGGATATCGTATATGGACACAACGTGGGCTTTCTGGGGAGCAGAAAGCAGCGGGCATTCCACGGGGACATTCGCTTTGACAGGGTGGCCCTGACTCCAGCAGGCTGACCTGGCGCCGGCCTGCAGTCTCCTGTCGTCTCACGCTGACCTCTGTATCGACAGCATTGCCGTCCTCAGTGGGACCAGCACAGTGGTGTCTCCGCCGTCTCCCCAGCCCTGAGCGATGATGGCAGCTTCCTGCTGAGGTCCTGGAGCCAGGGACCGGCTCCCTGCAGGCTTCCCGCCACTGGGCTCCTGACTGCGCCTGTCCTCCTTGTTTTCAGACTGACGTGTGATGAGCCCTGTGGAGTGGCACGTGAGGCAGCCTGACCTCTGGCCTGGAAGAGAAGGCACCACCTGTTAGGAGACCGTGGTTCACTGCTGCCGCTGTGGGTGGCTCCTCCACAGGCCCCCAGGTGGCTGCCGCATCCGACAGAGAGCATCTGTTTTGGGGATTCTTTGCGTTGATTTGTATTTTGAGGCAGACACAAAGCCTCCTGTCTTGTCATTCGGTCCCACCCGGGCTTTTCCCGTGGCTTCTGTATTAGTGGACCGGGTTGGCAACGGCAGCCGTGTGGCTGGATGGTTCAGTAAGCCCAGGCTGAGTCACCGGCTGGGTGACAGTGAGCAGACCGGGCCTCTGTATTCAGGTTTGCTCCTGGTTGGGAAGAAACCAGAGAGCCAGAGTGGCAGCTTTTGAGGGGGCAATGACCACTTGTGCTCAGCAGCCGACAGGCAGGGGGCAACCTCAGGCCAGGGTGCTCCTAGGAGGTCCCACCTGGGATGACACCCTGACTCCTGCTTCCCTTGGGCCATTCCAGAAGGGCTCAGGTGGAGGGTCCTGAGGAGGCTGTGGCTGCCCCTGAGAACTGGGCCATCTTACAAGCTTCCCCAAAGATTCGGAGTCCTGACCCTGTTAAATGCTTCCCAGGGCCTGGTCTGCCCAGAACCCCTGCCAACCTCGGAGGATGGCCCAGGCAGAAGACGCTGCGGTGGAACTTAACCAGTGGCAGGCTGATTCTACAACCTGGGACTGCACAGGGGGCTGTGGCAGATGCCCCCAA
The DNA here is from genome assembly GCF_001458135.2 of Marmota marmota marmota. NCBI lineage: Eukaryota > Metazoa > Chordata > Mammalia > Rodentia > Sciuridae > Marmota > Marmota marmota. The sequence continues at coordinate 2,155,778 of NW_025999962.1, forward strand.
AGCCCCCTGGGACTGCACGCAGGACGGAGGCAGCCTCTGCCATTCCAACGAATGGGCTCTGTCTGCCAGGAGGCCTCACAGCAACCCCAAGCCCTGGACTTGGGGACTTTAACAGAAGGACACCAGAAGTGATGGTAGACAGTGACAACTTGGGACCCCTGAGATGGGATGGTCTCTAAACTTCCTCTGTGGCTTTTTGGTGTGAAACAATCAGGCAGCAGTTCTGCCCCGTGACTGCGGTTCAAATCGAGAAGTGGGGGCTGGCAGTGCGGCTGGGAACGCCGTGGAGAGGGCTTAATTTTCTGCCTAATCTTGCTGGTTTCAAGATTAGTAAATAGCGTATTTGATCTGATATGTTTGAGAAGACAAAAATAAAGTTACTTTGGGCAGAATTTGGCATTTTCTCTTTCTTTTACAAATTTCTTTTCAAAGTAGAGTATTTTTCATGAAAATGAAAAATTTTCATATACAAAGAAGAAGAAATGAGTGAAGATGTGCATGCTGCACCTGTGCCAGGACACCCAGTGGCACCAGAGCCTTGCGTGTTGCCCGGGCGAGCCTCCCTGCCTCCCCACGCAGGGCATGAAGCTAAAACCGCCTGGTGTGACTCGCTGCTCCTCCAAGGCCGACCGTGAGCTGTGGGCCTCACTGCTTACCTGGGGAACTGGGGGCTGGGCCCAACCCATGGCTTTTGCTGGGGCAGCTCATCCCCCACCAGCACGACTGAGCCACGCTGGACTGCACCCACCACTCGGGAGCCTCCAGAGACCCCCTGCCTCCCTCAGGCCAGGGTGCTCCCAGGAGGTCCCACCTGGGATGACACCCATGGCCCACCTGTGCCCTCCTGCTACACCTGCCTTTGGGACCAGGTGAGGGGCTGTAGTGTCTGAGGACAAGGTCCAGCTGTGCAGCTGGGGCTCAGGATGGTGCCGGGAAAGGGCAGAGGGGCAGCTGTGCTGGCCGTGGCAGAAGCATGCTCTCAGGAGGGGCTGTGGGTGCTGTAGATTGCCCCAGGGACCTTTGTCCCTTCTCTGCTGTCTCCCGGCACCCAGGACAGGCTGCAGTGGACGGGGGAGGGAGGGCAGGGGTGTGGGCATCTGACCCCTAGGGCCACACTCCCGAGGTTTCCACCGACTGACTCCCAGCGGCTCTGGGGGAGCCGGGCGGTCAGCTGGGAGGCCAGGCACTGTCAGTGTCCCACACAGTTCTCCGGTTTTAGAGGCCAGGTGGGTTCCTTGTCTTTCTGTGTCAACATCAGTGTCTCAATCAACCAAGTCACAATGTCACCAGGGACCCTTCTGGCCAGGAACCCAGGACCTGGCAGCTGAGTGGGGCCAGGGCCTGCACCCAACCCCAAGGCACTGCCTGGCCTTGGCCCTGCCCACCCAGAGCTGGCCTTTGGTGCCCTCCTGACAGCTGTCCCCTGCCATCTGGCCTCCATCTTCTGAGACCTGGGCCTGCCTCCTGATGCCCACAGCCCAGCAGGACTGGCTACCCACCCAGCCCTCCCTGAAGCCTTCCCTCACCCAGGTGGCCCTGCTGCCCAAACCCTGTGGCAGAGGGGGCCCTGCAGCCGCTCCAGCAGCCCCCAGGCCACGCCCCGCCGAGAGAGCTGCGGACCCCAGACCTTAGCACAAAGCATTTTAATTTATTTAAATAAAAATTATAATTTATACAAGACTTTTCTTTAAACAAGGTTTTCTTAAAAAATGTGACAGGGTGTTTTTCATCAGTTCTCCATACAGTACAATCCTTTTGTAGAACAAAAGTGACACCAGTGATGATTATTTACAGATCCAAAATAGACTCGAGCTCCGGACATACAAAATCCAACATTCATCTAGTTCAGTGATTAGTCACAGAAATTAAACATCTGTCCAGATTCACGCACTTCAGCGAAAACCCTGTTGGTCTCTAACAGGGAGCCCAGACCCTAGCAGGCCCCTGGCCAGGCCCATGGGCTCCGAGGAACACGGCTGCCTGCCAGCCGCTGGACTGTGGACCCCTGTTCCCCAACAGGCCTCAGGCCTTCCCGGGTGCAGTGTGGTCAGTCTGCATCTCCCTTCCTGTGAAAGGGACTCGAACTAACCTACTCGCTCTGCCAAGAGGCCCCTCCTCTCAGGGACCCTCCCCGCTGTGTGTGGGGATAGCACCCCAGTGTGCCCACAAGGAGGACTTACTGACCCTGGTCCCCAGGACCCAGCCTGGGGCACTGCCAAGGCCCAGAGAGAGGTCTGACACCACCCAGGGGTGTCACCCCATAGCCATCCCTGGGGACACGTCACGGATACCCTGCCTCCCCTTGGGCACCCTGGGGTCCTGCAGCCCCCATCTCGCCCCATGCACTTGAGCGCACCATCCCTGCAAGGGCCGAAGCCCTGGCCCAGGGCGGGTTCTGCCTTCATCGACGGAGGCTGACGAGCAGGGCCATCCAGCAGCTGGCACCCATGGCGCCCGGGGCGGGCAGCCTCCACCCTCTGGGTGGGATGTGTGCTTGACCTGGCTGGTCGGGGTGCTCGGCCCACGCACCAGAGTGTGACCCGGCAGCCCCCACCAGGTCTCACACCCGAGCCAGCAAATGAGGATCAGAGCTAAGGTAAAAATGTCACCTGAAAAACGATACAAAAATAAGAGACAGCTTGCTCTCTGTAAAAATATAATCTCTGTTTCTTCAAAAAACAACTATCTCAGTGACACCCGAAGGACTCAGACAAGCCGGGGAGGTGCAGGGCCACCTGGAAAGCGTGCGGACAGGGAGACCGTCACTCCTTTGGAGGCCCGGCCCTGTCCCAGGACCCCATGTGGCTTCTCACTTCAGACAAAACACAGATGTCCCAGGATACTCTGAGCCTGCGAGACGCTCCCTCGGCCTCCCCCACGGGCCACCGTGTTCCTGGGTAGCACGCGTCTTTCATCCAAGCCAGCAAGGGCTGCCCTGGGGCGGCTGGGCACTGGGAGTGGTCTGGGCCCAGATGAGTGCTTGGTGGGCACACAGGAAGAGAAATACTGTCAGATGTCTGGGGCAGGCCTCGGCCCACGGAGCCTCCCAGCAGCTCACGGGCAGGGCACTGAAGCTTGGACTCCACGGCCAGGGAGCTCTGGCTGCCCCGACTCCACCCCACTGACCCCCGTGGTTGTGGCTGGAGGCCAAGCCCGGCCAGGCTGTGGCTGACCTTTACCTGACCAGCCAAGACTCAGAGCTGGGCAGTGTTCTCCTGGGCTTCTCCGGGGAGCACAGTGTCGAAGGGTGTGCCTTCACTCGCGCCCTGCACCCTCGAGGGTCGCCAGCCAAGGGGCCAAGATGGACAGGTGGATGCGGCAGCTGGTGAGGGAAGCCCCTGCCCCCCCAACCCCCTACTCTGAGGACCAGCATACTGGGGGTGGGGAGGGACCTCCGCACCCATCAGTGACACTTCCTAACCCCAGCAGGAGGGCCACAGACATGCTCAGCTATGGCTTTAGGGGGCGGCCTCTGGCTTTCCGAGACTGGGACTCGGGGGCTGCAGGAGCCCCTGGGGTGGCCGGGGCCAGGTCTCTACTGAGGCTAGGATGGACAAGGAGCTGTGCCCGGTGGGGATGGCGAGGGTCCTGCATGTCATCCTCTAACAGGCCCTGAGGATCCTCTGCCCACCTGTGTCTACAGGTGTCCACCAAGGGGCCCCACGTGCCTGGCAGGGGCATCTGTGCCGTCCTCGTGAGCTGCAGCCCCTCAGTGAAGGGGTCTGTGGAGCACGGTCAATGCCGCAGCAACCACAGGCCGAGGAGCAGCGTGGCAACTCCATCTGCCCCGTGTCGAGGGCCGTGAAGGTCCTGCGGTGGTGGGGGTCAGTACTAGCTGTCGCCACCAGAGGCTGCGGCCGAGGTGATCTTCACGTACTGGCTGAAGATGGTCTCGAAGGCCTCGTCCCTGTGCACCATGGCCCCGAACACCAGCGGCTGGCGGAAGAGGCACCCGGTGAGCAAGGCGCCAGGGATGAGCGCTGCCAGGCTGGGGCCAGGCCAAATCCGGCCAGGCAACCAGCAGCCACAGGGTGGCAGACGGCCTCCAGCCTTCACAGAGCGGGGGGCAGGGCACCCCACAGGCTCAGGCCCCTCCCTGAATGCCCCGTCGGCGTCCTCTGGGCCACAGCAACAGGTTCCTGCTGTCAAGATGGGGCCCTCTGCCATCACTGAAGCCACAGCTGGTCTGTAGCTTGGAGTGTCCCCTGGGTCCCCAGAGCCAAGCCCCTGCCACACCTCGACCCCCACAGCAGCTGCCTGACACTTACTTTCTGAGTCGACGGTGTTGACACGGCAATGCCCATGCCTGAGCCAGGGAGGACGGACAGGACCTTGTACTGAAAGGACGGCAGAGCGTCATTAGGGTTCTCTTGGGCTGGGGACGCAGCTGGCCCTCCACAGGCCCAGGGAATTCACTAAGCACAGCTGTCCCAGCCACAGGAGGAGGGACCCAGGAGTGCCTTGTACTCTGCGACTGAGAAGCCAGACCTGCATGGCTCATCCGCTTCTCAGAGGGCAGATCCTAAGGACACTGCCTGTGGGGAGGAGCCCAGACCTGACTCCCAGGCCCTGAACCCAGAGGGGCCCCTGTCAGCACTGCCAACCCAGAGGCCAGGCCAAGAGGGCCCTGGCCTGACGACTGTGCCTCTGGTTACCCAACTGTACACCTTTTCTCTGGAGAGGGGGTGACCACAGCACCCACAGCCCGGGTGGGCCTGACATGCAACGGAGGGAAGGGAGCCCACCCAGCAGACCGCTTGGGTCCCCCCACAGCGGGTCTGTCCAGTTGGGCCTAGGAAGTCTCCAGACAGCAAACGCCCCAATGTACACAGTAAAACCCACCAGCTTTGTGGCCCTTGAGGATTTTTGTCCCTAAAACTGAAAGGAGATGGTAGAAATGCAGCGGGGCGGGGCGGGGGCACACCCACCTTCTGGATATCTGTGATGTCCATCAGCTTGATGACTTTGTTCCTCTTTGAAGACCCAGATCTGGAGCTTTCAAAGCACAGATAACTAGAGGGGGGAAAGCGAGAGGCACAGTCCACACCAGAGCCACGTGGGGCTCCTGCCAAGCGGGTGCTCCCCGGGCTGCTGCTTCACAGCCCAGCCGTGCCCCCGCTACAGCAAACAGCACCTACAGAAAAACCAGAGGCCTGGGCTCCACGCTAAACCGCGGCTTCCCTGCCCACGGGATTCCCCGCAAGGTGCGCTGGAGTCCAGGGGCCCGTTGAGGGCTCTGGGACCAGATCCTTCAGCGGAGCCTTGGCTGCTGCTGCAGGCTGGGGACAAGGTGACGTTGAGGCCCTGTACTCCCTCCTCCCACACCTGGGGCTGAGACAGTCTTGCCCGGCAGAGGAGAGATGAGGCCATCTCTGACTGCTGTGTCCAGACTGCAGCAAGCCTTGGGGCCCTGGCTCAGCGGGGCAGAGCACAGTCCCTTCCTGGGAGATTGTCCTGTGCCCCCTGAACAGCCTCACCCTGGCAAGAGCGTCCCGGTGAGACGGCACATGGGGCCTGGGAGCACACCGCTGCCCTGACGGCTGGGCGTGCAGGTGGTACCTGCCCCCGGGCGCCTGGCAGGGCAGTGCAGCCAGGCTGGCCCGTGGCCTTGGAGGAGACACTTGCTGGGCCAGCCCTGGGACCTGGTCACACTCCGAGGTCCCGCCAAGGCCCTGCAGAGGGAACCTCACTAGGTCTAGGAAAAGGTGCAGCTGTGGCCCCACTCACTTTTCGGTCACATACAGAACCCCGTTCCGGATGTAGTCCGTGGGCATCTTCCGGTCTCGGTTTATCAGGCAGCACCGCCAGCCGTTCTCGCACACTAAGGAGGAGAAGAGCACCTGAGACTGCCTCCACTGCCGCCCTCAGCAGCCATCACCCGGGGCACACGTCCGTGAGTGGCCACCGGAGGTTCAGCACGAGCTCGGGTGCAGCTCCCCGCCCAGCGTGAGAGGTCTGGGTTCCCCCAGCACCAGAGAAAGTCCACAGTGGGAGGAGGGTGCAGGGCCAGGAGGCGGCGGTGCCTGCAGGTCTGGGAGTCGCCCACTCCTCCCAGCGTGCGGAGCAGGCACCCACGCTGACAGCACCATGAGACAGGAGCACTAGCCCACGCTGCTGCAGACCAGCGCTGACCTGCCGACCCGCAGAGGACAGCGCCAGAGAGATGGCCACACTCAAAGCTCTGTGACTGGGCTGTGTGGCTCAGGAGCTTTGCGGCTTGGCCCTGGCGAACCCCGTGCTGACACGGGCTCTAGCAACCAGTGGACAGAGCAAAGCCCCCTTCCTGGGACCTCCCCCCCTGTGGGGAGCGGGTGCCCTGGGAGTTCCCCTGCCAAGCAGACCTGCCCTCCAGGGCACGCCATCCCCGGCCGCCTGAGCCAGCCTGCTAGAGCCGGGCTCTGCACCGCCTCCTCCTGTCCCAGGAGAGGCCACCCCTCTGCTTTGGTTGGGCCTCTGTGCTGGCCTCCATCAGCACCTGTGCACATACCGGCCAGTGGACGCTCGTTTTCAGTCAGGTTGAAGATCTCGTGGAAGTTCCCCTTCTTGGTGCTGTGGCAGCGACCGGCGTCCTCGTCTCTGCCCAGGCCAGCTGGCGCACTGGAGACGCAGCTCCGCGATGAGGCCGTTTGTAGCTGCCAACAGCACACAGGGGCCTGCTCAGGCTCTGGGCAGAGTCAGCGGGCCCTGCTGGTGACTGAGGGGACACAGGGCTTTCCTTGCTCGCACCCAGCTGCAAACCGACCAGCTAAGAGGCTCTATGTGTTCCTGCAAGCTCAAGTCCAAATGTGGGCGCCACAGCCCCCACAGGCCCTGGGCTGCACAGATTCCACTCCTCAGTGGTGGGAGAACTTCTCCTTCCCCGGTGACACCCCACAACCTTCCCTAGCCCCGAGTGCTGGGGCAAAGCCTGGACACAAAGTCCAAGGACACAGGTGCCTGGCACGTGGTCTGTGTGGAGGCAGTTAAACCCCACATTTCAGAGATCAAGTCTGGCCACCGACAGCAACTTAAGAAAACTAGACACCGCAATGGCACAGCACTGGATCACAGAGGTCAGGGGACTTCCACACGGACACCTCACCTCGTCATGCCCTGACAGCTGGCCAGAAAGGAGACATAAGCACGTGGAGCAGAGCTGGGCACGAAGGGCCACAGGACACGGGATCTGGCCTCCATCCTGGGAGGCCTCCACCCAGGTTCACTGATCTCTCCTGAGTGGCCAGTCTTGAGCCCAAGGAAGGCCCCGGTCCCAGCCACCCAGCAGCAAAGATGACCCCTCATCCTGTCCCAGGGGCCAGGATCCTGCATCTATGCTCCTCGAGCAACCTTCACCTATAGGACAGCCATCAGCCTGGGGGGGGCTGTGGCAGGCTGGGCCTCCTGGGGCTGAGCTCAGGGTCCTGCTGAGCTTAGGGTCCCACCAAGCTTTGTTGTTCTGGAACCTGGGAGCACAACCCATGCCCACCCAAAGCCTCCCTCCCCCAGATAGAGCCATCAGTGGGTCACTGGAATAGCCTCCCCTCGAGACTGCTCCAGTGTGGCCTCCTCAGCAAGCCCTCTTGGACCTCGCTGGGAGTCCTGCTGGGCCTGGACCCTCCCCACTCTTCTGAGACCCCAAGGACAGCACCAAGGCTCACTCATCCTCCTGTCCCAGCTCAGGACCCCGTGCCCAACACCCATGAGGCCTGAACTACGGGCTCTGCCCAGGTGCTACTTGACCTTGATACCGAGTCTCACAGTCAGGGACAGTGGTCACTCCCCAAGGCCCTGGCCCCTGGCTGTAGCAGGCATGCCAGTCCTGGCTCCTAGAACATTTTGGAGGGAAAGTCCCCAAGGGCCTGCAGGTTGCTGGCCTCACAGAAGAGACGACAGGGACAGACGGGCCACAGAACAGGGCACAGAGGAAACTTCGAGATGCCCTTGGATGCTGTCCTGTGGGCACAGATTTGGCAAAGATCAGCTGCCCAGCGAACCGAGGCTGTCTGGAGTGGGGGGACTCACCCTCCGTGACATGGTGGCACTGGCCCGCTCCTTGAGCTGGGGGTCCGTGGGGAGGCTCCGCCAGATGATGTAGGGCGTGTCGTACTTTGCTCGAAGCCTGGGGCAGCGCTTGAAGATGAAATCGATGAGGAAGAACTTGACACCGGCATAGAGCCCTGAGGGAGAGGAGGTCTGCGTTGCCCAGGGCCCTGCAGCCCTGCCTGCCTAATGGGGGACCGCTCAGCACCTGCTGGCTGGAGTCACCAGGTGCTCTGGGGGGCGCTGTGCGGCCAGGTAGGGCACCTGCTCCAAACCCACAGCAGGAGGGGACTGGTGGCCATAGGCTGTGAGGCCCTGGACTGCACGGCCATCACGCTCAGTGCCTCTTGCTGTAGCCACCACCTGTCCATCGTGGACAGCGCCTGGTGCCAGGAGGGCCCTGATACCTGCAGTGGACCAGGGCTCGGGGTTTGCCTGGGGGAGGTGAGCTGAGTGGTCCAGGGGCCAGGTCCCTCAGCGCTCTCAGAACCATGATCTCAGGCTGGTGGTGGCCTTCCCACCTTCCCCATCTGAGCAAGGCCATCCCTCTTCCTTCCTGCTCTGTGGAGGTCCTGGGCTGGGGGTTCAACACATCTCCCACCTGGGAACGCAGGGACACCCTCCCTCCCCGCCAGACTCCCCCAAGGCCCTGCCGTCACCCACTGGAGCTGGGCTCTGGGGCTCTGAATGCCCCACACCCAGCACCCTCTACACACATTCCCTGCACAGCTTCCCAATGGCCTCAGTGTGGCTTCCCACGCTGGCCCTCTTCCCTGCAGGCCACCACCAGTGTTCCTCCTGTGTATTCCTACCCCTCCCAGACCCAACCTGCTCCCTGAGCCCATCTTAGCTCAGCTCAGGCCAGCTCCCAGACCTGAGAGTCCACCCCCAGCTCAGTCTCAGCCCTCACTGGCCCCAGCCTCACTGTCCTGGAGACTCGTCCACTCTGTGATCCAAACCCCAGGTGGGGCTGTCCTGCATACTCTGACCTATGGCAAGATGGCCATACTCTTCATACCTTCCGACCCCAGGATCAAAGGGCTATTTTGCCCCCTTCCCCAGCGTGTTCTGTGGCAGTGGATGTGGGCACTGTCACCTACCCAACAGGAAAGAGAGTCCTCTGCTCCCAGACTTCCTCCCCAACCTCACCCATCTGCTTGCTAACCCCTGGCCCTGCCTTCCCAATGGGTACTAGTCAGGACCCACGGTCCACTGCCCACTGCCAGTACTAGGGCTACTCCTGCCCAGGCCAGCCCTCTCCCATGACAGGCCATACCCTCCCACCATAGACCAGACCGTATCACAGCCACACCCTCAAACAGGCCACATTCTTCCACCATGGATCATGCTCCCACCATAGGACACACCCTCCACTACAGGCCACACCTCCCACCATAAGTCATACTCCACCCAGGCCACACCCTCCACCACAGGCCACACCCTCCACCACAAGCCACACCCTCCACCACAAGCCACACCTTCCATCCCAGGCCACACCTTCCACCACAAGCCATACCCTCTATCACAGGCCACACCCTCCCACCATAGGCCACACCCCTCACCATAGGCCACACCCTCCACCACAGGCCACACTTTCCAAACCAGGCCACACCTTCTACCACAAGGCACACCCTCCACCACAGGCCACATCCTCCCACCGTAGGCCACACCCCCACCATAGGCCACCCCCATAATAGGCCCTAACCCCCCACCACAGGCCACCTTCCTCCCACCACAGGCCATACCCACTCTTGCCTAGGCTGTAGTCTGGGGAGCTAGCAAATAAGTTAATCAAGTGTCCAAACCATCATAGGTCATGACCAATACTATGAAAGAAATAAGCAAAGTGACCACATAAGAGCCAGCCACCGGAGGCAGACTATGTCCTACAGAGCTCCCAGGGAGCTACCCAGCTGTTCCTGGTAGGAAAACCAGACCTGCACCTCCATGACAGGCTGCCCTCCCGGTGACCATCCATATAGCAAAGGTCAGTTGTGTGTGAGCGCAGTATGGTCACCTGGCTACTTTTCTAAGTGGCTGCCTGGCTTGACAGCGCTTGGGTGACAACACACAACCTCCCAGCTCAGCATGAAGCGGACCTCCTCCCACCCAACTCCCTGCTCGTGCCACCACCCAGTGCTGGCTAAGACCCCACCTGCCCAGGCCCGTGGGTTTTCTCCTAAGTGCCGGGGCCTGGCCACATCACACGCCAGTTACTGATAATGAGGGAGAGAAAGGAGGGTGCGAGTGGATCCAGAGGTCACTGCCACAGTGACACCCACCTCCCCGTACCACGGGTCACCCTCAGAACACCAGCATTCCAGGAAGATGTGGCCCCTGGCTTCACGCCATGACACTGATCCCATCAGCCACCGGCTCACTGCCCCTCAAACGGGCTCCGGGCCTCCCCACCTGGTGCCAGGCTGCCAGCACAGCAGCCCCGCCACACAGTCCTCTGACGAGCAGAGGACGAGCCTGACCCAGAGCCACCGCCCTGCCTCGCTCGGGACTTCAGGAAGCAGCTTCGAGAAGACGCAGAGGAAGGCCAGGACCTCAAGGCCAGCCTGGCTCGTGCAGGCAGGAGACACCCTGCAGAACTGGGATCTGGCGTCCCCCGTTACGCGACGTTCCCAGTAGCCCTGGCGCAGCAGGCCCGCGGCACCCCCTCCTTACCCACGGCCAGCCCCACCAGGCGGTAGGGGAAGAAGCAGGAGGCCAGGAAGGCAGCCCACAGCGCAATGTACAGCTTCTGTGTGATCTCGGGCTGGACCCACATGAACAGGCTGGAAGGGAGACAGGGGTCAGGCAGGGCACGCCGGGGTGCCACTGTCACTGTCACCGAGGGGTGGCAACTTACTTCTTGATCTTTTCCAGGATGTCAGCCATCTTGCCAAAGAGATTCTGTGTGAAGAAGAAACAGTGATAAGTACAGGCCCCTGTGCCCACCAGTCACACCGAGACGCCTACAGGCCCCTGTGCCCACCAGTCACACCGAGACGCCTACAGGCCCCTGTGCCCACCAGTCACACCGAGACGCCTACAGGCCCCTGTGCCCACCAGTCACACCGAGACGCCTACAGGCCCCTGTGCCCACCAGTCACACCGAGACGCGGGGAGGGCCCCAAGACACAGGGTTCCTTGGGCACCAGCCCCCAGGTCCTGCCCAGCCATGCCCAAGTCTGGGGGATCTGGTCTAAGCAAAGGTGAGTGTGCCCGTGGTGGACGTCAGGCCAGCTGAGTCCTGCCTTCCGGGAGCACATGCCCAGCCACCAGGAGGGCTCCCTCCACATGAGGTCAGATCCCTGCGGAGATCGGGAAGAGCCACAGGAGATCGGGCAGGTCGGCTGCAGGTCGGTTGCAGGTCGGTTGGCAGGCAGCAGACCAGACAGGCCTGGGTTGGGGTGCTGCCCGCAACACCAGCCCCGCCTGGCGACTCACCTGGGCCTTCTGGGCGACGTCCAGCACCAGCTGGAACTTCTCGGACACGGTCAGGTCTTCCTTCGGAGGTTCCTGCAGGCACAGGGAAAGGAATCTAACCGCTGAGGTCCAACAGTTCAGAACACTCTTACAAGACCCAGTGCCTGCAGGTCACTCTGCTGTGCCCGCATAGCCACAGGGGACGGGATGGGACATGGCTTGGGGCCCTAGCAAGAGGAGGACACCCTGCTGGCTGGCGGTGGCAGCTTCCTTCACACGGTGCAGAGGCCCAGAGTGCGGGGCTGAGCGGTCTCCCTTGCCTGGCTCACCTCAACAGTACCCGCCCGCCCCTGCGCGCTCTGACAGGCAGGACGCTGAGGCCCAGGCAAATGGGGGCCTGACCTCATCCCTGTTGATCTAAGCAAAGGTGAGTGCCCATGGTGACATCAGGCCTGTGGGCTCCTGGGGCCAGGCAGGCATAGGCACGTCGCCTCAAAGACACCTCTGTGACCTTGTGCTCCATGTGCACAGGAGGAGCTCAAATACTGGACAGGCCCCTGGAGATGCCCAGGGGTGTCGCCCAGGGCCCAAGCCTCCCTCTCCAGCAAACTTCTGAGAATGGCTTCTGCTCTCAGACCACACGGGCCTCACAGCTGCTGCACAGCTGGGCAAGAGCAGCCAGGTGTGAAGTGGGTGGGCGTGGCAGTGGACCGGGTGTGAGTTCCACAGCCCTGAGTGGGGACAGGTCTACTTACCTCACTTCCTGCCCACCTCCCCACCCACCACATCCCAGTCAGGAAGAGTCTGGCGGGGACAGGCTGGGACAGGGTGACCTGCTCTTCTGCAGCTAACTTTGACCCAGCTGGGGTCAGAGTGGGTGGCTTCCCAGGGCTGGGTGCTGGCCGCCTCCACCCCGCCCCACCTGCCAGGGCAGGACTCATCTGTGGCCCCCCACACGGCGCCTGCAGGTTCCGAGGCTGCCCCAGTGGGAGGGACGGGGGACACTTTGCCCACCAGCACTCACCACGGCTTCAGACACTTCTGGCACAATGCTCCACTGTATTCTCCAGCCCCTGGCAAACAGAAGCCATCACAATCTAAAATAGTGTCACCTGCAAGTGGTGGGGTCAGGGGACAACCTCAAACTGTCAGCCCCAAGCTCCCAGCTGGGGGAAGGGGTCCTCACCCCTCAATGCTGGCCACCGTGACTGGCTGCCTGGGGGCGGATTTGACAGCAACCAGACTGCTGGGGGGAGCCCCACAACTTTGCCCACCCACCCTGGGGTTGGGGAGAAACTCCTGCAGGACGTGAGCCTGACGGGAGGGTGTGGGGCCCGTGGCGGCCGTGCAGGGAAAGAGCTCGGGAGTCTCCCAGCTCAGCACCCAGGAGGAGGCTGTCCTGCCGGGGCCTGCAGCCTATCAGAGGACTATGCCCAAATGCCAGTGCCTCAGGTCACAGCTGTGAGGGAGGCACATGGCACATGCGATGGGGACACACAACAACCCCCCCCACACACACACCTACCTGGCGATGAGGTAATTGAGGGACAGCCTCAAGATTGCTAGGAACAGGAACATGGGGATGGCCCAGCCATGCCACACGGCATTCATGTACACCTGCAGGTGGCAGAAGGCGGGAGGGAGGGGTGGGTCAGGTGGCCTTGCAGAGGGGTCAGGACAAGCTGCTTCCCTCTCTTCCTCTGACCAACCAGGTAGGCTCTAGCAGCTTCCAAACTCCTAGGGTCGAGGGCCCGCAGGACGGGCATCCTGGGGAATAGCGGCTTCCTGGTTAAGGGGAACCCACGCAGGCAGGGGTGGGACAGGGCTGCTCGGGCGGAGGCAGGTCCCGAGCCAGCCAGGTGGGGCTGAAAGGTGGGCCTGAATCGAAGGCACAGCTCTTAGTGACAGGATGCAGGTGGGACCAGGACTCCTGGACCCCAGGAGGGGGCCCTGCTGAGCGAGCGTTTGTGAAGGTGGCAGGGGAAGGGGCCTCCGAGCACATGGGGGTCCTCCCCATGAGCTTCATCTTGAGAGTGCCAAGTGCTAGTCCCCCAGGAGGACAGTGAGTCCTCCCAGGGACCTGCTCAGAGATCCTACCTACCCAGAGTCACGGTGGCTCTCAGGACCCTTCCTGGCATAGGCCATCCCTGGTGACCGACCCCTCGACAGGACCATGCTACCTCTGAGTACTCTGGAAGGTGCCCTGAGGCCATGGTCCTCCTCAGGCCTAGAGGCAGGTGAGGGGCAGCCAGCACACTGGCCCCCTCTCCAGTCACGGGCTCCAGTGGAGAACCAAGTGCCCACAGCAGGTGGGCGGGTCTTCCTGTGTGTGCTGGGGCAGCCACTGCAGGCTAATTCCAGGCAGGGCACTGGGCCCATTTTCTCCAAAGCGCCCCCTATGTCCTGCCTCCTGGGACAGGTGGCTCAGACATCATCTGGGTCCCTAGGTCACCATGCATATGGCAGGAGCCTCCCTGGCCCCCAGCACCAGGTGCTCGGAGGAGGACAGGCTTCAGATCCCAAGCAGGGCGGATGCTTTGCAGCCACGGCCCCCCAATCAACAGGGTCAGCCAAATGGTGAGCCCACCAAGAGGCCCTCTCCTGAGACCATCACGTGAGGGCTACCTCCCATCCAGGGCCCTGCCCCTCTACCCGACCTGGCCACTCTGTGGACCCACTGGGCAGACCAGAGACTGAGACGGAGCACCTACTGGGCCCCAGGAAGGCTGTGACCTGGAAGGCTGTGACCCCCACCCGCCCACCCTGCAGGGGCCACTCACGGTGAAGGCAATGGCAGAGGTGTAGACTGAGTACCAGTCGGATAAGGCAGAGAGGTTCTTCACGAAGTTAGTGACAGGCTTGGCCCCGCGCTCTGGGGACGGAACAGATGGCACACGCTCAGGGTCAGGCCCATCTCCCAGCCCAAGTAGTACCCACTCCAAGGCCCAAACTGCCACAGGCTCCTAGGGGCCCAACACTGGCCAGTGGTTTCCTGGGGTCAGTGGTTCTTTGAGGAAACGCCATCTTCCCCAGGGCGGCTGGTGGGCAGAAGAGGCAGGGACAGAGCTGGGAGCACCCCCTTCCCCTCCCCAGGGCCTGGGGAGCACCAGAGGAATGCCACGGCTTCCACCCCGCGCTAGGCTGGCCAGAGCGGGCTCTGCCCTCTACAGGCCCCCAGACCCCTCCACCTGAGCCTCTCCCCAGGAGGCCTGGGAGGGGTCTCGTTTGCTTGAGCCCGTTTTTCTGGAGAGAAGTTCATCTCCTCTCATGCCTAGAGCAGCGCCCACCCACGGCGCCCACACTTACTCAGCCGCCTCATGTTCTCCGTCAGCCTAGGAGAAGGGGAGAGAGACGGGCCAAGGTTAGTGCCTCGGCCAGCCCCACCCCGCCTGGCCACGCCCTGTTGGCACTCAGGGGTCAGGGGACGTGCGAGTGCCTGGCTGTGGGACACAGGGACTGTCACACGGCGGCAGCCTGGCACCCAGAGCTGCTCCCTAGGTAGGAAGGCAAGACCTCCAGCAGACTGTCCCTGCATCTGGCCCACACCCCTGGAGAGCAGGGGACCTCTCAGGGGTCCCAGGCCACCTGGCAAGGACAGCCAAGGTGCAGTGGCCAGGCTCACAGCCCAACAAGCCCACACTGTGTGAGGAGAGCCCTGGCAGGGGCATGGGACCCTGCCTACAGCGTCCCCACACGTGGTTGTCACAAACCCCAAGGGGACTGGTGTGGATGTGAGATAGCTCAACTCTTGGGCGGGCTCTGCAGGCCCCTGTCAGACACATCCCCCCAGAACAAGGACCCAGAGGCCGCAGGGGCTCGCAGCAGCCATGTCGGGCAGTCCCGCAGGCTTGAACAGCGCCCACCTCCTGGCACTGAGGGGCTCCTCCGTCTCCACGGTGCTCTCCTCTGGCTGAAAGCGGAAGTCCTCCACATACTCCCCAAACCTCTCGTAGAACCACTTCTGCAGGCGGGAGGACAGTCCCTGGCCGCGTCGGTCTGAGGAAAGGGCAGAGGTGGTAAGAGGCACCACGGGTCTGGGCAGCCTGTTCTGGGGGTGTCTCCAGATCTCAGGCAGGGAGGGGGCTGCACAGCAGGGGCCAGATGAGTAGGGACCTCCCAGAACGGTAGGGACCTCCCCATGGAGCAGCGGGGGCTAGCGGAGGGGCCGCTGAAGGCTCCGCCATCTGAAGACACGGTGCTACCCTGAAGTGTGGACCCGCACGGCTCCGGCTGCCAGCGCCACGGCACGGGGTCTGCCCCTCCCACAGGTGCCCAGCACACCTCCTCTCTGTCTCTGGTTTGTCTGGGAGGCGACCAAGTGGGCTCACTGCCTCAGCCCCTGCCCCAGACCCGATGGACACTCATGAATGCTGGGACGGGGGATGTGTCGGGGCCAGACAGCCAGGCAGCTGGCCGGGGCGAGTGCAGGGAGTTAGTGCAGATGGTTTCACTCTTGTCATCAAAAGCTAAGACCTCAGAAAGCCACCCTGTGGCAGAACGGCAGGCATCCTGCATCCTGCTCAGCAGCAGAGTGGGGTGGACCATGGTCCCCTCAGAAAGCAGGCGTGGGGGTCGCCTGCAGGGAACAGCATGTCCTGCTGTCCTGCCATAAATAAGGAGTGGGAAAGGTGGGCAGGTGATCGCTGGACACTTGTGCCATAAACTATGAATATAATATGTCAATTAAAAATTAAAGAAAACTGGGGCTGGGGATGTGGCTCAAGTGGTAGCACGCTCGTCTGGCATGCGTGCGGCCCGGGTTCGATCCTCAGCACCACATACCAACAAAGATGTTGTGTCTGCCAATAACTAAAAAAAAAAAATAAATAAATAAATAAATAAAAAAATAAATATGTTTAAAAAAAAAAAAAATTAAAGAAAACAAAGCAGGTGTGCTGTAGGCTCAGGGCAGGTGGTCAGTGGTCAGAAACCCCAGGTGCCTCAGACTCAGTGGCTGGGGTTAGTGCCCCTGCGGATATCTGGGCAGGGGAGGAAGCCCAGTCCCCAGGAAGGACGAGGCAGTGGAGGCTCCTGGGGGCTTCCCTGTCCTGCGGGAGCAGGCAGGGCTCTTCGGGAGAGGGCAGGCAACCAGCCTGGGGTGGAGGTGGGTGGGGCTGTGGCCCGAGAGGTTCATGGCCAGGAGATTCCAGACTCGCGTAAGGTCTGCTGGTCAAGAAGCAGCCTTCCTTTGACTGATTCTCACACTTGAGTTCACAAAAGGCTTTCAGAGGGGAAAAGCAGCTGGGGGCTGGGGGCT
Organism: Marmota marmota marmota; assembly: GCF_001458135.2. Taxonomy (NCBI): domain Eukaryota; kingdom Metazoa; phylum Chordata; class Mammalia; order Rodentia; family Sciuridae; genus Marmota; species Marmota marmota. The sequence goes on from NW_025999962.1 coordinate 2,172,471, forward strand.
GGGGGCAGGTGTAGGGAGGCTGAGGCCCAGGCGAGGAGGCCCTCAGGACTGGCTCTGAGGAGGCTGAGCCCAGCAGCTTTCTGCCCCAGGCTTCCCGCCTGCGCCAGCACCAGCTGCTCAGCTCTGGGGGCTCCCCTTCCCCGGCTGCGGTGCAGCAACCGAAGTGTCGTCCCCCGCCCCTTGGAGGGCGACCACGGCCACCATGGAGGACCAGTACCTCCTCTCTCCATGCCCACAAAGAGCTCACCCCCCTCGACATGAGCAGTCCAGACAGACCTCGGACAGACAGGAGGACAGGGGTCCCCAGCCCCGTGCAGGACCAGGGAGCTGGGCTTTCCCACCCCGTACCTCTCTGTCCTCTCTACCACCCAGCCCTGGGGGCCTGGGGTCTCTTATTCTGCCTCTGGCTTGATGACCAAGATGCACAGGTCAAGGACTTCAAGTCCTGACCGCTGGCCATGGAGCCAAGTGCCACAGGAGGCCACCACCCAAGGTACAGTAGCTAAGCCAAGACCAGGCTTCCCACCGTGGGTCCAGCCCTGGCAACCCTGAAAAGGGGTGGGCCGCTTCCCCCCGAGAAGCAAGCTAGCTAGCCCCACGCTGGGCTCACGGTGCAGGCAGGGAGGCCCTGTGCATGGGCAGCAGGTGGGACAGACGCCACTCCAGGGCACGGAGGCCAGGGCCCATGTAGCACAGAGCCCGGCTCCGAGGGACACTTAAGAAAGCTAGGGTGGGGTAGGAGAAAGAAAGGTGCTCAGGGCAGGAAGGCAAGGGGAAGAGAAAGGGTGCTGACCCGACCAGGGGCTGGGGCACTCCCACCACCAGCCCCACTGCCTGCTTGTGCCCTTGTTTTGAGGACCAGCCTCAGGGAAAGGCCACCTTTAGCAGGGCCAGGCTCAGACAGCACACCACATTTCTATGCGAAAACGCGGCCTCGGTCTGGTCTCACGCCTGCAGTCTGCTGTGAAGACTGGCCAGGTCCCCAGGGAGAGGCACTGACCCAGAGCTGCTGGGAGGAGACCGCTGGATGCCCAGGGAACACTTGTGGGCTTACCTGCTCCGTGGTTGGCCTGGCTCTGCCCTCTGGGCGTCGGCTGAGCCTGCGCCGGCTGCTCCTCGGCTCTTAAAGAGAAGGAAGAAGAGGCCAAACAGCCGTCAGTGCGTTAGTGCAAACGCGGTGCGGGGGAGGCGCCCACGCCCAGCATGTGGGCGGCATTGCTGGCTCTGTGGGAGCCCCGATCGCCCACGGGCAGGTCCCACGGCACCGGGCAGCTGAGCTGCGTTCCTGAAGCGCAGGTGTTCTGCTTTGAAAAACCCAGTAAACGGGACCCTAGGCACCAACTCTGCTCCCTGTTGGTGATGCTCAGTGTAGACAGCTCTGCTCACAGAGGACACGGCCGGCACCACCTACTCACCCGCATGGCGGGGCCAGGCCATGTCAGCTGCCTGTGCCAGGCCCCAGCTTGACCACGTCAGCCACCTGCCCGTGCCTGGCTTCCTGTCCCCCAGCCCAGCCTCCTGACTACAGCTGGGCTCTGGTCACACACAGCCCCGCCTCCTGACCACAGCTGCACTCACAGCCCCTTGGGCTCTGTCCACTGTGGATCCCAACTACCTCTGACCACAAGCTCCAAGGGAGCTGGGTCCTGGGCCGGTCCCTTGGGTGCTGTCTGTCCTGGCTCTCTGGCCTGCCGGGCCCTCTCTGAGCGGCCCTCCGCCCACCTCACCCTGCACTGGTCATGGCTGCAGGTGCACTGAAGCTGCCCCTGTGGCTCGGAGCTCCCAGGCCTTGCAGGAACCTGGGCAGGGGTGGGGGTGCGCAGGGTGTTGTCCCTCTGGTCACCACTGGTAGAGGGAGGGGTGCTTTCTGCTCTATTCCCATCCCACAGCGACACTCCAACAGCACCATGAACCAGTGTCCCCAGGCTTGTGACGGCCACAGTGACTGTGATTGCCACGTGGATGAGGCAGGTCAGGTAGTGCTGGTGCTGGGTGAGGGCCTCAGGAGCAGCTGGGCAGGCACCAGAGTGGAGGGGGGGTCCCCAGGTAGGAGCCACGGTCATGGAGGAGGGGCCAGGCCCACACTTCCCAGAGAGCAGAGGGACTGTCCCTGTCCAGAGGGGCTTCTAAAGGGGCATTCACGGGGAACAGAAGCTCAGCCCAGGGCACACGGTAACTCCAGAACCCCAGCTGGGTGTCCCTCTGGTCCTGGGCAGAGGGACCAGGACACGCCCTGAAGGAGCGAGGGATTCTGGAAGGGCAATTCTCCAGGCAGGTACCTGATCCAAGGCCAGAGGAACAGGGCCTCGCCTCAGCACTGGTGGCCCTGGGGGACTGGGGGCGTCTCTGAGAGGCCAGTGAGGCCTCCCCAGGGGCTGTGGCCAGTACTGTTTCACCTCTAATAATAATGCAGGCCACTGGCCGGGTGACCGTTCCCAACTCAATGACCTGCTAGAGAAAAAGAGGAATTCAGTTACAGACTGCCCTCGGGCCTGAGGCTGGGGTCCAGCAGCAGGGACTCTACCTGCTCCACAGGATGCCAGCCACAGGACCCACCAAGTGCCTGCCAGCAGCGCACACCACGCGAGAGGTCAGGAGCAGACTGACCACAACGCTGCCGGGCAGCGCCTCTTTTACAGCAGAAGGGAAGCCGGGGGCGGGGTGTGTCAGGATATCCCAGCAGGCAGGGCCTCGCAGACTCTGAGACGTGGAGGGCACAGGCACTCTCAAAGCCAGCACCCACGGGCCCTGTTAGTGGGAAAGGACTGCTGGCTTGCTAACTGCGATGCTTCACCAGTGGCCTGCACTGACGCTGGATGCGAATCACAAGTCTGGGTGGAACACAACGGACTTCTAAGGCCTGGCTTCCTGAGCCTCCGCGACCTAGGCGAGTTCAAGGTGTGGGAGCCGGGCCTGGAGCTGCCCCACTCCTGCTGACCCAGCCTAGGTGGGCACCAGCTGGGTCACCAGGCCTCACTCCCTCCCTGTACACGCCTGCCCTCCTGCCTTCCGCCTGCCACAGTGAGCCGTCTGGCCCCCACCTTCCCGATTCTGGGCTGTCCAGGGGCAGGGGCCAAGGAGCAAGGGTCCTTCCTAGGGAGATCAGGGCAGGGCCCGGGTGGGCCAGACCACAGGCTAGCCAGAAGCTTCCAGGAGGCTCTGGACCCTGGACAGTCATTGTCTACTAACAAGTCGGCACAGAGGAAGGTGATTTCCTGGGATTTTCTTAGCGACTAAACAGAGGTTTGTGTGAACATCCACGGCGGCTTGCCTGAGCTGCCCTCCCCCGGATGGCCCAGTGCCACCCACTCCCCCAGAACCTGCTCTTCCCTCCACCCCCTACTTCAGGTTTCCAGAAGGATCTAAACTCTCACCCTCATGTAAAGCAGGGGAGGGGCCCCATAGTGCTTCTGGGACCCTCAATTTTTACTTCCTGGGTCATGACCTGAGTGTTCCTGTTTGCCCACCCGAGCTGGCCCCTCGTGCCTCAGAAGCGACCCAGGCCGGGCACACGCACCACCCAGGGGTGCTGGCAGGTGGGCAAGTGGAGGTGCTGGCGCTGCTATGGGAGCAGGGACACAGGTCAGCTGAGAGCCACCAGGGGGCGCTCGGCCCCCAGGCGAAGCTGGACGGGATGCTCTGCAGCAGGGGACGATGGCACCCTGGCTAGTGGGTGAGAACACAGTCCCATGCCCAGCAAGCGCCTGAGTCTCCGTCCGCCCCTGGGTCTCGCAGCCTGGGTCAGGCCCCTGCCACTCCCCGGCACAGGGCTCAATCCCAAGGATGCTCACTGGACACGGCTGGTGTCTGGTTTGGGGAGGGCGCTGACCTCGCAGCCACGGCAGGCAAGGTTGGGTCACTCCTCCCCAGACAGGCCCCAGTGACCTGTAGGAGGCCCCGGGGAGCCTGGGCTACGGGGGAGTGTGGCCTGATGGGCAGCACCCGGAAAGCACAAAGGTGTCCAGGAGTGTGGGGTGGGGGAGGCAGCAGAACCAGGGACACTCCTCCCAATGCAGCTCCGCAGAGCTGACACCGCCTGGAGCCCAGAGGGGGAGCGGCATCTGGCACCGCAGATGACCCTTGGTGCTGCCACCCAGGGACAAAATTCTTCCCACAGGAAGCCAGGGTCTGGACAGTGTCCCCAAGGGAGAGGTGTGCCACCACCGCTGGGAGCAGGTCCCTCAGGTGGGGCAGGCTGTGGCAAGGGTGGGGTGGGCAGTGCTGAGGGTGCGGGTGCAGGAGGCGGGACCAGGGCGCCTGGCCTGGGTTCTCCAGCCTCATCCTTCCGGCATTTTGCTTTTTTAATATTTGTAGTTGGTGGATGCAAACCTTTATTTATTTATTTGTACGTGGTGCTGAGGAGCGAGCCAGTGCCTCCCGGTGCCAGGCCAGCGCTCACCGCTGAGCACAGCCCAGCCCCGCGGCACCCTGTAGGGAGGACGGGCTGGGGCTGTCGGGACAGGCGCAGGCTGGTTTTGTAACTTGCAGAGCTGCTCTGCGATGACCCGCTTCCTGCTGGCGCCCCGAGGCAGAGGCCATGCTCACGTAGGTGGGCAGAGGTGTGGTGAGCAAGGAGGCCATGAGCCCAGGGGCAGCGCAGTAGTGCCCGGGCCCATGTCCAAGGGCAAAGATCACTGTGAGTAGCCCACCGGAGCCAGGGCACAGGGTGGGGTGGGGCCCAGCTAGGACACGGTGGACACGGCAGGCAGCTCTGAGGCTGCTGCACCCGGGGGGTCTGGGGAAGCCGAGGTGTCCAGGACCCATCTTGGGGCCACAGAGGCTGGAGAGCGTCGGAGTGGGCAGCAGGGCCTGGAAGGGGCAGCAAGCAGGGGAAACAGGTCCCGGGGGGTCCTGAGAGGCCCGGCCAGCCTCCTGGGGCCAGCCCCACAGGATGGCACGCCTGCTGGCCCAGGCTGGGATGGGGCCCCACACCAATGTCTCTTAGTCCTGCCCGTCCCTGCCCGTCAGAGCCTCCTGGTGAAGGTTCTGTGTCCAGGCCTGGGTGGTGACAGACCTCCACTCACAGGGAGAGGGCCACCTCAAGGGTCTGAGCAGGGCTCAGCTCCAGGACCCTGCCCACTGAGGAGAGGCTGCCCACGAGAGTCTGGGTTGGTCTTTCCCACAAGCCCATGTGCTGGACGCTTGGTCCTGGGTAGGGGTGGGGGACAGGTGGGGCCTGGGGGGTGCCTCAGGTCTCAGGGGCTGCTCTCAGAAGGGAGTGAGGTCGCTCTCGTGGGTCTGAGTCGGCTCTCGTGAGAGAGTTGCTACAAAAGAAGCCGGCCTTTCTGACCTCCTGTCTTGTGATGGGACCTCTTTCTGGCCTGTACTCCCACCACACAGCGTCACCAAGAGTTCCTCACTGGAGCTAAGCCGATGCCAGCACCATACCCTTCACCCTCCAGAAGGGTGAGCCCGGGGAAGCCTCTTGTCTTTCTGAGTCCTCAGCCTCAGGTACTTCGCTACAGCAGCAGAAGCAGACGGAGGCGGGCCTTACCTGGCCTTCAGCGCCTCCTGCAGTCTCTGCTCCACCTCAAGGCGCCGCTGCCGCTCCCGCTCCACCTCCTGCCGCAGCATTTCTGAGTTGGTCTCTTCTCGCAGCTTCCGCAGCTCCTCCTCTGGGGTGGGGGAGAGCAGCCAGTGACTGGCATTCATCCCCATGACATGTGTCCAGACCCCAGTTGCTCTCACCTGACGGGCCGCGGCCTCCCTCTGGGGTGCTCAAGGGGAAGGAGCCGTTCCCTGGACGCCCCCACACAGTCCCAGGACTTCTCCACGGTGCCCAGCAGCACGCCCATCAGAACCACACGTGCAGCCCCCGGGGCACTGCCACCCAGGGCACAGGGCAGGACCAGGGCCTTGGCCGCCCACCCACAGGCCGACACCTGCGTGCAGAGGGCCTGTGCAGCAGAGCAGCTCTGGGCCGCCTTGTGAGGAGAACCGTGACCCACGCGAGGCCACCAGGCGGGTGCTGGGGAGGCCTTGCCAAGGGCCGGGACCTGGGCCAGTCCTCAGTGAGGCAGGAAGGGGAGAGAAGCAGGTGACAGACACGGGGACCAGAGAGGAGGCAGCGTCCTGCTGTCCCCAGCACAGAGGGAGGACACTTCACCATGACCCGCTGCGGCTCACGAAGACACAGAGGAGAAGCCCGTAGGACCCAGCACTAAGACAGGCCAGGAGATGGGCTGGGGTGTGGGGTGGGCAGGGGTGTGGGGTGGACAGG
>NW_025999962.1:2180241-2201092 GCF_001458135.2 Marmota marmota marmota
GAGCCAGGCGGGTGGGGCCCGTGCACAGCCCAAAGCCGAGGGCGTCTCCGAGGAGCGCCTCTGCCCAGCCCCACCGTGCTCTGGTGGGCACGGCGCTGTGCCAGGAGCCTGCGACACTCCTGCGTAGCCACCTAGTGAGCAGTGCCTGGGAACACCTGAGCTGCGCTCCAGGGGCCCCGGGGCAGCCCCGAAGACCAGGGGCGACTTTCTCAGCCAGCAGGGCCCTGGCCAGGGTGGCCGTCCATCCCAGCCCCAAGGCCCCTGCAGCCTCATGGAGCACAGACACCGACACCTCGGTGACCACATTCATCTTGCTGAGCTCACCCAGAGGCCTCAGGTCAGCCCTGCCCACAGCCACATTCCCCATACCGTGTGGCCCTGAGGATGGCACAAAGAAGCGCGTCAGCGCCCGCTGCTGGCAGCAGAGCTGTGGAAGGACAGCCCTCAGCAGCAGCCACGGCGCTCGGCACACGGGCAGCCTGGCGACCTCCAGCACCTCCCGCCCGTGGCCTCCAGGCTGGCTCCCTGGATGCCTGGTCCTGAGGCCTTTCCTGAATGACTCCACCCCCCTGAGTCTGGGGACCAGCTGGGGGCTGCGCACCAGCCCCCCAGGGCTGTGGGCTACTGGGAGCAGAGACATAAAGAAGGGGGCGTCGGGACGGATGGCTTCAGAATGCCTCGGGCCTCCTTCCTTCTTACAGGACTGAAATAACTTGGTGACTGTCTCAGCTGCGGGGGAAACACAGGTGGCAGGCCCACACCACACTTATGGAGGTGACAGCACCAGAGCCAACAGCGGCCACTAGCACCAGGCCCCCTGGGCAGAGGCTCCGACCTGGCGAGCTCGAGGACTCAGTGGGAAGAGGCCCAGGTGCAGAGAACACCCAGCCACTGGGGCTGGGGTACAAGGGAGTGGCATCCAGGCCAAAGGGACAGCCCCCTCAAGTCCCGCAGACCCAAGGAACACCATCACCCCTCACAAGGACAACGGCCAACCCAGGAGGAAGACAGTCCTTGAGGTTCCGACAGCACCTGGATTGCAGGGACCCCTCACCAAGCAGTGATGCCTCAGGCTCAGAGCCTGGAGCCACAGCAGACAAGGGTCACAGGGGGAGAGGCCTCCGGGCAGGGCAGGGCAGGCAGCAGGTGAAGCCAGGACCCCGCCCACAGAAACACAGCGGCAGGCAGGCACCGAGACCCTGACGACACCAACGTGAGGTGGGGTGCCTGGGACAGCCCGAGAGCAGAACACCAGAGGGGGCATCTTCCTGGGGTGACCCGGCCGTCCCATCTCCACAATGTCCTCCTGTGGAGGCCAGGACCAACCTGGTCCCCCAACAGAATCAGCAGGGGCAGGCGTGGGTCCAGGTGACTGGTTAGCCTCTGTTTTGATGGCACAGACCACCCCAGTCCCACCCAGGGACCCCCAGGGCTGAAAGACAAAGCCCTTCCAGAAGGGAAACCCACAGGGGACGGCAGTGGCCTGTGCTGCACAGGATACTCCTCAGACCAAAGCTCCGACCCATCACCTACTCTGTGAGTAGGAACAGAGGGCCCTGCGGAGAGGCAGCCGCCCCCTGCTGGTGGTCAAGGTGAGACCCTCGCTAGCCTGGAACCCCTGGGTAGGACATGGAGGGGTTCATGGGAATCGAGCCACTCCCGCTCCTGACCACCTCACCAGAGCTAGAGACACAGCCTCAAGTGGAGACCCTGAAGCTCAGGCCAAGGTCAGCACAACGGCCCAGGCTGCCCTCCGGGAACAGCCGTCCAGGCCAAGCTTGGTCGCAGTGGACCAGGGGAGAGGCCAGAGCTCAGCAAACCTTCTGAAAACATTTAGGCTGGCTGAGTGCTGGCGTCCACTCCCGGGGTGGACATCTGGAGCCAGCAGAGCCCACCGGGCAGCTAGGCAAGCTTGGAGCAGACCCGCCCCAGGTGGCCCGAGGAGCTGGCCAATTCACAGGCAGCTCTGCCTGGCTCTCCTTGGCTGTGGCTCCCTAGGGACTGAGGACCGAGGCCCCCGACCTGCTGCCCTGGCCCCACGGGGCAGGCACACACTGCGGGTGAGGTGAGCCAGGGTGCTCAGGTGTTCACACGGGCCCCTAAGTGTCCGTGAGGCAGCACACGGGCAGGAAGCTGCTGCCACATCCCTGGACACACGGCTGGCACCAGGGTGGGCCTACAAAAGGGAGGCTGCAGCTCCTCCTCGGGGTGCGAGGGGGGATCCCCGAGGCAACCCAGGTCCACAGAGAAGGGGACAGCAAGCACGGGCTCCCGGTGGCATGCTGCGTTTCCCAGTCTGTGTCCACTTGAGCTGAGCCCAAGCCTGGCAGGATCCTAGGGAGGACTTCCACCCTATCCCTGCTGGCTCTGGCCCTAGGACCAAGCCTGGTTCAAGAAGATGACAGAATGAGGGGAACGGCCAGAGGGCAGGGACAGCTCCACAAGTGCTCACACACACGCCAGAGACAGGGGGACAGGCTGACCCCAGGGACGCTGGGCTGGGCTGGTGCAGAGGACGTCGGTCGGGGTGGGGTCACAGGGGGAACTCGACAAGCTCTAGGCCTGACCATCTGCAGGGCCTCTGCCCTAGCACCTGGCCTGGCTTTAAACCAGAGTTCCTGGGGACACTGCCCCAGAGGATTCAAGGGCACTCGAGAGTCCTGTGCATGATGTCCCCTGGCACTGTGTGACACCCACTGATGTGTATCTTCACTGGGAAACACTGTGCCCAGCTCTGTGCAGGGACACAGTCAGGGAAAGAGGGGACAACACAGTGCCAGGGCAGATGTCCAAGGGGGAGCTGGAGAACAGCATCAGGGGGATGAGTGGCCCCTCTCAGTTAGATCTTCCCAGACCCTGCCTGACCCGCTTGGTGGGCGGAGCCATGTCCCTGACAGGAAGGGACCCTGTCACCTTGAGGGCCCTTCCTCTGGGAAAGGCACACAGCAGATGACAGTGAAGAGGGCCTGGGCCTCCTTGCTGCCCACTGAGACAGGCATCCCCCAGGGCCCTCTAAGGCCACTTCCCAGGACCCTATTCTCAGCCATCAGGCCCCTCCTGCAGTCCGGCATAAAGCAGGGGCTCAACTGAGGCTCACTCGAGCAGCAGGTGGACCAACCAACTGTCCCATCAGCCGCTGCAGAGATCCCTGGGTGGGCGCTTCTCCCAAAGGTGAGCAGGCACCTTGGACGTGGGCACTCAAAGCAGCTGCCTTCCACCGTGAGAGCCTGGCGCGGAGCTGCTCCATCCCACAGCGCCTCCACCCCCTCCACCCGGGGCAGAGGACAACACCTCATGGGGCGGGCCTGCTCTGGACAGGGCGGCTGGGCAGGGGAGGGCAGACGCTTCCCATCCCCACATCCCAACCCCCNCAAGTGACTTGTTGCACCTGAGTTTCTTCATTTATAAACGGGAGAGGGGTGCTGGCTGGGTGCCAAAAGCCCTTTAACCCTGACACCATATATATACTCTGCCTCTGCCCCTTGAAGCTATCCCATTTCTCAAAGGGGAAAGGTCCAGCAAGTTGAGTCCTTGGGTTAGTCAGTCCCAGAAAGACTAGGCCGATCTATCCTACACATCATAACCATCTAAATCTTTCTAAAGAATAGCTTTATTCTTGACATTCTCTGCCAAATTCTGGGGACTCCATACAGCTCCATGAAAAAACTTCCATTCTTTTGACTGACACTTGAACTTCTAAGAATTGGCCCTATAACCTCTCTAGCTTTTTCCTGGTCTATTGGTCAGATAAGCAGGTATTTTCAGTTAAGAGACCCAAGATTCAATCCTAGAATCACCTCTTTTCAGTCCTGGGATTTTAGTTCAGTTTCTTACCCCCTCTGTGTTGTGCACATAAAATAAAGATAAGACACCTACTTCATCAGTTTGATATGGATTAAATGAAATACCATTAAAACTGAATAAGGGCTCAATGAAAGTGCTTGCGCTCTCTCTCTCTCTCTCTCTCTCTCTCTCTCTCTCTCCCACTGAGCAAATGGCCCCCTGCCGAGGCCCAGTGTCTCCCTCCCAGACTCAAACAATGAGTCGACCCCAGGCCTGGCACTGAGGCCCGCCTGCTGCCACCAGTGACATATTTAGGTCAGATACAGTGCACAGCCCCACCAGCCTGCCATAGGACAAAGGCGACACAAATGCTCATTCTTGGTTTTTCTTTTTCCTCTTGAGTAGGAAATAAGATTTCTTGCTAAGTGGAAAGGACTGGGCTGGTCCTGCTACAGGCCCGGGGCTCACCAGCCTCCCGGGACCAGCCCCCCAGGGTTCTATGCGCGGGACTCCCCCCAACCATGAGCTGACGGTGGTGCTAATAGTGCCCTGCCCCCGTCTCCGGGAGCCTGGACCCAGGTCCTGCAGATCTGGGGCTGCTGCCGAGGCCCTGGGCTCTGCGGGCATCCACAGCTTGGGGCTTCCACATGCCCTCAGCTGCTCATGGACACCAAGGGCGCCAGCCAGCCCACCCCACAATGGGCAGCCCCCCACAGACTCAGGCTCCTGCTCCCTCAGTCAGGAGCGAGGTCCCCCAGAGCAGGGTGCAGGGGAGCGAGCCCTCCCCAACCTCCTGTGGCTGCTGTAAAAAATCACCACAAAGAGGCAAAATTGATATTGTCAAATGGCCACACTACCCAGATGTGATTCCAATTAAAATCCCAATGTCATTCCTTATAGAAACAGAAAAAGCCATCATGAAATTCATTTGGAAAAATAAGAGACCCAAAATAGCCAAAGCAATCCTTAGCAAGAAGAGTGAAGCAAGAGGCATCACAACACCAGACCTTCAACGACACTACAGAGCAGTAGTGACAGAACCTGGCATGGTATTGGCACCAAAATAGGTATGTAGACCAATGGTACAAAACAGAGACTAACCCACATAAATACAGTCGTCTCATACCAGACAAAGATGCCAAAAACATGCACTGGAGAAAAGATAGCCTCTTCAACAAGTGGTGCTGGGAAAACTGGAAAACGATATGCAGCAAAATGAAACTAAACCCTCTCTCTCCCCATGCCCAAAACTCAACTAAAAGTGGATCAAGGACTGAGGAATTAAACTAGAGACCTCTCACCTAAAGGAAGAAAAAGTAGGCCTAATTCTCCATCAGGTCAGATTAGGCCCCGACTTCCTTAACAAGACTCCTAAACCGCAAGAAATAAAACCAAGAATCAACAAATGGGATGGATTCAAACGTCAGACAGAGCACGAGTCTCCAGGACACACAAAGAACTCAAAAAACCAAACCACCCAATCAATAAATGGGCTAAGGAGCTGAACAGACACTTCTCAGAAAAAGATATACAACAGACCAACAAATATATGAAAAAAAAATGTTCAAAATCTCTAGTAATGAGAGAAATGCAAATCTAACTGGTGTGAGTAGTTTAAAAAACTACTCACACCAGTTAGAATGGCAGTTATCAAGAATACAGACAACAATAAGTGTTGGCGAGGATGTGGGGAAAAGGCGCACTCATACATTGCTGGTGGGACTGCAAATTGGTGCAGCCAATATGGAAAGCAGTATGGAGAGCCCTTAAAACTTGGAATGGATCCACCATTTTGACGCAGCTATCCCACTCCATTATCTACACCCAAAGGACTTAAAAACAGCATATTATAGTGACAGAGCCACATCAATGTTTATAGTGGCTCCATTCACAATAGCTAAACTGTGGAAGCAACCTAGATGTCCTTCAATAGATGAATGGGTAAAGAAACTGTGGTATATATACACAGTGGAATATTACTCAGCAATAAAAGATGATAAAATTATGGCATTGGCAGGTAAATGGATGGAGTTGGAAAATATCATGCTTAGCGAAGTAAGCCAATCCTAAAAAAACCAAATGCTGAATGTTCTCTCTGATAAGTGCATGCTGATCCATAATGGGGGGTGGGCATGGGGAAAATGGAGAACTATGACTGGGCAAAGGGGAAGGAAAGGAGGGTGCATGGGGACAGGAAAGATGGTGGAATGAGATGGACATCATTACCCTAGGTACATGTGTGACTGCACATATGGTGTGATGCTACATGGTGTACAACCAGAGAAATGAAGTTGTGCAGCAACTGCGTACGATGAATCAAAATGCATTCTGCTGCCACATATACCTCATTAGAATGAATGAACAAATAAATACATACATACATACATACATAAAATCGCCACGGACTTGGTGGCTTAGACAACACCACTCTTCCCTTACAGCTCCAGAGACCAGAGGCCCAAAAGGGGTCTGGCTGGGCTCGAGGCGAGTATGGGGTTGCTCCGCTGCACGACCCCTTTCCTGGTGTTGCCCACTTTAGAGGCACCTACAGCTCAGGACCCTAGCAGCAATGACATCACTAACTTCTGACCCCATGGCTACCTCTCCTCCTCAAACCCTCCCGCCTCCGTTTGAGGACCCCTGGGACGACTGACCCAGGTCGTCTCTGGTGGACAATCCTGGGTCATCTCCCATCTCAGACCAGCATCGTGGTCACATCAGCACGCCCCTCTGCTGGGGAGGTCCCATTCATGTTTCGGGCAGCAGCATGCAGACACTCACAGGTCGCTCTCTGCTCCACTCTCTCGAGACACAATGCAGGGTGGAAAGTCCCTGGTAGCCGGGGATGGGGCAGCCCTCTCGGCTCCCCCGGCCCACAGTGGACCTTCTGTCCTCCAGCCCCTGGCATTTCGAGGGTCCCTCCTGGGGTGCACAGACCCCAGCTGTCCCTTTCTCCCCACTGCCAGCTGTGCCCCAGACGCACCTGAAGCAGGACTCACCAGGACCGCACCCGTGGCCCTGGAGAGAACCGCTCATGGTAACCTCTCTGGATCAGCGGGGGCAGAATGTCACCAAGGAGACGCTTGCAGGTGGGCCGTGTGTGACCTTGCAGTATACTCAAAGACCATGGAGCAGAGACATATGGGAGCTCAGAGTCCAGGCTCCAGCTGCCTGACCCTACTCCCCACACAGGCCACGCTACGCCAGGAAGCTGCAGAGGTGGGCACTGCCCACGCTGGCCAGCAGCTAAGCCACAGGTAGGGACCACGGCCAAGGCCGCCACCCAGCACTTTGGGCTGCGGATGCTGCTATATCACAGGCCGTAGATCACGCGGGGCAGCTCCCAGCCCAGGGGCCTGCTCCTCTCCCAGGGCCTGGTGCTGGCCTTGGGCTCCGCGCACTCAGGTGACCTGGTTACAGACAGCTAAGGACAGTCAGGGAGCCTGCAGGAGGCCAGGGCAGCCAGAACCCCCAACGCCCAAGGATGTGCCCCAAAAAGAAGAGATTAGGCACAGCTCCAGTTGGGCTGCACCGACACCCACCCAGCAAACCAATCCACTCTCCAGGAAGGCAAGATCACCCAGGTGCATGGCCCCAGAGGGAAACCGGGACGGTCCCCAAGGGTACAAGGAGCACAGTCAGGGGACACAGAGTGACTGGTGAGAGGAGGAGGGAAGGAGGCCAAGGGCGGTCTGGGCCCCGAGGCACTCTTGTGTCCACAGGCCTTGCAGCAGTCGACAAGCCAATCAAGTTCTGGTGGCACCTCTGTGGGACACTGAGAAGGGGGACGTCCCAGCCCTGCACACAGGCTCCTGCCTCCAAAGGGTGGAGCAAATGAGGCTCAGAGACCCTGAAGTCGAGAGAGATGCCCAGCAACACTGTGCACACCAAGCTCACTCGCTGGAGGCTACAGGAAGCCCCGGGCAGCTGGCGGCCAGGCTGCCACCCGGCCCACGCTTCAGGCCTCACCCCAGGGTCTGGAGGGAGAAGGGCAGGTGACCCGCTGACTGGCACTCTGGAGCACCCTCCCCACCATATTCTGATCTTAGGGGAGGCAGAGGAGACGCCTTGGCCCATGCCCACCACGGGCCCGGGCAGCGCAATGGCGGCTCTACCCACCACCCTGGGCTCAGCGACACCCAGCCCACAGGGAAGCTGGTGGGAGGAAGGAAAGCAGCTTCGAGGCTATTTTTAAACCTGCAAAAGTAGAACTCTGAAGCAGGAGTCCTCCCGGCACACCACTCCACGGCCAGCCTCAGCCAGAAATAAAAATCAAGTGATAACCCTTAAATAAACTCCTTCCCACCCAGCCCGGAGCGCAAACCCCCAGAAACAGGAGGCTGCTCCCGGCCAGGTGGCGCTGCGCACCCCACAGCCGGCTGGGCCCTGCGCCTCCCGGACTCACGGACTCTCCGGCCCCATACTCCTCCCAGCACCATCATGGACCTTTCTAGAAGACAAAGCCAGCACCCCCCACACACACACAGGTACAAGGGGACTCCTGAGCTGAGCGCACACCTGCACCTTCAGCCCTGGGAAGAGGCAGCTCCCCTCCGCCGGTGGCCCGGTGATCCACTCTGCCTGAAGGAAAAGGTTCACCCTGGAACTACCTTCCTGCTCTGCCCACGTTCCCTCACATGGCCCCTTGTCCCCGGTCAACTCAGCAGAAGCACGAATAAGCCGTGGATGCTGCACAGACGCCACCAGGCAGCGCCTGGTCCTGGCGTGCACACCCTGCCCTCCAGGCTGCCGCGCGCATGCCCCCAGTGAGCGCTGCACCGTAGGAAACCATCGTGGGGTTGCGGGGGACTGTAGTGCACCGAGATCTTGCCATGTAAAGAACAAGAAATGGGATCCGGGCCGGTGCTTTCACCCACAAGGACGGATTACCAGGAATCGATAATGGCCTTTCAGCGCGAGATGGCGCAGGGCATCTAACACCGGGGCCGGATGCTGGGCTGGGCCCAGCACTGAGCAGATGCTCCTCCCGCCCGGCTCCCCTCTGGCCAGGCACTCGGTCCCTAGCTGAGCCCTTTGGGCTGGTCCTGTCCCAAAGCAACAGGCTCTTTGCTGAACAGCCACCCACTGCTCAGTGTGGGCGGGGACAGGCAGGGACACCCTGGCTCCATTAGTGAGGTCAGGCCCCAGGCTCCGAGTGGATGGGCCAGCAGGGAGCAAAGGGACACAGAGGACACATGCGCCTGGGACAGCATGGGAGCAGAGGGAGGAGTCGGGCCCTGGGAGGCCCCAGTGGGGCCATGAAGGTGTGCAGGGGGGGTATGCCCCGTGGAGGGAACAGTCCTTCCACCCTCTGCCCACCCTCCTCTCATTGATTCATCCATCCAACCATTCGCACTCCCAACCCACCCCTGGCTCACATGCTCACTGATCCGTCCAGCCAGCCATCGATCCAGTGACCCCCCTGCCCATCCTCCACCCCTGCACATGCACACACACACACACCCAGATGTGCACCAAGCAGCAGGCGGCCAGGCTCTGTGCCCAAGCTGGCAGAACTCACAGGTAGGGTATCCACACTGCCCGTGAGTCCAGTCCAGGGAGGAGACGAGTGGGGATGAACAAGGGTGCCCCCCCCAGCTGGAACACTGGACATGCCGGGCCACCCTGGCACTCCTCATGGACACCCTCTCTGTCAGCGTGGCCTCCTCTGTGCAGACGACAGTTTCAACAAGGGACCCCAGGGAGACAGCAGAGGACAGAAGGCCACGGACCCAGGCAACTTCCTGGCCCCTGCCCACACCTCTGCGGTGCCATCTGGAAGCAGGCACACGTCCCCAGCCCCTCACAGCTAGGGGCTCATGATGAGCCCCGTGGGACCTGACGATCACTCAGAGAAGTCCCAGAGATGGGCGGGGGCTCCCCATTCAACTTTCCCCATGGAATTCAATTCTGTCATCAAAAGCACCTGTCCACTGCTGACCCCACCAGCATAAGCCAGCAGGAGAGCGCGGACAGGGCAGCTCCTGGCTCGGCCCCTCGGCGCAGCAGGGAGGCCGGAGCAGGAGGACCAGGCCGCAGGCTGTGGGGCAGGACCGTGGAAGCTCTGGCATGGGGTCACTGGCTCTGAGCACCTCCTGACCAGGGCCACCAGGAATCTCAGGGCTGATCATCCACAAGGAAGAACCGGAGCAGAGCTCACGGTCAGGAGAAGGAGCTGGGAGGGTGGAGGTTCTTCTCCCTGGGTGCTGGGGGAGGAACCAGGGCTCACAAATGACAGGCAAGGGCCTCGCACTGAGCCACGCCCCAGCCCCCCGAAATAGGGAGCCCTGGCCCCAGTGGAGCAAGCTTTTAATTTTCTTGGGGCCAATTCCATCTTCCTCCTACACAATTCTGCAGGATCTGATGTCCAGTCCCGTTCTCAGTTGTCAGTCATCTGTGCATCCAGCCTGGTCCCACCTGGCCCTCTGCGTGTCTCCCCGGGGACAGAGCCAGACTTGCCAAGCCTCTGTCCCCAGAGGTTCACCTCTTCAGCTCAACACCACTGAATCGGCAGGAGGAAGAGATGACAGAGACCAAACCTCTGCAAGACATCTGCAGGCTGGGGGGACGGGTGGGTCCAGGTGCAGCTGGACAAGCCCAGCTCCATCAGGCCTCATGGCTGCTGGCTCCCAAGACCCTTCTGTCTTCAGAACGGCAATGGTGAGGTCTTCCTCACCTCCAACCACCCAGGCTGGCCATGCCGAAACTCGCCC
The DNA here is from genome assembly GCF_001458135.2 of Marmota marmota marmota. NCBI lineage: Eukaryota > Metazoa > Chordata > Mammalia > Rodentia > Sciuridae > Marmota > Marmota marmota. The sequence continues at coordinate 2,190,738 of NW_025999962.1, forward strand.
GCCCCGCAGGGGCCCTCTCTCTGAGTCTGTGCATCCAAAGGACGGCCCTTCATGTCTGTGGCCACCCACCTGCTCCCAGGTTCCTGGAGGAGTCCTCCTCAGGGTGCAGGGTGGGGGCGGCCACTCTGACCCTCAGAGCAGGGGGAAGCCTCCTCAGAGCAGCATGGGGGCTCAGGAGCAAAAGCACCTCTTTCCAAGTCAGGATCCACCCACTGTGTGGGTGCCAAGGGCCCAGAGACGGGCTCCCTAGAGGAGCCTCTGCCAGGCCACCCAGGGAGGTCCCTGCAGGCCTTCACGTCAATAGGAGGAAAAAACCTGGATCCCCGGGGTCCTCAGCAGAACAGTCCAGCAAGGGGAGCTCCATGCCATGCCACACCACACTGCTCCTGAGTAGGGCTGCGTGTGCACCTGTGAGACGGACAGCCTCCCTCTCCAGAGCCCGTGCCAGCAGGAGGTCAACAGATGCACACTCACGTACAGGCTCAAAAAGCAACCAGCAGCTGGGGTGAGCTTCGGGATGACTGGAAATGAATGATGCTTTTGGTTTATTTATGGACTTCCTTAACACACCCAGGCCAGGGCTAAACGCAGCTCGCCCTCGCCTCTTCAGCCTGGGCCCCGTCTACCAGGAACACTTGTCCTCTTCAATATTTAACCACCCAAGAAGGCCACGTGCAATCGGCCCTTTCCTCTCCTCCGTGAAGGGAGAGAAAGTGCCGCAGATAATTGAATGACCACGTGGAGCTTACGGACAGGGGCACTGCAGTCCTCTTAGGTGACTGTGTTCAACTGTCTGCTGACAAGTGGCAGAGACAAGAACCAGAAGCCAGAGTCCCAATGCCGCACTGAGGGGCAGGGACAGCCAAGCAGCCAGGACATCTTGGTGGACCCCAAGGTCACACACGGCCTGCTCCTGGGGATGGAGCTGGAAGCCAGACCCTGCAGGCTCCACTGTGATGACCTTCCTGCAGCCGACCTGTGCCCCTCACCCCCCGCACTGCTCCCAACCCAGGCACCATGCTCAGGGCAGGGAGATGAGTGCCACCTGTGTCATCAGGGTGCAGAACCTGGTAAGAACCACCTGCGAGCACTGCAGCAGCCCAAGGCCGCAGACCGCGGGACAGGCCATGGTTGGGGAACAGGCGGGCTGACCACACCAGGAACTGCCTCTAGGTGTAGGTGTGGGTGTGCCGATGTTTGCCTAAGGGATAAGATCAGATATCACCTGGCTTCCATTTACAAAGTCATGGGAAGAAATCTCTAAACAAATAACCTAATCAGTAAACAGGCAAAGAACCGGCAGGTACTTCTCAAGAAACAACAATACCTGGAAAGCACCCTCTCCAGCAATCAGGGAAACGCACCCAGAACTGGCTAGACTCTCGGCTCACTCCAGTCACCACAGCGATTCTCAAGAACATACATGATAAATGCCGGCGAGGACGTGGGGGAAAGGGGTGCTCGTCTCCTGTCGGTGGGACTGCCTTTAGTGCCACGCTGGAAAGCAGGGGGGAGACTCCCCCAAACTAGGAATGGATCCACCCATGACCCAGCCAGCCCACTCCTTGGGATTCATCCAAAAGAGCTAAAGTCAGCCTACCATAGTGACAGGGCCACCCCAGTGTCACAGCAGCAAGTTTACACAGCCAGGTCGTGGGGCCACCTGTCAACAGGCGAAGGGATGGAGAAAGTGTGGTATAAAGACAAATGGAGCTTTACTCGGCCACAAGAAGAGGGAGACCACGGCACTCGCTGGAGATGGCAGGTGCGGTGAGCCAGACCCAGGAAGTCAAGGGTCAGGTGTCCCCTCATACGGGGACTGGAGCAAACAGGGGAGGGAGGGAGGAGTGGGGAAGACCGGGCGGAAGGGAGACCAGGGGGCAGAGGGGCAGCGGTGGAGCAGGAGGGGAGGGGAGGGGAGTGGACCTCCAGGATCACGGTGCACGACACATGCGACCCCACAGGGAGCCCCACCTTCAGGAACTAGTGGAAGGACCCATCAAAGCGGATACAAGGAGGGGGAGAGGAGGCCGGGAGAGGGGGAAAGGGGGGGGGAGGCCGGCGGAGGAAAGGGAAGTCCACGCATGTGCAGCCTCGTGGGGACCCAGCTCTGCGTTCTATATGATGCTAAAAGAACAGGAGAAAGGAAAGAGATTCAGCGGAAGGTGCGGGGCCTGGGGGCTTGAGGGGCAAGACGGGGTCCTGAATTCAAGATCAGCCTCTGCACTTTAACAGGCCCTCAGTGACTTAGCAAAACTCTGCCCTAAAATTAAAGGTAACAAGGGCTGGGAGTGCAGCTCGGGTAGAGTGCCCCTGGGTCAGTGGCATAAATAGAGAGACCACTGGCTATCCACAGGGGAGGGGCGGTGTAGGTGAGGGAGCAGGCAGAGGAACTCTAGCTCCCTGAACACACCCCGACTTGGGATCCATGTAAACAATTTGAAATTAATTCAGTCCTTTTTGAGATGGGGTCTCACTATGCTGCCCAGCTGGCCTTGAACTCCTGGGCTCCAGTGGTCCTCCTGCCTCAGCCTCCCGAGTAGCTGGGACCACAGGTGACACCACAGCAGACTGTTTTAGCAGCTGTAGGAGCTCCCTTTTTGAAAAAGCTCTTGACACACATGAGATGGAAGGAGACGGCCTCAGGGGCCACACATGGCTCGGGGACACTCTGGATGAGATGGCCCAGCCTGCGTCTCCCCACAAGGCAACAGCACACAAGCACAAACTGAGGACATTCTACAAGTAAGTAACCAGCACTCCTTGAAAACACCAAGTCAGGGAACAGACACAGGCTGACCACTGTCCAGGAGAAGGAGTCCAAAGAGGCAGCAGAAACGCACAGAGCCCACGCGGAGCTTCTCCCTGGAGGGCAGTGAGTCTCCCTCCAGCAGCCTGATCCTCACTGCTCACTGACCTTGATGACTGCGGTTAGGTGGAGACTGACCATCACGTCTGCAACTGACCATCAAGCAGGTCACAGAAAGAAAATACACAGGAGAACTGCTAGATGGTGGGTGGGGAAAGGATGTATGGCAAGTGGTGGAGGAACCAACAGATGATGGATGGGTGGGCAAGTGGGTGGAGGGATGCATGGGTGAATGGATGGATGGGGGATGGGCGGGGGCTCCCCATTCAACTTTCCCCATGGAATTCAATTCTGTCATCAAAAGAANATGGTGGATGGATGGACGCAGGCACACACACAGACCGAGGGATAGATGGGTGTGGGGTGGGTGGGCAGGTAAATGAGATAGATAAATGTGTAAAACGTGAATCTTGGATGAACAACTGGATGAAAAGCACAAGGGAATCATTTGTATTTTTTCTGTAACTTTCCTGTAAACCTGAAATCATGTCAGAATTAAAAGAAAACGAAGGCAACCTCTAAAACTCTAAAGTGTAACAATCTAAGGGAGACAGGCTGCGCTGACTTGGTCCCTCGGCCAGGGTGAGTGACTTCAAACGGAGTGGTGTGCACCCCTCCAGGGGAGCAGCCCCTGGGAGCACAAGGACTAGGACTGGATACCAGCTGGTGGGCAGTCCTACGCCGGCGGGCAGCGCTGGCTTGGATTCTGAAGGGTGTGGATGTTGTCGTGCGACAAAACCAGCCAGCATGCGGTGTCGCCTTCTGAGAACCAGGATTTCTAGCAGAAAGACCCGATAAGAATCTGATGAGGCAAACGGGTCAGTTCCAGGACTGGCGGGCACTTCTCCTGCCACACCGGGAAGACCCACCAGCACTGACCAGGCTCCCACAGCCAGGCAGAGCTGCCTGGGCCCAACAGAGCCGCGACCTGAGGATGAGCCCTCCACCCACTGGTCTCAGGGGAAGATGCAGCTCATTCTTTCAAATCTGGAAAATGAAGGGGGCGATTCATTTTACAAATGAAGGTTATAAAGCTCAGAATCGGTCGGCTCATGAGTGGAGCGGGAAGGGGCCCGTGCAGCCGGCGCAGGGGCCAGAAAATTACCAAGACCCCGGACATCTGCAGAACTCAAGGAGCAGCTCGTTCTGTCACAGCCTGGACTCAGGGCCTCTGTCTGGAGCACTCTGGGCCACCTACTGGTGACAGGTGGTGGAGGACGCCAGGAGGGTGGGAATCAGCTCCCCGGGAGGTGATGGTGGACGTGGACATGAGAGCACGGGAAGTGATCTGTTCAGTTCTGGTGCACAATCAAAACCTCTCGTAATGGAGCCAGCCCACAGCTCAGGTGGAACTCTGACTGCCACTGTGAGAGCCACCTAGGAGTCCAACAATTGGCTTCTTAGGCAGCACTGAGGCCAGAACCTGAGTGCCGGAGGCGGCAACGACGTCTGGTAGTAGGCAGCCTTGTTTGCACTTTTCCTCACAGCCCCAATCTGTGTCACAGATCTGGACAGCCCCAAAGAAGCACGCCCATGGGTCTGGCTGTTCCATTCTCCAACTTCATCATGACCTGCCTTGAAGTGAATGTGAGTGCACAGTGTCCTGTGGACCCTCCCAGGACCGCTTCTCCTGGACACCTCTCTGCCCCACCAGGCCCCTGTGGATGCTCCACAGCCCGTCGCCTTTGCGGGGGGCCATGCACTCTGCAGATTCACCCAGCCCCATGAAACTGCCAACACTGGACAGCTCTGGCCTACAAAAAGGCAATGTAATAAGGCTCAGCCGGGAAGAGGCAGCCTCCTGCAGCTGCTGACCTGACCCCAGCTGAGGTCTCCAGCCAGCACAGGATGAGCTCCACATGCCCGTGCAAACCCAGCAGAGCTGGCCAAGGCCACAGGTGGCAGGTCCCCAGGACTGCAACCAGGAGGGCTTACTACCCACAGCTCTCTCCACCCAGGTGGGCTCAAAGGCAACCTCAGACTCAGGAAAACCAAGTCACTCCATAGCGCAGCCACAGAGCCACCAGAACCACTCACACTCTGTCCCTGGGGGCCAGGGCAGACAACGCGCTATCACTGTGCACGCGCACACACGAGCACACATAGGCCCAGCCACCACACACGCTGACCACTGCTGGATATTCACGCACAGATACTACTGCCATGGTCAACCACCTGCACACCTACACTACCACTGCCACGCACGTACGTACACACACACACACACACACCTCCCTACTGCTCTCCAGCCAGGTGAACCCACAGAGCCGTGTGCGACACGGGTCCCTGACCACCAGGTGAGTGTGCAGATTCCCCTGAGCCAGGCCCCAGCCTGCAGGAGAGGCAGGTAGAAGCCACAGGACAGGGCACCCTGGTCATCTAGCCTCACAGCGGGAGTGTGACGCCCAGCACCACAGGGCCCACCAGAGGGGAGCCGAGGCAATATCACAAGTGAAAGAACCTGGTCCCCTGGGACATCAGGCTTCGTATGTCTGCATCCTACTGAATCCACGGAGGGCTCCCAGCACAGGCCCTGGGCCGGGAAGAGGAGAGAAATCAGAGACAGAGACCCCCCAAGCAGCCTGCAGCCAGTCAGCACAGGACAGAGGGACAGAGACCAGTCAGGCACCAGCTGCCAGCCAGAGCCTTGAGGAGCCCTAGCCGTGCAGGACCCCCAGAAGGGAGGGGCCTGCCTGTCAGCCCTCAGCCCTGCCCTTTGCCCAGGGCAGCTGGCCGAAGTGGGCCTCCCCTGGGCCTTGATTTGCGCAGGTCACAGTGCCCAGCTCTGGGTGGGTGCGCAGGGCTGAAGCTGCCCCTTCCTGCACCTTCCTCCCAAGAGCAGCGTATCAGCCGTCGTACCAGCTGTGAACATGCCCCACGGCAGGGTCACGGGCATGGGCTCCTGCGTGGGCTCAGGGCTGGTCTGTCTGCTCGAGGCCCTTACTGGTCGGGGACTCCACCCAGCAGGAGGGCAACTCGAGCTCTCCCTGCCTCCTGCCCTCCCCGTAACACCCAGAGGACACGGAGGAGAGGAGAGAGGATCCAAAGTGAGCCGCCAGGGACTCTTCCCTGCCAGGCCCCCCAGGCCCCTCCAGAACAACCTCTAGTCTCAGAGGCCAGGCCCCAGCAAGTCGGGGCTGTGCGGGAGGCCAAGGACCGGGAACCCATTGCACCCCCTCCCTGACCCGTGACTAACGGAACACAAACCTTTTTTTAAAGAAGTATTTTTTTTAGTTACAGATGAACATGATACCTCTATCTTATTCATCTGTTTTTTAAGTGGTGCTGAGGACGGAACCCAGTGCCTCTCACTGAGCCACAACCCCAGCCCCAGAACACAAAACCCGATTCCTACAAAATACCAGACAAACTCTGAGTGGTGGGAGACGCCCGTGCCAGACTGACTGGAAGGGTCCAGGTCCTCATGGAACATTCTGGTCCTTCCCCACAGGATCCTCTCTTACCCCTCACTCTGAGCAAAGGTGACGAGGACCAGGCCCAGAGAAGCAGCCGGCAAAGACACCGGCTCAGAGGCAAAGGGCCATGCGGGGACTTCCAGGCCCCAAAAGCCATGTGGGCCGTGCCTGGCCCAGTCCCATATCCACGGCAGAGCGCCTGGCCCGCAGCCGCAGGACCATGCCCCAGCTTGGCCCAGCCCAGAGCGGCCTGTGCCCTCCCGGGGCGCCTGGTACTCACGGAGGAAGTGCTTTTCCAATAAGGCGATCTCCAGGTGGCCCTTGATCTCGTTCAGCCGGTCAGACTCTGTCCGGTTGCAGTCCTGGGCCCCTGAGGCCATGATGAGGGTCCCCGGACCAGCCTGGAAGAGAGACAGGCAGAGCTCAGAGGACCCTGGACAGAAGCCCTCGCCCCGCCAGTCCACTCCGTGGGCCCAAGGCCTCGGGAGAGCAGCGGCAGCTCTGCGAGGGACGGGAGCGCAGCTTCCTGGGCACAAGGTGGCACGGTGGCCCCCAGGGCCCCACAGCGCCCAGTCCATGAGGCCAGGAGACGGGCCCTGCACCATAAGGTCCTCACCAGCACGCCTCAGCATCCCACCACGCGGACACCCCGGAGCTCACAGGAGCTCAACCTTAAGACAAGACACCAGAATCTAAGTCAAGTGCCCAGTGTCCAGCGTTGCCCTCACAGTGGGCGCTGGGCCAAGGCCATGTCCATACCATGCAGATCAAGCTGGAGAGAAGGGCTCTCAGGCAGGATCAGGCCTGTGGGGGACAAGGGAGAGCAAAGTCCACACCAGGGCCTCACCCTGACAGCTCCGTGAGGACTGATGTGACCACTGTCCTGTCCCGGCAGCCGGGGGGGCAGGCTGCAGCCACGGCCACCGCTGCCCACGGCCACGAGCCCAGAGCCAGCAGCTGCTCTGCACCCTGCGCCTTTCCCAGGGAAAACAAGAGGCCCACCCACTAGCCAGGCCTGTCCACACGGGCACTCACATGGTCACTCCACAGATGCATCCTGCTGCTGACCCGATTGCCTGGCCAAGGACAGCAGAGCTGCCTTCCCCTCCTGGTCCCCAGACCTCCTCCAGGGCTGGGCAATGGTTAACACAGCATGTGCTGGAAGAGCGTGGCCAGGAGAGCAGGTCCACCCTGCACACATCTGTCACCTGCTGGGAGGCCACAGGCAGGAAGAGGGGGCACACCCCGAAACACTGTCCACAGGACAGACGCTCTCAGAGGACCCTGAGGACAGGGAAAGCCCTGCGCCCCACGACTGTGTGGCTCACCTCGGTCTGCCCCGGGCGGAGCCGCGGGACTCACAAGGCAGGGGTGAGGTCAGCCAGGTGTCCACTCAGAACCCTGGGACGCCCATCACCAGGCGCTCCACACAGCTAGCCCCAGACAAATCGCAAAGCCTGGACCAGGCATGGAGACCCAGGTGGGCAGCAGCCGAGTGCAGCGCCCACTGTCCCAGGCGGGGATGCTGCCATGGCTGTGCTCGGCCCTCAGTGTTTAGACCAGCTCACCACGCCACAGAGACGGGCAGAGGACCAAATGCCTGGCGTTCAATCCAGAATCATCCAGAGGGTGAGGGCAGGCAGTGACCAGGAGACCAGGACCACTGTGCATGAAGGGCACGTGGGGTTCAAGTGCGCTGGGCGTCTGAGACATTTTTTATTACCAAAAAACCCAAACAAACAAAAAAACGCCCTTTTTAATCCCCCAAACAAACGCTGGGCCACATGCGACCTGCTCATCCCAAGGCACCCTGGGCAACTCCAGGCCACCTGACCTGACTCTGGCTGGTCCCCATCTCCCTTTCCCTGAACATCTATGCACCTCCTGGAAGGTCCCCCCCTTCTCTTGGAGTCACACTTCACCACCCTGCCCCCAGTAGGGCACGGCGAGGCCTGTCTCAAGGACAAGGTGGTGATAAATGCTGAACTGAAATGCGATCCAGCAAGCCAGGCTCTGCGGCCAGCCCCAGCCTGCCCAGCTCCCGCCCCGCGGCCTTCTGCTCTGACTGCCCCTCCCCTGGCCGCCCACGTTTTCAATGTTTCACTTGCTCTTTCTGTTGAAGAAACCTGCACGCCACAGGAGGGCGGGCACCCAGAAGGAGTGCGTGCCACGCGGGGCCTGGAAGGTCTGTTCGATGCTCCCCATTGTCTGGAGGCCCCGCAGCAGGTGACCTAGGCAAGCCGTGCCGCGGCTGTCCCAGGAACGGGCAGAGGCACAGAGGGCCCTTCCCGGAAGACTTGTAGATACCGGGGAGTGGTTGTGAACGATCCAGCACAGAGCACCAGATGGAGAACCAGGGACCCCGTGCCACGATGCACTCAGGACAGGAAACAGCCCACCCACCCAGGGGATGGCTCCCCCTGGCAAGGGGATGGCTCCTCCCTCCAGCAACGCGGAGAAAGAAGGGTCCTTCCTTTTGTGACAAGGCAAGGCTGGAGTCCCAAGAAGCCGTGGCCTGGGCCTGCACCCCATGGGACCCCTGTCCACAGCAAGGATACCAAGCCTGGAGAGGCAGCGGGAGGCAGAGCCACGGGCCAACCTGCTCAAGCCCAGTGGCCCACATGCCCTGCCCATCCAGGGGAGAGGAAGGAGGTGAGGACAGTCAGTGGTAATCAGGGCCAAAGCCAGGATGTACATCCGTGTCCCCGAGTCTAGCCCCTGCCTTACGACTGGGGGCTCCCCAGGAAGGAAGGAGAACAAATCACGCTTGAAGTGACTGTTCCCCCAGAAAACGTCCCCAGTCCCTGAATCAGTGCCCACCTGTGACTAGGAGACAGGTGACAGGCCTCAGAGGAAGAGGAGGGCATGGTCAGAGGGTCTACAGGGCCCAGGAGGGGAGCATCAGAGCCCCCAGCCCCCAGGCCCCACTGAGCCCAGGACAGCCAGGCTCTGCTGTGACAACCACCAGCTTTCTTATCTTTCAAATGGGGGTGACAGCCCCAGAAAGGAGCCGCCCAGAGTGTGGAACGGCAACCCCGGCCCTGCCGACAGCCTGTGCACGAGCACCGTCGCTCCAGTCGCAAGGCCAACGGCAGGAAGACGGGAGGCACGGCCCCCCTGGCTTCCGCGGGGCCACGGCTGAAGCCATGTTTTCAGGGCAGCTGAGCACACCAGGTTGTGACGCCACCCTGTTCTGAGCACGCCAGCCGGGCAGGGCCAGGCTCAAGTGACTGAGGGGCGAGAAGGAAGCTGGGAGGTGCCCCATACCCCTGCCCACTCGCCCTGCCGAGCAACGTGCCTCGAAGGGTGTGGGGTGGCCACGTGCCAGGCACAGAGCAGAGGGTAGGCTGGTGTGGGGCAGCTCCACCCGGGGAGCAGGCGGGGCACCCAACCTACCTTCCCAGCAGCCTCTGCCAAAGCCAGCGTGGCCGACCGGCAGCACACGAGCATGCCAGTCCACGTCCCTCGGTGGGTATCCCTGGCACCTGGGACCAGGAAGGCCCGCGCCTTGGGTGCTGCCCAGCCCTGTGGACTTTGGCAGCCTTGGTCCAGAAGGGGCAGCAGCTTGGCTGGGCATGAGGGGCACTGAGAAAGGTTCTGTGGGAAATGACCAGCAGGTCAGGGTCCCCAACTGGGTGACAAGACCCCAGGGTGCTACTCTGAAATGCTGGGGCCTGAACCCCTCTGAAAGGCCACCAGCTGCCCCCCTCTCAGACGTCAGAGGAGCAAGCCTGATTGCAGCCAGGAGCCTGGACGTGGCAGGGGACTAGGGCTCCTGGCACAGCCACTGTGGCCGGGGGTGGCCGCGTCTCCCTTCTTCTGTTTTCCTGGAGCCATTCTTTGAAGGGGAAGCTCTCCAGCTGTGTGTGGAGGGAGCCTGGGACCTTGTGGGGACCCTCTTCAATCTCCCACTGTCCAAGGCATCTGCCCCTCTGCCTCGCGGGCGGGGCCACCCCAGATCCCCCCCCCCAGCTCTAAGGACTTTAGTGCCCACCTTCCCCGCAGGCCTGGCACTGCCACGCGCATGACCCGCCCCCCCATCTCCACCCCACCCGGCCTCCCTTGGACAA
>NW_025999962.1:2204506-2208955 GCF_001458135.2 Marmota marmota marmota
CCCGGCCTCCCTTGGACAACACCCTGCCCGCTGCACCTTCCCGGCACACCCACCTCTTGGGCCTTCACGCAGGACCCCTGCCCACCCCACCTCCCTCCCAGTAGGAACACACAGAACACGATGCCCCAGGCAGAAGCGAGGTGAGCCAACCTGCTACGACAGGGAGGGACCCTGGGGACTCCACAGGAGAAAAGTCCAGCACAGAAGGACAGTACTGTGGAGTCTTCATGGATGTCCCTGCCACAGAGAGAAAGGGCCTGGGGAGCCAGACTGGGCAGGGGCAGGAGGGAGTGAATGGGTGGAGTTTTCCACTTGGAGTGAGAAGAGGTTTGGGGACGGAGGCCACTGAACTGCGGACCCATCATTAAAGTGACAGATTTTATGTTACATGTGTTACCACATTTGCCATTTGATTTTATCAGTATAAAATAAGATGAACGGAGCCAAACTGCATGCCGAGATGGCCCACAGCCTCCTAACGGAAGCCACGCGAGGGGAACCCGCTTGGAGCCCCCACTTCTGTCCGGCGGTTAGCAGAGAGGAGCCTGAGGACACCAGTGCTGGGGAGGGCAGGTGGGCCCTGGTGGGCATGAGGACGATCCACACAGCCCACAGGAGGCAGCCCACAGCAGCCCTTGGGAGGAAACGCGGACACCCACGCCCAGCACTCACACTGAGGGCAGCCGGGCTCCGGCCCAGGCTGAAGCACCCAGAAGGCACCTGCGCGTCCATCACCTCCTGGGATGGGCAATGCGAGGTGGCCCCAGGCCTGGCTGAGCAACCACTGCTCGCCCCGTGCCAGGCCCTAGGAGTTATGACCTCAGGAACAAGGCTTCCTCGTGGGAGCCCAGGACTGGCCGGTTCTGAATTAATATTTCATGGTCATGAACAACTAGCGCGGGCTGACAGCAGGCGGGTGCCGGCCGCCCGGCTCAGGCTTCTCCTCCTTGTGTTCTCCAAGGCAGACCCAGGCGGAGTGCGGTGCTGCCCGGCTAAGATCAAGGGTGCTGCCGAGCCCGGCGCACACCGCAGTCCAGAGGCTGCGGCTGGAGGCTTACAAACCTGAGACGGGCCTGGGCAACTTGGTGAGACCTATCTCAAATTTAAAAAAAAAAGATTGGGGGTACAGCTCAGTGGCAGAGATCCCCTGGGTTCAACCCCCAATACCACAAAAGCCCTGAGGCACTGAGGCCAAATCACCTGCCCTGGTCCCCCTGGGGGCCCCTGGGCCTGCTTCTCCTTTAGGGTTGAATCTAGGGTAGGAATGTCCCTCCCGGCACCTTCTGCTCCAAGGAGGGGACACCAGGCCCACAGTCTGACCTTGCCCAAGCCTCTCCCTCAGCCACGCCCAGGGTGCCAAGCCCCCCCAACATGTCACCCAGGACACTTCCTGCCTCACAGACTGGCTGGCACATCGGAGCTGCCCTAGACCACAACCTGTTTTCCAATGACCAGTCCACCCTCCAACCAGCCCCATGCCCCGGGCAGGGTCCCTCTTGCTCTCTTTGCTGCCCCAGGAACCCACATTCTTCAAATAACCAACCTAGAGTGGCCAGTTCCAACACTGACCTTCCCCGGCTGGGACTCCCTGGTCCCAGAACCCCATGGTCCTGCATCCTACTCTCCAACCAGATCTGTACCCCTGGACCAGCCACCATCTGCTGACCCTCCAACCCACCACCACCACACCCCAAGGGACCACAGCGCACCCCAGGGACAGGCCCTCTCCCTGTCATGGACTGGGCAGGTAACCCCCCTGAAGGCAGGACCTGGAGCCAAGGCCTCAGGGCTCCTGCTCATGAGCCCTCTGGCCTGCTCACTGGGAGTCCCGGAGCCAGACAGTCCAGGCCCCCAACCAGACGTTCCCCACTTGGCCACAGAGACCTGGCACAGCAGGGCACGGTAGTGGCTGGAGCAAGGTCCAGGGGCACCGTTCCCACGCCAGCGCCAGCCAGGCCAGAGCCCACCGTCACCAACACCAAAGCAGCACTGCTAGAGGCCCCCCGCCCTGCACGTGCCCCCAGGCTGGCCCCAACCTCAGAACCTCTGGCGGCACACTGGCCACAGGCACAGACCACCTCTGGAGAGGGCCCTGGGCTGGAGGAGCTGGGCAGACATCACAGTCTCCCACGACTGTGCCCGTGGTCTGTCTGCATGGTGCCAAGGGCACAGGTGGTGCCAGCCCACAGCCTCGAGCTGGCTGGTGGCTGAGGGTGGCTGGCCCTGGAGACCCCAGGCCACTGTCTCTTCTGACACACTGCCTCACACTCACCCCAATGGCAGGGCCGGAAGTCCTGGCCTCTGCCTAGGCCACACATAGGGCAAGGCAGCTGTTGCGGCCCTGGCTGGACAGACAGATGGATGAACTGGCCTAGCTTAAGCCTCCGTGTGGGGTCCCCGACTCCTGCCCCACCAACCTCAGAAGCACATACTGGGGCGACAGATTCTTGTTTCTGAGATGCTCAAAAGCTACCACTCCAGACTTAGGGCCACGGCCCCACACACCAGCCAGACAAGACTGCTCTGTGTCAGGACGTGCCCTACTATTCCACATCCCCTGTGCCCGGGACGCACCAAGCCAGGGCCCAGTCCGTCCCCACCCAAAACCCAGAGGACCAATCACGGCCTCCGAAGGCTGGGGCAGAGTCACCCTCCCAGGATGGGCAGCATGAGCGGGCAGCCAGGCTCCCAGGAGATGGTGCCAATAAATTATTAACCCTCTGCAGAGCAAGGCGCCGGCACCACCCTATTATGAAGCATGAATAATACAGGGAGCCGGGAGCGAGGTGATCACGAGCACATCTGGAAGGAAACCCGGGCTCAGGGCTGGGAGAAAACGCACCAGACCTGACACGCACATGGGGGCGTCCACAGCCGGCAGGAGACGGCTCTGGGCTGACAGGAGGACTGCGGTCAACCCGAGCACCACAGGGACCCAGGAGACAAGGGGCCCGAGCGCTCACCCCGCCCCCATGAAACATAGGCTCCGGAGGGCAGACGACTCAGCACTGTTCCTGCCCAGGCCACAGGCCCAGCTGAGGCGCTCAGAGGCTACCTGCTGCCCGATGACGGGCTCCGCGTATGTGACTGGCAGCACACACGGGGAGGAGGGCCCAGCCAGCAGTGGGGGTTGGTGACACGCCCTGGCATGGCCAGGCAGTCCAGCCAGGCGCCAGCAGCTTCCAGAAGGCCCCTGCCTGGCCCATGTGGCTGCTCCCAGGGGCCAGGTGGAACCTGAGCATCCCCTCAGCACGAGGTGTGTGCCGACCACCCAGAGGAGCCCACAGGGAAGGCAGAGGAACGCAGCATGGGACAAACCTTGGTGACGAGCCTGTGCGCCCCGTGGGGGCGGGGGGGCAGCAAGCCGAGATGAGAATCAGGCCGGGCTTCTGTCTCGAGCCACCAGGGCAGGACAGGAATCTGCCTATATCCACCCTTGCTGGGCCACCTGAGGACAAGGACAACCCAGCCCGCACGGAGGAACCGCAAGGACACATGGGGTGGTGTACTCACAGGGTCTCTGAGCTCCTCGCTGTCGCGGGGCGAGGTCCGCGGTATCTTCAGGGGGAGCTCGTCTCCACACTCGGTGTCCGAGGCATTTGGAGACTCTGCTAGGTCAAGGAAGTCCTCTCTCTTGTGACCTCTGAACCTGATTTTGTCCAGCCTCCTGAGCATGTTCAGCACCGAGCGCCTCTGTCTCACCTGGACATGACGGGCGGGCTCCCTGGAAGAGAGGGAGGTGCAGTCACACCTGCTCTCAAGAAGCCCCTGCCCTCAGAGTGGACAGTCCAGCCTGCAGACCCCTACCTGGCTCCCACCAGGAAGGGCCAACTGTCACCCACCCAGGCCAGCCCAGCTGGCAGCTGAGAACCCCTGGCCTGAGCAGGGCAGGAGGAAAGCCAGGGACCTTCGTGTCCAGATGAGCCAGGCTGGCCCACACAGCAGCCCCCGACTCAAGGGCAAGGCAAGGAATGGCCCTGAGAGCAGGAGGGCCAACTTCTCCAAGGTCCTAACCAACCATCAGGAAGCGGGTAGACCCCCGGCTGCAGACGCTGGCCCACGTCTCTCCTTGGCCTGAAACCTCCTCCCCTGGGCCTCACCTGCATGGAGACTCGGCGGGGGCCTCCTTAGAGAAGCCCTCCCAGTTTGGCACCTGCTGGGTCGGGCGCCCCCTTCACCTCAGATGCTGGCCACCTTAGCTTCCTCCCTGTCCAGCCCGGGCAGCTGGCAGAAGCCCAGTGTGACAGCACATGGGCCTGGTGCCCCGCCACACCTTGTGCTCTGAGCTGCATGAAGGATGTGTGTAAATCCACACGTCTGTGCACAAAGGGATTCGTGTGCCCTGGGGTGCCCACCCGCCACACCTCTGGCCCAAAAGAACCAGGAAGCCACAGCAACTGCAAACTCCGGGCGGGGGGGGGGGCCAGCAGGTGGCTATTCCCGAGCGTG
>NW_025999962.1:2211445-2214385 GCF_001458135.2 Marmota marmota marmota
GGGGGGGGGGGGGGGGGGGCAGCAGGTGGCTATTCCCCACGTGCAGCCGGCCTCAGCCCCAGGCCTGCAGCAGGGCTGGCCTGGCAGGGAGGGCTCCCCAGCTCCAACCCCAGCGTCGGTCACACGGCTGCAGGGCCAGTGTCGCGTCAGGGCCAGCAAACTACTCTGACCCAGTGGCAGCAGAGGCCCGGGTCCCCCTGGAGCGCGGGGCTCAGGTGCACCTGGGTTCCCAGCCTGTCTGCCGCTCGCGCCTCCCTGAGCAGAGGCCTTCCTTCTGGAACAGGAGCGGTCCTGCCAGGCGGAAGTATCCCAGAACTCAGGCCGTTTCCACGCAGGGAGAGCGCAGGGTGGGAGCAGGATGGTCTCCGCCGAGCGCCCAGGTGGGAACAGCTTCCTGTTTGGGCAGTAGCAGGAAGTCCTCACGGGACTGTCACCGTCTGCAGCCCTGACCAGCCCAAGCTCCTCCACGGCCCCTGGCATCATGGCCAGGCCAGGTGGGGACCTGGCATCATGGCCAGGCCAGGGTTAACACAGTGGGGACCCCTGACCCAGCCTGGGGGTACCAGAACCTGCTGAGCCACGGGGCTGTCGAGGCGCATGGTGTCAGGGCAGGGGCTGGGGGTGCTGCCAAGCAGACCAGTCCAGCTCACTGGGCACAACAGGCAGCTTGCCGCTAGCCCTGGTGTGGGACAAAGGAAACAGAACGTGCATGACCACTCCTGACGCCCAGTGTCCCCTGGGAGCCAGGGGAGACCACCAGTGGGCGGTGCTGTGGGTGGGGCAGTGGCCACAGCTCGGAGGGTGGGGCTCATGCTGGCCACGTGGACAAATATCCCGTACAGGGACAGAGGATCCCAGAGGACCAAGGGACACTTAAGAAGGAGAGAACTCTCCTCAGCAAACCCTAGGGGAGAGACAACGGTCTATTTAAGGACCGAAAAATGAAGTCACAAAGTGGAAAAGTCTAGAGGACAACCTGTCAAATGTGAGAACCTACCTTTACTAAAAAACAAAGAAAAAACGCACGGCGAGGGGAGGACGCGAGCCGCTGGCGGGGAGACAGGACGGCGGCCTTGGTGGGCTGCGTGACGACAGGACCTCAGCACCCACCACGGGGAGCCACCCCCGGGGCCGGGCGTCAGACCCCGACCGTGGTCCCCTCCAAGACAGAACCCTGGCCCCGGCCCCGGGTGCAGGGGGCATCTCAGGCGTGGCGATGCCCCTCGGGGACAGTGCGTATGGTAACACTGAGCGTCACCCTCACCACCGCCCAGCGCAACAAGCTGGTCACCAGGCGTGGAGGGGACCCGGGGCCAGGGCCTGCACGGGACGGCGTTCGGGGGGGGTCCTCACAGCTCTCTGAGCACCTGCACAGTTTCCTCCTGCAGAGCCGGGCCAGGCCAGCGCCCCCCACTGTGCCGCAGCCCCCTGCGCTCTTCTAAACTGTCCGTGACGGTAAACCACAGAACGTAAAGTCCACCAACTCAGCCACTTTGGGGGTTGATCGAGCCCAGGGACGTGGAGTGCATCCAGAACGTGCAGACACTTGGTCTTGAAAACCGAAACCTGAACGCTGCGTCCTGCCCAGGCCCAGGACCACAGACAGGGGTCAAGTGCGGCATCGCCGTTCTGGAAAGGCCGAGAACGCTCGGGCGGGGGCAGCAGCCAAGGGGGCGGAGGTTGCCGGGTGCCGGGGCTGCGCACGCCTGGGCAGAGCGAGAGGCACACCGGCCTCCTGCCTCAGCCTCCTGCTCCCCGAGGGCCCTGCCTGGGAATCTGGACTGGGCTGCCTGCCCCCTCAGTTTGGGCAAGTCAAGGAGGTGGCTGCAGTGGGAGAGGGGACAGAGGCAGCAAGGGGTCACAAGCAAGGTCAAGGGGACAAAGGCATCTGAATCCAACACACGCCTGGGACCCACTCGCTCCTGTGACCCACTCAGCCTCACACCAGCCACCCCACGGGACTGGGCACGTGGGCCCGGGGAGGGCCACTGAAATGCAGCCCCCCAGAGCCAGGCTCCTCCCAGCCCAGACCCGCCCACTCCTCAGAAGGATGGACTCTTCACGCTCCGTCTAGGAGGCCAGAGTCCAGGCCACCAACCAGGCCAGCAGGACAGTCCAGGCTGTGCTTCCCCCCACACCTGGCCTACACATGGCCCCACGCCCCCCCGCCACATCAGCACCCCGTGCCAGGCTCCTCAGTGTCCCACCTGACACCAGGACACCCTCGCTCGTCCCCAGCACACCGGTAATGACCCAGTTTCCAAGTGTGGTGCACCCACAGGCTGCAGGTGGCGTGAGTTTGGGAGGAGCTGCTCAAGCCAGAGCACCCAATGCTCAGGAGGAGAAACCCAGGTGGCTTCCTGGGTGCTGACGCTCCCGGGGCGGGATCTCGGATTCCACCTGTGACCCCAGAGCAGGGGCCCCCCCACAGGCCAAGTCCTGCCCGGCTTCAGCCACACCCCCGTGTCCTGCACGGGCCCCTTCCCTGCCCCGCTGCCCCGCCCGTGCCCTCGCGGCCCACCCAGCCTCCCCTCCTCCTGCCCACCACGCTCCACTCGGCCACTGAGCCAAACTGCCACCAAGTGGAACCAGCTCCTTCCCCTGCTGGCTCCCCAAGTGCCACTGGGTTCTCAGGTGGCCCCGCCTCCCCCCTCAGAGGCCTCCCTGGGCTGCTCAGGATCTGACCTGGCTCCAGGAGACGCCCCCGGGGCCTGCTGCCCCCAGGGGACAGCAGCTTTCCTCTGAGCAGCCGAACCCACTCAGAGCGAGATGGCGGCCCCCAGCCCACCTCCGGGGCCTTCACCTGTAAGCAGACGCGCCTGGACCCCCTTAGGTGCGGCGACGAGGACCTGCTCCCAGTGACCACATGCCTGACATCCGCCTGAGACCACAGGCCCAGGGACGGGCGCCTGCTCCTGGGCCTCTGCAGCCTGCCCGGGC
>NW_025999962.1:2219416-2240565 GCF_001458135.2 Marmota marmota marmota
TATAAGATACAGGCCCTGGGGCGGGCAGAGAGCCCTGGGGCGGGCAGCGCACACAGGCCAGGCCCAGGCCCAGCTGTGATCAGGACATCTTAAACCAGAAGGGAGGAGGTACATTGCTCGGCAAATGACATGGGGACACTCGAAGCCCTCTGGAAAAGGACAGCCGGCTCCGCACCTCTCACCTTCACAAGATGAATTCAGATGAACCCAGGACGTGCATGGACGACAGTGGACGCTCCAGAGAGGCAGAGCAGGAGGGGCACGGGATGTGCTGTAACCCTGGGACGGCCCAGGGCTTTCCGGAGAGACAGACGGGGAATGCGGAGAGAGACAGCTCACATGGAAGACAATCTCCTGCCAGGCACAGTGGCCACACCTGCAATCCCAGCAACTTGGGGAGGCTGAGGCAGGAGGATCACAAGTTCAAGGCCAGCCTCAGCAACGTAGTGAGGTCCTGTCTCAAAATTTAAAAAAGGGCTGGGGATGTACCTTGGTGGTAAAGCACCCCTGGGTTCTAGGTTCAATTCCCAGAACCAAATAATTCAATAAATAAATTGAACTTCTAAATTAAATGTTTGAAAAAAAATAAGGATGTAAATAAAAAACAACACTTCCTCTCTCACAGAGAGCCTCAGCTATGCGTAAGCCAGCAGTTCTCAAAGTGTGGCCCAGGGGGCACTTCCAGGGGACCCACAAAGTCAGGTCTACCCTAGTAATAACCTAGAATGCTGTTCTCCAGGCTGCCACGGCGTCCCTTGATGAGGGAGCAGACACCTGGAGACTCCGGCAGAACCGGAGCTGGGGACAGACACGGAACGCATGACCCCAGTCACTCTTTGTTTCAATAGTAATTCTTTAAATGCTAAAAACAAGCTCCGTATGTTGACATTCATTCTTCAATAGATTAACATTTTAGTTTCTTTAGTTTAAACTTCTAACATGGTGAATAGAAATGGACACATGCCCACAGGCAGCACTCGAGGGCTTCCAAGGGTCCAAGGCCAGTCCACATGGCAGTTCCAAGGTCGAGCTGGGGACAGGCTCGGAGGCCTGACCCTGGGTCACTCGATCCTCGGGGCACTCCTGGCCAGCCCACTAGTGACCTCTGACCACAACCCAGGCCTCTGGGCTGAAGCTGGGCTCTGGTGGACAGCTGCGTCCAGGCACGCCCGAGACAGCACGTCAGGCTGGGGCAGGCTGAGGCAGGGCCGGAAGGCAAGGGGACAGCACCTGTGAGAGGCGGCTAGGGGCTCCCCTCCTCCAGACCGCAGTCCCTCATGGCCTGACCCGTCTCTCTGACTTGGGGGGGCGTGTCCACTGCACCATGGCCTTCCCTCCCCATGCAGCACCGAGCCGGCAACAGGTCACAGTCCAGGGCTCACAGGGGTGGGTCCACACAAGGCCCACGGCGCACCCTGGCTCACCCTCAGTGGATGTCACATGGAAGGAGGTCAAGCAGGGAGGGCTCAGGGCAGCAACTGGGCTTGAGGGTCCACAACACCCACTCCAAGGGCTGAGCCTGGGAGGGACAGGGACCCAAGGGTCGAGGCACCAGCAAGGTGGGCACTGGCCTGAACCCAAACGGGTGTGGTCAATGGGGAAGACGGGGGCCAGGGAAAGGGGGCCAGTGCCAGGCCCCACCTGGCTGAGGACCACACCAGCTGGAGGCCATCGGTGCAAAGGCAGCTGAGGCTGGCAGGACACAGTGGGGTGCCAGGGGGCTCACACCTCTAGGAGGGGAGGTCACCATCACACCCAGCATAAGCAGGGGACAGGCACAGAGCAGCAGGACAAACGGTGAACCCACTCCTGACCAGCGCCCCAGGGACACGGTGCCCCACACAGTGTGGGACCTGAATCTCCACCCTCCTGGGACAGACGCATACCCTCCCTCCACCCACCTCGTCCTCTCACTCGGAGCAGAGGCAGAGCCCCAGAAAGGCCCCCGTGGCCGTCTCCTGGTCAGCATCAGGGTCATGCCATCTTCACATGAGGCAGGACACACCACGGCCCTCCAAGCCCTGTGCATCCCTTGGAAACCCTCAGCCTCCCAGATACACCCCTGGCCTGGAGCCAGCACCCTCCCCTGCCTCCCCCAGGGCCCTCCTGATCCCTCCTCTCAGCCACCGCTCAGAGCACCTGGGGGTCCACACCTGTGCTCGCCTGGACGCACCGGCCACCGTGCTCCGCAGCCCTCCACAGCTGTCTGCGACCTGGCGCCCAGGGGGTGACCTGTCTGGGCCTCCACACCCAGCACCTCCCTCCTCTTTCAGTAATGACCAGCCCCACTGCGAGGACAGCACTGACCACAGCTCTGCAGGTCAAACCACAGCCTTTGTGGAAAAGGGACCTTGTGACCCCAGAGCCAAGAGCTGCGGCCATCCTGGGGCCCAGCCTGCAGACTCAGGAGAAGCAGAAGGGAAATGGGTGGGCAGGAGGCCACCAGGAGGAAGATGAGGGCACAAGACCCTGGCCTGAGCTCCGCACCCAGGCCCAGGGCCAACCCAGAAAACGTCCCCTCTGCTCAAACAGTGTGACCTCCATACTGGGGCTCTGGGGAGACCCTGGATGATGGCCCAGCATCTTGCCACCGAAAGAGGGTGGCAGCTCCAGGTCAAGCTGCTGGTAGCCCCCTCTCAACCAAGGGCACGCGCCCCCAGCCTTGGGAGATCAAGACGAAACCGCTCTCCAACAGGCACCCGGGAGAGTTCTGTGGCCCAAGGGCTTCCCCCTCCACAGGACCCCTGGCCACCATTTGTGAAGAGCAAGCCTTCCTGGTGGCTTCAAGGTAAGGCAGACCTGCAGCCAGCCACCTCCCAGCCACTCAGCAGGAAGAAAGGCCACTGGGCGCCAGGCACAGGACGCTCAACTCAGTAGCCAGAGGCCCATGGGGAGAGGCCCCGATGGCCATCCCATAGAGGCAGCTAAACATCGAAGCACCTGCTGTGTCCAGCCACAGCAGAGTCCATGGGCAGGAGGGGCTGCCGGACCGTGTGGGCTGGTCTTGGCCATGTCTTAACCTCCAGCTTCCACAGGGCACTGAGGGCCTCCCTCGGGGAAAATGCACTCACTGGTCAATGCAGGTCACTGGCTGATTTAGTTCTTCAAAGTGATGATAACACCCCAAAGTGCCACTGAGAAAACGCTGCCCGAGGGTTGACATCAAGAGCCAGGTCCCACAGGATCAGTGCTGTGCGGCCGCACACCCAGCCTGGGCAGGCCCCAGCAGCTTGCTGTGGACCAGGTCCCGGGGTCACTGCGCTGTGCGAGGGATTCTGGCAAGGTCTACGACGTCCTGGTCTGCTGGCCCTGGAGCTCAGGCTCTGCCGCCGTGCAGACACTTTCCCGGGACGCCCATCCTGCCCAGCACCCCGGCCTGCTCCAGAGGGCGGCCAAGCTCTGGTCAGTGACACCGCAGGATGAGGCAGTGGCTCCTGTCCCCAGCATTAACCCCCTGCCCACCCCAGGACATGACTCTCTGGCCCACAGCTCCTCCTCTTTCAGCCCTGCAGGTGACAGAGGCAGTGTCCCCACCAGGCCTCTCCATCCCCTGCCTGCCCCCGCACGGGGCGAGAGCACTTGGTTTCCAGTGGCAGCTCCTGTTCCCGTATCAGTGACCGCCCCCCAAGGAGCACATCCTGCTCGGCGACCCCCTCCCCAGCAGGTCCCCCGCTGCAGCCCTCAGTGGGTGCTGCTGCTGCCTTTACAAGGGGCTCCTGCCGTCAGACTCCCCCTGAGGAGCAACCAAACCAACGACAGGTGGTGAGCGTCTCCAAGAGGAGGAGAGAAAGCAACCCAGAGGCTCCCAGTCAGGACCGCCCTGGACGGGGTCCTCGGCTTCCCGTAACGGGGGACCCCGGCCTATAAGCCCAGGCATAAGCTGACCACACGTCCCTCCCTCCCTCCAGCAGCCTGACCCCCGACTCCTCTGCAGAGCAGCAAGACCCCCACACGTCTCGCTAGAACTGTCATCGAAGTCTCACCCCAAACACCGCCAAGGTAATGGGTAGAAAGACAGCTCCCGAAGGAGGTGGAAACAAGACCCGGCTCCCGCCCACCAGCCCGCGCTGCGTCTGTCCTAATTAAGACCATGCCAGGAAGTCACCTGCAAGGCCGCAGGGAGAGCCCTCGAAGCCCCGACTCACCACATCATCTCACTCCCTGGGCTCTCGGGCTCCAGACCTGATTCTCTTAGGGAAACCCAGCCCCCGGAAGTCGGCCGCAGAACGCTCCTTCAGCACCTGCGCATGGCACCCCGCCAGGGTCTCCCCAGCCCAGCGCCACAGCACCCTGTGAGCTCCAAGCCCAGGCCAGAGCTTCTCCGCAGCCTCCCAGCCAAGGGGCCCGGAGCCCAGGGGCCTGGCGGAGGCCTCCCAGGAAGGCAGGGCTCAACAGGCAGGCGTGGGACCCGGCGTAACCAGATGAGCGGGTTGACAGGGCTGAGAAGGGCGGTGCCAGTGAGACCATCTGGGACATTAAAGTTCCGCCAAGATGGGGGCATCTCCTGACCAGTGGGAAAGCGCCCAGGGAGACACAGGAATTCTGCCCCGGGACATCCTCTCCGAATTCCAGGAGCAAACAAAGTCGGCTCCAGGTCAGAGGAAGACCCAAAGCCCTGGCCAGGTACACACTCCAGGGAGCCGGGAGGCACCAGCCTCCACCCACCAGGAGAGGAGGGGACGGGAGACGCCCAAGTCAGGCTCACGCAGTCCTCTGCCTCATGTCCCGACTGCAGGCAGGGCCAGTGACACCTGTCATCCTGGCCACACACACCCCTGTGGAAACTGACAGCCTCATAAGTGCCACTGACCAGACAGGGCTCCAAGCCCTGGGTGGCACCAGCTGGTGGCCAGAGCCCCCTCCCAGAGAGCAGCAGCTGGGCCCGGCTAGTGTGGGTCCTGGTGCTCTGCCAGGAAGAAGCAGCGAAGTCACACCGCAGAGTCAGGTGGCCCTCTGACCTCCCCAGGGCACCAACCTGCAACAAGCAACCCCAACAACGTGGCCACAGAGTGCATTTCAGTAAAGAAAACCCAGTCCAATGTGCCGGGTCAACACTTCAGAGGACAGCCAGGGGCAGGCAGAGTGGGGCCCCCCCAGCCAGTGGCTCTGTACACCTCCCTTGACCTAGGCCCCTCCCAGAAGCCCACCTCCTCCGCCTCCCTGGATGGGGGCAGGGCAATGCAGGGAAGGGGCTGGGTGGACAGCCAGGACCTGGAGGACCTGGTTGGCACCGCCACGAGGTCCTGGGCAAAGTGGGCCTCTCTTGCATCCAAGCCAGTGGCTGCCTGGCGGCGGGGCCAGGGTTGGAGATCTCTGCACATTCACGCTCCGGCCCCCAGCAGGTCGCAGGGTGCCTACGGTGGCAGACCTAACCCAAAAGCTGTTTTCCTGGTGGCTGGGAGGAGGGGTCAGGAGTGCCAGGGCAGAAAGAGAGGCCTCCCACGCTGCGCCCAGGGCCTCCCCTCGCGACAGCTAAGCGCCTCCACGGGAGCCCGCGTTCCTCAGTCCTGAGTCCTCCCGCCCTGGGCCCAGTGCCCTGATGACCGACCCCAAGGCCCAGAAGGCCACCCCACTTTCCAGATGCACAGCCTGCCCAAGGGCTACAAGATGGGGTCCTGTGGGCAGGGCCCGTCCTGGGAGACTGGTGACCCAGGAACCAAGGCAGGAAAAGGCCTCTACCTCCCAAAGCTTCCAAATTAAACACACCTCAATGGCCGGTCCTGCCACCTCCAATTGCCTGAGGCAAGGAGACCAGGGGGCGGGTTCTCGCAGGCCCTGCAGGACACAAGACAAGTCTCTCTGGTTAGTTTTGGAGCCTGCCCTGGTGTCGGAGGAAGTGCCCCCTGTTTATCTCCACGTGCCCAAGTGTCTCTAGACAGTCTGGGCGCAGTCTGTGGCCGTGTGCTAGGCGGGTATGGAGCCCCGCCTCCCCCACGGCTCTGCCCCGTGGGTGGACCAGGTGGTCTGCCGGCAGTGGGCACAGGAGAGCCCACAGTGAGTTGGCGTTTCACTTGGAGCAGCTAAAGGAGCCTGAAGATCCCAGGCCCTGGTGCGCAGGCAGCCAGCAGGTCACACAGCAAGCCTGCTGCCCAGGAGGAGATGGCGGGCCCCTCCCAGCCAGTGCCCGCCCTGGCCCTCGCACCCCTGCATCTCCAGGCTCCGGACTTCCCCTTCACTGCAGTGACCTGCTGTCTCGCCAGGCCATGGCCAGCCACAGCCTCCACCTCCAGCCCAGACTCCTGTCCCCAGCCAGGGCAAGCACCTCGAGTCCAAGCTCTGCTTGTCCCCTGAACACCCACGCCTGACACTTCTCCAGTCACCTGCATACCCAGGGTACCCAGCACTCCCTGCCTACGGCACTGATGCTCCTGCCTCTGCCCAGTTCTCCTCTGGCCACTGGCCTTCCCCCAGCGCCCTGGAACCCACCCAGCCCCCACCCGTGTGCTTCCATACCTGCCCTGGCCCAGGATGCGCATCGCCTCCCACCCACCCACCCGGTCTGATCAGACCACTGCTACCACAGCTCCTTGTGCAAAAAGGAGCAGGAGGAGGGCATGCGGGGCAGGCAGGGGGCTCCCCGGGCAAGCCTCAGGAGCTAGGACAGTGTAGCACTGGGCCAGAGAAAGGTGCACCCAGGGGAGACAGGGACATGGGACATGGCAGGTGGGAGGGAGCCCTAGGTGCAGGAGGCGGGAGGACCTCTGGGTAGAGGGTGGGGACCATCAGGGCCGTGCTTATTCTGATGGCAAGCTCTGGGCTGCCCTTTCCCTTAAAAATGACTCAATGAACAGACAAGACAGCCATCCTGGACCAACCACGGCAGCACACTGTGACCCAGGGTGGTGACATATCCTGTCCTACGCACCTGAGGTCCAAACCACGACAAGAGGAAGACAGGTCCACCCTGCAAGTCTCTCTTCTGAGAGCCACCCCACGGTCACAGTAGCTCGGGTCCAGCAGGTGCCAGGGAAATACCCACTAAGTGGACAAGAACCACAGTCCCCTTCACACCAAGATGGCCTGCAGCAAAGCACAGGCCAGGTGGGCAAGCCCCCACCCAGCCAGAGGGGAGGCTCGAGGGAGAAAGCATGGCAGAAGAGAGCCCCAATTCACCCTGTGTCAGTAAGAGGTGCCCGTGCTGCTGGGAGAGGCCCTGCTGGCCCAGGAACGTCAACAGGTCTCGGGCTACCTAAGCCGGCACGTTCCCCTCAGGCACCTGCAACAGGGCAGGTACGAGCAATTCCCCCTCCTGTTTTCGTTCAAATGCTTTCTTTTTGGAAACCCACATGGAGAGAGTTGTAATTTAGGTTACGTTGGTGAAGAAAAATGAGCGTGGAGTCTCTGTCTTCTAATTATACAGAATTTAGGACAAAATATTCATGTGATTCTGAAATACTTGATAAATAGGTCATAATAGGCTCGTTCTGTTGCCAAAATTCCTCACACGCAACACGACAGTGGACGCTCCGCGCAGAGCTGGCCACCAACAGGCAGCCCTGGAGTGTGGGACGCGGCGCCCATCGAGACCTCTGCTCCAGGGCTTTCCAAGCCAACTGCAGGGCTGGTCCCCATCGACCTGGGCCACAGAATTCAAAGCCGTGGGCGGAATCTGGCTTCGGCAGGTGCGGAGGGACACGGTGCCACCTGGCCTGCCGCAGTCTGAATGGCAAGGACACCACAGAGGCTGAAGGAAGCCCGCCCAGCTCGAAGGAGAGGTCCCCCGACAACACAGATGAGCCATCTCCCCACAGACCAGGGTGGGCAACTCGCCTGACTATCTCTAATCCTCAGTTAAGTCGTCAGTTATTAAAACACAACCGCCTAACCTAGAGGAACAACACTTATTTGCCAATTAAGTCGGCGGCTGGTGGCAGTGAGGTTGGCCCCCTCCCCTGGTGCGTGGGTTCCTGCAGAGGTGGCCCCACCTGGGGCACAGCCAAGCTCGGGAGGTTTGTGAGCCAGCCTGGGGCACAGCATGGGGACGAGTGGCTGGCATCAACAGGCTCTCCTCGGACACACCTTGGCGCCCTCAACATCTGTGCCTGGCCCTCAGCCAAGTGTGGGGACACGGACATGAGGAGGCCCCTGCCCTGTGGAGCCTGAAGCTGAGCGAGGGGGTGGCAGCCACTCCAGTCCTCAGGGTGAGGCAGGCCCAACGTCCCATCAGCGCCACCTGGGACTTTCTCATGGTCCCCAGCTGGCCGCAGGCTTTCCCAAGGGAGCCACCACCACGGTCCAGGCCTCCCTGCTCGGCCGCCATCAATTCAGGGTCTAAAGCAGGAAGCCCGAGTTCCTGACACAGCAGCAGTGATCAGTTTTTTAAGCCCCAATGAGACACTGCAAGATAAAGAGGGACCTCACGGTCCCACACTGGACCCCACTGCTGAGATGGGGGCATGGTGGGGAGGGAACTGGCTCCACCAGCCAGTCCGGGTTCTAGCCCTCTCCAGTTGGTTCTGGGACCCCTCACAGGGAACCCTCGCTGATGCCTGTCCTCACCTGGCCGCTCTCCCTGCAGTGGCTGCTACCACCCCCTTGGTCCCAGCCCTGCCGTTCTCCACTCCCCCCACCAAGCCACCAAAGTGAGTCAAACACCAGGAACCAGAAAACACAGGGCCAGGCACACACAGCAGTGACCCGGGCCTTGGTCACCCCCTCCTGAAGATGTTCTCCTGGTCCACCCAGCCTCAGGTCAGCAGAGGCCTCGCCCACCCTGCACCTTCTGGGCCCTCTGCACAAGCCCAGGTCTCTGCTGTCTGGAAGACACAGGAGGCCAGCGTGGAAAGTCACCGTGAGTTCTCCCAATGGCCCAGTCAAAGCCCACCAGGAAGAATCAGGGTCCAGGACCCCTGTATGTGTCCCCAGGGAACACCCCCAGGAAACCCAGCAAGTAGTCATGGGCGTGAAGCACTCACCCCCCGGGTCTCCAGCCTCCCTACCCAAGGCTGTGCTCAACGCCCACGGCTCAGCGACCCAGGGCAGCACAGGGCTTCGAACCGGCAGCCCCACAGCTCTCTGGCTATGTGGCCTCAGAGAAGGTCCTCATCTCTATGAACCAGCCTCACTAACATCCAGGATTCAAATGAGTTAATGGGGTCTCACCCCTCAGTACACACCCTGTGTCACATACTGGGGAGTATCTTGGAAGGGTTCTGGGGAGGGAGCAACTTGAGGGATCAGGTGGGGAGTCAACAGCAGTACAGAGGGGTGCTGAATGGGGGTCTCCGAGAGGGCCGACGGAGGTGGGGGCACCCAGGCTCCTGGAGCCATGGTCCAGGAGCTGCGGTGGGACCCTCGGGGGTGCACATGGCACAGGGTGGTCACCAGAAACCTGAGCAGTGGGCCACAAGCAGAGTTGGGAGCCACCCGAGGCCCCTGGGGGATAACCGAGAAGACAGCACTGGCCTTTGAAACACATACACCCAAGAGCCCAGGGAGACGACGGAGCATGGCCCTGCAGAAAGCTGAAGGGGGACCTCAGACGCCCACTTCCTCATCTGCAAAGTGGGGACAGGGCCCTGTGCCACCCTCTATATTCCTGTCCCTCTGCAGGTGTTCATGGGACACTCTGCTCACTCTCCTGGGGCCAACTTCAGGCAGCCCTCCCAGTGCCCCCTGCCAGCCCAGCCCCCACCACGCCACCTGCCCTTGGACCCCCTGTTGCCTTCAAGGAAGCTCCACGGCAGGCAGCTAGAGGGACAGGACATCTGGACAAGGTCTCCCAGCTCTGGAAGGCTCTCTGCCTGGAGCAACAGGGGTCCTGCTCCACCCAGCAGCCCCCGGGGCTGCCTCTGATCGTCACTGGCTGGGCAGCACCACAGACACAGCCCATGTGGCACAACAGCCCCAAGTGGTCACCATCAGGCTGCCACATCACACAACGACATCTGAGCACCTGTGAGCATGCACCTCGCTCTGCAGGGGAAGGGAGGAGGCTGGGAGAGGCTGGGTCACCAGCCCAGACCCCACAGTGACACGTGACTTGGAGGCAGGAAGGCTCTGGCTCTAGCCCAGCCAGGACCTCGTGGCTCTGCTAGCCCCGTCCAGCACCACGCTCATGTCCACATCCCCAAGCAGGGGCTGCTCCAAGTGAGGTGGGGCTCCAGGGAGCCGGGCTGTGGGACCCCAGGGGTGGGAGAAGGGAGCTACGAGGGGCCTGGGGCAGACTCGGGCAGGAGTCCAGAGGAGAGGGTCGGGCAGCCCGCAGTGGAGGACACCAGCCATCCCAGCCCATCTTAAGAGAGCCCATTCTCCAAATGCAGCCCCCGCCCAAGTGACCGCAGAAGACAGGGGCAGGGCCTTTTAAAAGCCTGGAAGAGGGGCTGGTCAGAGGCCATGTTCCCGTTCTCTTGTCTAACAGCCTGGCCAGCCCTGCCCGGCCCCAAAGACGTCAATAGAAAGAGGGCACTTGCCCCCAGCAGGCGTGTCCCTCACCAGCTGGCACACACTGACCTCCCAGAGGCCGGCATGCCTCTGCCCTCGCCCCCAGGGCCCAGCCCACAAGCTTCCCCAGCCCAAAGGCTTCAAACCCCAGGCACAACAGATGGAGGAGGGGCGGACGGAGGAGCCCGTAGGGGATCTGAGTCCTGTCACCTGCTGACCTGAGGTTCCTCGGCGTCCAGGGCAGGTGGGGATGCTGGACGGCCACCAGGACTCCCAGGCCTGCCCCTCACTCCTCCCCACCCTGTCTGGCAGCAGGTGGGCTGTGACACAGTCCTAGATGTCCAGCGTAGAGGGGACGGACCAGGGGGAGCCCCACCCGCCTGCCCTGCCTGAGCCCGACTGGACACCACGCTCCTGTCCCACTCCTCCTGTGCCCCACGGCCTCTGCCCCATTGTGTGAGGAGAGTGAGGCTGTCACAGGGTGTGACCCTCAGGCCCTTGTCCCCACCCCCACCCTGCCACTGCCCAAGCTGCTGGCAGTTAGGGTTCACTTCCCTTCACTGTGTGTGTGCACACACACGTGTGCCCCCCACCCCCAGGCAGGCCACCAGTAACGTCCTCCTTTGATTCTCCCAGCACACCTGCACGGTGGCCACCCCCTGCCCTGGGCCATGCCTCCCATCTCTGTCCCCCGACAGCCACGCTCAGCTCAGGACAGGGTGGAACACTGTGAAGGGATCCCCCCTGTGTGCTTGAGCAGCAGCCGTTGAAGAAAACGTCACCTTTCTTCCTGACCCAGGCTGAGGAGCGCCCGCCTGTGCTGCTCCAGGCCAGGACGCAGCCCCATGAGGCCAGCACAGGGCCCCAGCGGACACGTCCAGAGGGCTCTCAAGGGTGCACACAGCACGGGCAGCTCCCAGCCCCAGGCAAGCGTCCCTCTGGACACTGGCAAGTGTCCCGCAAGGCCTCCCCACCTCTGCCCCAACACAGGAGCCTCAGCCCCACTTGCTGGATGGACCCGTGTCAACGACCCCACACCGGCTCTGTCTGCTCTGCCTCTGGCTCAGCTGAGAGGGCAGGCCCTGGCCAGAGCCCTGGCCACCCTGTCAGGGCTGCCCAGAACAGGAGAAACCGGCTCAAAAAGCAAACAGCTCACCGCCAGCAGCTGGTGGCCTTGGTGGCAGCTCCCAGGTGTCAGCTGTCCTTAAGGGGTCAGCTCTTCTAGAAAGGTCTGGGCTTTGTGACACTGAAGGTGTATGTCTTCCTTCAACCAATCAGGTCGCTTCAGAACTACAAATGCCACACTGCCTGCCCAGGGGCCATGGCTGGTGCACGTCTTCCTGACCTGTGGATCCCAAGCACCCCTGAGCGGCGGCCTCAGTCCCCTCCCTGGCTGTAGGCAGGAGGATGGAGGCGGCAGGCCTCACCGTCCAGCCACACACACCTGGGCTGCCTTTCCAGGCAGCCATGCAGGAGTGCCCCACTCCACATGCCCTGGGCAGTTACTGGGAGGCAGGCAGCTAGAGGGACAGGACATCTGGACAAGGTCTCCCAGCTCTGGAAGGCTCTCTGCCTGGAGCAACAGGGGTCCTGCTCCACCCAGCAGCCCCCGGGGCTGCCTCTGATCGTCACTGGCTGGGCAGCACCACAGACACAGCCCATGTGGCACAACAGCCACCAAGTGGTCACCATCAGGCTGGCACATCACACAACGACATTTCGCGCCTCTGTGAGCACAGACCTCGCTCTGCAGGGGAACGGAGGGTGTGACCCTCAGGCCCTTGTCCCCACTCAGGGAGCCCTCCCTGCCCCACTGAGTCAGAGCCTCCCCATCCCAGAGCCCAGGGCTCTCTCTACTTCCCACCTGACCAGGTCTTCCTGGGCTCTCTGAGGGCAGCAGGGACACAGAGCAGAACACAGCAGTCCTCAGTAAACCCGAGGAGACCAGGGATCAGGATCGAGCAGCTGAAGAGCTGGGGGGTGGACAGATGGAGCAAGGGTCCTCAGCCAAAGGAGCCCTCCCCTCCACAGCGGAGGTTCACCCGACAGCGGGTGAACATGGGCTCCTCTCAGATCCCAAGACCCTGAGGAGACAGCACCACCAACACACCCACAGCAGGCGCAGGCCTCCCCATGCGGGAGGTCAGAGTGCACGCCCCCTGCACCCCCCACCTCGCTCCAGCCCATTAAGGGTTGGTGCCTCCCAAGGCGCTCAGAGATCTGCCCATGTCACACGGCCAACAGGTGCCCGGGTGCGGGACCGGCCTGCTGAGCCCTGCTGGCATCCCTCCACGGTGCTGCCTCACCTTCTCTGAACAGGGCTGCAGCCCAGAGAAGCCGCGCCATCAGCTGCTCCTCCAGCTGCTCAGGTGGCCACTCACGGAGGACCCCTCACACCAGCCAGCCTGCCACCCACTGGGCCACAGGGTCTCCCTGGGCCCAGCTCCACCACTCTGCCTGGTTCTGCTCCCACCTGCTGGACCAGCTCTGCTCCCAAACCCCCACACCCTCCCCAGGGCTCCAGCTGCCGGGGACCTCACAGCCTGGCCAGGGCGCATGCCACTGAGCCCCCGTACAGGAACAGAAACGAGTCGCAGAGGGCAGCAGAGAAGGTGCTGGCCCAGCTCTCTTTCCCCACACAGCCTCCAAAATCATCCCAGGCACAAATGGCATTTCCTAGAAAAGCGGGCAGGTGAGCCACCGTCCCCCAACGTTTCAAAGACTGTCCCCTGCTAAGGTAGCAAGTTCAGAGGCAGAAGGGAAACAGAGCCTGCCAGGGTCAGAGTCCTAGACACTCGGAGCTCTGAAGCACCCACTGCACCCAGGCTCCTCCCTGACCCAGCAGGCCGGACTGCCAGGAGGCTTCAAAGTCAGCCACTCACAGGGTTCAAAGGGATGCAGGGTCGGTGCCCATGCCACAGCCAGGCAGGCTGGGCACAGCGGGCAAGTCCTGCTTCTGTGGCCTCCCCCTGTTCCTCTTCCTCCACCCCAGCACCATCTCAGGGAGGTGGCAGTGCCTTCCCAGGCTCTGCATGACCCTGTGGTCACATGTGCAGGAGCCTGACCCACACTGCCCGCTGCACCCTAGTTTCCCACTGCATGGACACTGGCATTGACCGATTAATCGATAAATGGGTGGCTAGTGGAGGGAGACTGGCTCCCCACTGCTGGGAAGGAGAGGGACTGATCAGCAAGAGGAGGGGACAGGAATGATCCCGGGGTGACCAAATCTGAGTTCCACATCACATGAACTCACGTGCCCTCACCACAGGTAGAGTCACATGAGGAAGTGGCCGTGGACACCAGCAGGCCTGTGGTGCCCAGTGTCCCCCGTGTTCCTTGCTTTGCCAGCTGGAGGTCTAGAACCACCAAACCCACACCCAGGTCTGGGTGTCTGATACTGTTCTCCACCAAAAGGAACCAGGGATCCCTGGAGAAGTGGCTGGTCCCTGGGCAGCAGCTGGAGCGTCCTGTAGGGCCAGGGAGCATGGAAGTGCTCAAGCACCCACAGTGGGATGGGGTTTCCAAGGGACCCAGCGGCCAGAACAGAAGAATCAGCAACAAAATAAATAAAGCGCAATTACACTGTAACCTAAAGTGTAAACTAAGTAATAGTGAATCCACAGCAGAAGCCATCGGAGGTTGGATAAACGGGGTGAAGGGTCAAGTCTCCCACAGGCAACATTTCAAAGAGTTCAGCTACTCAGCCCCAGGAGGCGAAGCAGAGCCCCACCCTCACCAGGCTGCAAGAGTAGGAACTGAGCCAGGTGTGGTGGCACACACCTGCAATCCCAGCAGCTCAGGAGGCTGAGGCAGGAGGATAGCAAGTTCAAACCTCAGCAACTTAACAAGGCCCTAAGCAACTCAGCGAGACACTATTTTTTCTAATATTTTTTTTTAGTTGTCAATGAACCTTTATTTTATTTATGTTTATGTGGTGCTGAGAACCGAACCCAGAGCCTCACACATGCTAGCCAAGCGCTCTACCACTGAGCCATAACCCCAGCCTGTGAGACGCTATTTCTAAATAAAAATATGAAAAAGGGCTAGGGATGTGGCTCAGTGGTGAAGCGCCCCAGGTTCAATCCCTGTTAACAACAACACCTAAAAAAGTAGAAATGGAGGAATGGGAGGGCTGCAGGGGGGACCCACGTGGCATCACAGCGATGAGTCATGGTGACCGCAGGTGCCCGCCTGGTGTGACAGAAAGGCCCTTCCCTCTGTGATCTCCCCGCAAACCAGCACACCAGATCAACAGAGGAAGTCTATTGGCCCAGACAAACTCCAGCTGAGGGGGTCCTACGGTGTCAGGGTCCTCACAAGTAAGAAAGGTCTGGCAGGTGCAGGGCCACATCTGCGAGGCCCAGGCAGGAGGATGGCAAGTTCGAGCCCAGCCTCAGCAACTTAGAGGCCCCATCTCAAAAGAAAAGTAATAAAAAGGGCTGGGTGTGGCTCAGGGACGGGGCCTTGCCAGCACGTGGGAGCCTGGGTTCCAGCCCCAGCGCTGCAAGAAGATAAGAGCAAAAACAAGAAGTCTGAGAGGCTGTCCAGCCAAGAGCCAGCTAAGGACACGCGGAGACGATTGTCATGTGGACCTGGGTGGGATCGTGGGACAGAAAAGGACACTGGGGAACCTGAGGAAACCTGAGTGAACTCTGGATGCTGTTAATCGTAGATGGATACGGTCAAGGACACCAACATGAGGGGCTAATGGGACCCCAAAGGGTGGGGCGCGAGGGGTGTGGGGCGCGAGCGACCAGGAGCTCTCACATCAGCTCTGAAACCCCCTGTGAATCTCAGAGGCTCCTTCAGGAACTGCAGTCTATCCAAACAAGACCGGGGCGCCCAGGGCAGGGCGGGTGGACGGGCTCCGGCTCTGGGCCAGCTCTACCTGAGCATCCAGGCTCCACAGCCTGCGCTGGACCTGCCCTGAGGCCCCAGGTCTGTGCAATAAGGGAAGACATGAAGGGACAGAGAGGGTGGGCTGGAGGACACACTCTAGGGCAGTGGCGAGAGCCCTAAGGGACCCCTCCACAGGTCCCTCAGGTGCAGACACTGGGCCGTGTACACCTGTCAAATGCTGTCCCCAACAACTCCAGGCATCAGAAGTGAAGGAGGAGCGTGGGGCTGGGAGAGCCCGGAAGGCTTCCTGGAGGTGACACAAATGACAACAGGGAGGTGGCTGGCGAGGCTCCCGGTGCCTGCGTCTCAGGGAGCCCCACACAGCCATGCCGAGGGCAGGCACTCAGACCCCTGGTGCCAGGGAAAGTGGCCCAGGGCCACTGGGTGTAGAGGAGCTGCGACCCTTCACCAGAGCACAACCTTGTCACCATTGTTGCAGCATCCACAAGAGGGACCTGGCACAAAAGGCCATAGGCAAAGTGACCTCAGTTATGCCCAACGTCCAGAACAGGCAGATCACAGACATGAGCTAGAAGGTGGCTGCCCCGTGCTGGGGGAAGAGGCAGGGGCGCAGGGTGCGCTCAAAAGTTTCCTTCTAGGATGATGGAAACCTCTAAAGCCAGACCGTGGCACTCGGTGTTCAAGACCTGAACTGGACACTCAAGTGAGCATGCTCGTTGCAGGTAGGCGACACCTGAGCAAAGCTGTTCAAAGAACACACTCGCTGGGCACGCTGGCCCCCACGCCTGCAATCCCAGAGGCCCAGGAGGGTGCAAGCTGCAGGCCAGCCCCAGCAAGTCACCAAGACCCTAGGAACTTAGTGAGACTCTGTCTCCAGTAAAAAGTGAAAAGCCAGAGCGCCAGGCCCCTCAGCCCACCGCCCAGCTCAGACTCAGGTGGGCTCCAGAGCCACGGTCCTGGGAACTGAGGCTGCTGGTCCCTGAAGCCAGGGCTGCAGCGACCCAGGGGGCAGAGCAAGGTGCCCACACAATGCCACTTCAGGTCACAGGGAAATGATGCTGAACAGGCAGGAGGGCCCCTGGCCTCTGAGAGCAGTCCCCCATAAGGCCGAGGCAGGAGGGGTGTGCAGGCGGGGGCTGGGACTGCCATGCCCAACCCCGAGGGAATACCACCCCAGAGCGCCAGGCCCCACCCAAGGGACAGGCAGAAGCAGAGGCCCAGTCCACCCATATCAAGGAACCCACCAGGAAGGGCCAAGCGTCCCCAGAGCCCTCCTTCCACGGTGGCCCTGGACAGTCTCCAAGCACATTCGGTTTCTCCACCAATGGTGGCACAGGGAGCTGGGTGGGGCCTCCCTTCCTAGCCGCCCCCAAGAGACAGGAACAACCCAAGAGCACCGTGCTTCAGTCTCCTGGTGGCCCCGTGCTTGGCCCCCACTTCACAGAGGACATGGACACTGAGGGGGCCAGGTGTCATCCCAGAGCCCTGCGTCTCAGCGAGCCCCACACAGCCACGCCAAGGGCAAGGACACTGGGAAACCTGGGGAATCTGAGTGAACTTTGGATTCTGTTAATGATAGATGGACACGGTCCCTGTGGGCAGCCCACACTGCCCGGCTCAGCACCAGACGAGGCCACACACTGGGGACAGGCGGCTCCTCACCAGACCTCCTCCTCCAGTGGGGACAATGCAAACCTGTCACCAAAGCTCAGGGGCCAGCCCCCAGGTTCCGGCTCCCAGTCTAGGCCAGGTCCTTTTTCACAGGTGACTGATCTGAGGCCTACAGAGGTTAAGCATGTTGGGGGAAAAAAGAGCAGCAAGACGAAGACATTTCCCCTGACCACCCTGCTCAAGGGCCTGGGGCAGGAGCAGCGCCCACCGGGGCAGACTCGGCTCAACCTGGGCCTCAGGAAGTGACCCAATTCCACTCTGCTGGGGCATCCTTATCTGTCAAATGGAGCACCCTACGGCACCCCTCCTGGTCATCATGAAGATAAATCATGCCAAGTGCCCAGCATGCCCTCGTGCCCTGTGCCCTGGGTGAGAGATGCTGTCACAGCTTGCTATCACTGCAGGCTGGAAGCAGAGGGCGCTCCAGCACGCCTGACCCCCAGCACGCAGCTGAACTTCCCCAGGGGATCACCAGCGAGACTGTCGGCCTGCAGTGGTGACCAGCACAGCCCTTGGGGCCAAAAGACCTAAGTTCAAACCCCACTCAGGCACTTGGGCGAGCTGCCCCACCCGCTGTGCCTCGGCTTCCTCACCTGGAGACCAGGGAGAAGTGTCTGTTGTGGGGACTTCCTGGGACAGTCCTGTAAAGCACTCAGCGCCTGCCTGGCTGCGGACCGAGTGAATGCCAGCACTCTGATTGCTTTTTAATAGGCCAACACTGCCTCTCTTCCTGTGCGACCGCAGGGGACTTTAATCACAGGGATTAAGCATAATAGAACCCTGGTAATAACTCCAATGCCAAAACTCCCCCAAAGGCCTCGGGATGGCAAATGCCATTAGTGGTGAATTACAGCCAGCAGTCCCCACCCAGCCTTCTGCACACCCCACGGATACAGAAGTGAAAAGAATATGGCTGTCTCCACCCAGGGAAGGCCGTCTCCACCCAGGGAAGGCCGTCTCCACCTGCGGAAGGCCGTCTCCACCCGCGGAAGGCCTTCTCCACCCGGGGAAGGCCGTCTACACCCAGGGAAGGCTATGTACACCCAAGGAAACCTCTCTTTCTTCATGTCTGTCTGTAAGGGAAGTCCAAGCACCCTCTTTCCCATGTCAAGGAAACCCATAACATACTCCACCAGCAAGGTTCCCAGCAGAGGCCACTGCCCTGGGCCCACCCACCTGGGCCAGAGGCTCCCAGCAGGTGGGGAATCTGCCCTGCCCCCCCCACCTCAGCTGCAGGCTCCCAGCAGGTGGGGCACGTGCCCTGGCCCGGCCACCTGGGCCCTGAACGCTCCCTGGAGCACTGTCACCCTCAGGGACCCAGGCCTCCTCCCACAGAGGCCAGCAGGACTTGACTGTGCAAGACTTGAACTCCAACCCCTGTCACAAGCAGTGTCCTCTAGGTTCTGCCCAGAACAAAGACCCCAAAAGAGTGTCACTGCTCTGCCAATGAGAAGCCAAGGAAAAGCAGACCTGAGCCCACTGTGGTGCCCAAGAGCCCCCAAGCCAGCCTGCAGGGTGCCCAAACCAAAGGCCTTCTGCAGCCTCACGAGTGGCCACGGCAGACAGGGCAGCTCCAGGAGACACCCATCTCTGGGCCAGAGAAGGAGAAGCTGCCTCACAGCAGCGCTGGTCACTGGTGCTGCAGGCCCACGTCTCACCTCCCTCGACTGGTTAGTGATCTCTTTCGGCACAGGGATGCTCTGCCACACACCCAGTGCCGTCAGCTGCTGCCACAGGACAGACATGTGCCCGGGCTTTCCAGAGCAGTGGCCCCCCAACTGCTAACAGGGCCTCCAGTGTCCTGCAGGGAAGGAAGCAGAAACTCAGAGAGGGGGTGACCTGGCCACATGCCGTCCCAGTGTCTCCCTTCCTGGTCAGCACACCCTCATGTTAGCAGTGCTCCCAAATGGCCACTAGTCAGAAGCCCCAACCAGACACAGATGGTCCAACACCAGAGACAAGAGGCCAGAGGAGCATGGGAGGGAAAACCTGCCCAGCTCCTGGCGGGGCCGGGGGGGACAGGCCCCAGAACTGAGCCTCTGGCCAGAGCCACAGGCTCCAGGACAGACACCCACTCCTGTGCACAGCCCAGCAGACAGGCCACTGCAGGAAACACCAAGCAGGAGTGTGGGGCGAGGGGCGGGGACTCAGGAAGGGGCTCCAGGGAAGGGGAGGGCACCTGCAGACACAACCCTGAGGGATGACACCAGGGAGCAACACGTTTCCTGGGGTCTGCCCGGAACAAGGCCCTGGGACTCCTGCGGATGGATTCCACGGGGTGCAGGGATTCCACTGCTCTAGAGCCCTTCCAGAGAGAATGAGGCCCAGCCTCGCTGGCCACGCTGTCTCAGAGTCTGACGACAGTGTCCACTGTGCCTGACCACTGCTCTGTTCTCTTCTACGGTGCAGCAAAAGCGGTGATTCAGGAGAAGGGGCCTGATGTTCTTCCCCGCTTTCTAGGTGGCAAAGGTGAGAGGGCAGCGCAAGCGAGGACACTGGAGACGGTGCCAGCACTGGTGACCGAGCCGTCCCCTGGCGCCCACTCCATGCTGAACTCTACAGATAAGAGGACACTGAGGGGGTTGGAGAGAGGCCACCTGGCCCTTCCCCTCCGCCCACCCGCACGGCAGGGGTAGGATAAGCAGGAGCCCAGGGCGGAGTGGAAACTCTCAACTTTGAGACTCTCTGGTGCACTTCCAGGAAATGGCTCTCTGGCGTGCAAGCAGACAGGCATCATGGGGACAGCCACACTTCCCACCATCAGCCAGAGCACTGAGGAAAGACAGGCAGAGCAGGGGGATGGCCACCAAAGATGAGACCATAGGCACGGACCCCTCAGCCACCAGGACCAAACCCACATCGCCATGAGCTGAGCATATCCTGGCCGTGGGGGCTCAAAGCCCTGCCCTGGGGCCACAGGGCTCTGCTGAAGGTAAACAAGGGGTCTCCAGAGGGGTCTTCAGCAGGAAGAAGGGCAGATTTCTGAGACCTTGTGGAACGTGGTTTCATCCCAACTACAGCGCAAGGACAACAACTAGAACACACTTGCCCGGCCAGTCCGACTGCATGTCTCCAAATGGGCCCACAACCCAGGGGCCAGTGGCAGGGATTCTCCGGTGAACTCCACAGGTCAGACTCAGCCAACTGGGGGCAAAGGCCACTACTGGCCTCAACAGCCTGTCCTGACCCCTGACCAGGGAGTGTCCAGCCGGCGGGCACTGAGGAATTGAGGCCCCAGAACTCACTGCCTTGCCCAAGGTCATGGTGTAGGTGGGGGAGGAAGCCACACATGTTTTCAACTGCTCTCTGCTTCTGACCCCGCTCCCCAGCCCAGCCCAGCCCCGGGAGGGCCTTGTTTGGCATGTGGAAGACACAACTCTGGATTTCCTGCCCAGCCTGCACAGGAAGGCAAGAAGGGAACCCCATCCTGCATAAGGAAGTCCCCCAAACTCAATCTCTCCTGTCTCCAGAAATGGAGGGCTGGTGACAGCCTTTCCAAAGGTAGACTAGCCTGGGGTGGGGCGGTCACACTCAGGTCTCTGGACCTGGGGGCCTGCTGTTCCTCCTGCCACAGAGCCACCAGGCGAGACAGGTGCACCAATCCCAAGCCAGCCCACTCCGGCCTTCCTCTGATGGGGCAGGGGTGCTGTCCTGTTCTGCTCTAGACAAGTGGGCACCTTAGGGTGGCGGCTGCCACACACCCAGGGCCTTCACACTTAGGATCTCGCCAGGGTGCCAAGTGGCCCCAGAGAGCCCCAGAATAGTGTCCAAACAAAGGGAGGGGAGACAAGAGCAGAAAGGGGGGTGCTGAGAAGTGGGACATCTCCACAACTTTTGGTGGGGCCATTTCTGGGGTCGCAGGGGCCTGGGATGCCTTCCTCCTCTCCTGTCCCCCTGAGGAGTGGGTCAGTAGGACATTTGCCATGCCAGTGGTCCTTCCTGTCTGCCTCCAGCATCCTATTCCCCGTGACCCCAGCGCAATGACCCCCTCCCCAGCCTTGGCCCTGTGCCCGCGGGACGTCCTCCCCTCGTCCCTCAGGACCCCACCAGCCGACGCCGGCGCCTGCGGCGCGCGGGGAGCGGCCGTGACGAGCGCCCCGGCCCGTGCGGGACCCGGCGGCGTGTGTGCGGGGCGCGCCCGCGCGGGGCCCTGCACGGGGGTCTCCGTTCCTGGCCCGGCGGCGGCGGGAGCGCCACCGAGCGCGCCAGGTCGCGGCCCGCCAGCCCGGGAC
>NW_025999962.1:2242350-2257955 GCF_001458135.2 Marmota marmota marmota
ATGTATATGTATGTTGTAGTTGGACACAATACCTTTATTTTATTTATTTTTATGTGGCGCTGAGGATAGAACCCAGAGCCTCGCATGTGCTAAGCGAGTGCTCTACCGCTGAGCCACGACCCCAGCCTCTCTTTTTTATTTTTTTAAGAATTTTTTTTTAGTTGTAGATGAGCACAATACCTTTATTTTTCTTATTTGTATGTGGTGCTGAGGATCGAACCCAGTGCCTCACACATGGTAGGCAAGAGCTCTACCACCGAGCACAACCCCAGCCCTCAGGTATTCTCTTACAGCAACACAAAATAGACCAAGACACTCCCACTCCCCAGCATGAGGCCTTGGCCAGGCTCTGTGGAACCCTCAGGGCCCTTTGTTCACACGGGACAGAAACCTGCCTCGACCAAGCCCAGCTAACCCGTTTGCTCCTCAGGTTGGCGGTGCAGCGGGATGTCTCAGTCCTCCACCTCTGGGCCTCCCTGCATCTCCTCCTGGAGATGGATGCTGCCCCTTCAGCGAGTCCCAGGGAGAGACCTCCTTCCTGGCCACACCCCTGCAGCACGTGTCATGGAAGGGTTCTGCTTGACTCTGCATGGTCACATGCCAAGCCTGAGCCGTGGTGGCACCCGGGAGGACTAAGGGCATGTGACTGGCAGTGCCAGACGAACCTCCTGGCTGGCAGGTGGCACCCCAATAGAAAAAGGGCACAGCAGGTAAAAATGTCAGCTCTGCACCCAGCACCACACAGAGCAGGTGCCCAAGGAATATTCTTTACACGAATGGTCAGGATGGGGCGGGAGCAGGCAGGAGCCAGAGGGAGCCCATTCCCGGGGCCTCCAGGATCCCCAACCCTCATGTTCAGTCCACTTCATGAACATCCACCAGGTGCCCTCTCCAACCAGACACTGCTTGACAAGGTCCACAACTGATGGACAGCTGAGACCCAGCACCTCCTGGAGGACAGATCTGGACCAGATACCCCCCCACACCAAGTAGCAACTCGATATAACACAGCACCCACCACCCTGCTTAGAGGTCCTCACAGCCATCCTATTACCCCATTTGTCCAGCAGGGCTGATGTGGGCTGCACTGTGTTCCCCTAAATCCATATGCTGGAGCTCTGACCCCCCTGGACTTCAGAATGACGATTGTGGAGTCAGGGTCTTTACATGGGTCACTAAGTTGAATGAGGTTGTAGGGGGTTCCTAATCCAAAAGAGCTAGTGTCCTTATTGGAAGAAAAGATTAGGGCGAGGCACAGTGACACATGGCTATAATCCGGTGACTCTAGAGGCCAAGACCGGAGGATTGCGCGTTCAAGGCCACCCTGGGCAACTTAGTGAGACCCTATCTCAAAAGGACTGGAGGTGTAGCTTGGTGATGGAGTGCCCCTAGGTTAGATCCCTAGTAACACACACACACACACACACACACACACACACCATCAAAGGGCTGCTGGGGAGGTGACTCTGATAAAGCACCCCAGGTTCAATTCCCAACACCACAAAATAAATAAACAGAAGAAGGCCATTAGGACAGAGACCCACAGAGGGAAGCCACATGAAGACGGGAAGACAGCTCCTGCACCCCCAGCAGAGAGGCCTAGCAGCTCCAGCCCTGCCCACATGGTGACCGTGCCCACACCAGCCCCCCAGAGCTACGAGGGGTTAGTCTGTGGTGGCACCAGGCAAACTCATGGGAGGACACGGGGGCAGAGCTGCCTGATGCTAAGGCCAAACAGCCAGGCAGTCGCTCCCCACCTCCCCTGCTAGGAGCCGAGCTAGACACAGGGGTGGCAGAGGACAGTGCTCCAAGTGGGCACTGCCAAGCTCTGAGCCTGGAGGGTGGCTGGAGCCTGCCCACCTGGAGGGGGCACTGCTGGGCCCTCAAGCCCCTTGCCCTGCCCCCAGAGCCCCGAAAGGACACGATGACTGCACTCGAGATACACGGGTGACAGGGAAGCAGGGGTGTTGGTGGCCAAATGCAGGCGTGCAGAGAGGAGTCAGAAGTGGCCCGGACAGCCGAGGGTCCGCCCAGTGCAGGTGCAAGCCCCGGCTCCTCCCTCACTTTCTGAGACCCAACCTGGCAGCCAGGAAGCGACCCAGGAAGGTTCCTTAGACTGACCTCAGCACAGGGTCATCAGAGCTGTCCTTCCACATGCATGAGACCCCAGGCCGCCAGCCTTGCCAGGAAGCTGCCTGAGACCACCACGGAGGTGGCGCAGGATCAGGGGCCTGCCAGCTCCAGACTGCTGCCCTCTTTCTACGTCACCTCGTCCCAGGAGACGGCAGCACCTGGCACCAATGGCCCCGGGAAGTGGCTGTGCCTTCTATTTTCATCCTGATTAGGGGAGGAGAGGCGGAGCTCGGGCAGGGAAGGTGCCCAGGCCAGGAGTCGGGGTGCACTTCCCGGGGGAGCAGCGTGCGGCAGCTGTGAGGCCACTCTGAGTTCTGGTGGAGATGGGGGGCCCGCCTAGCCCTCTCCTGGAGTCGCACGGCCCAGGGCTGGCCTTGCCATCCCTGTGCTAGCAATACCCTGGAGCCCCTCCCTGTCCAGCCCAGGAAGGGAGGAGGCACTTCCTCACCCCCTTGAAGCGGACCCTGCTCCCCAGGAGCCAGGCTGTAGGGACCCAAGACACACTGAGGGGGCAGGAGGCAGGCCTGGACTCTGAGCAGCAGGTGATTCTGGTACATCTGAAGCCCAAGGACCCCCTGACTTCCACACCCCTGGACAGAGGTAAAGAGGAAGGGCTTGATGACCAGGACCAGCACCTTCCAGTGCTTCCAGCCGGAGGGGCTGCCAGGCCACAGCTTCCCTCTGTCTCCCAGGGGCAGGGCCACAGGCAGATCCCCTTCCCCTGAGACGCTACCCCAGGAGTGCCTGTCGTGGGAGTCCAGAGCTCGTGCGCTTCCCAGACTGGGCCACTGCCCATCAGGCCATAAGACGGCTCCTGTGCTTCTGGAAAGATCAGAGGCTGCCCTGGCCTCTCCCAGCCCCAGGGCACGGGTGGTGGCCCCTTCTGCTGTCACCATGCCCACACGGCTCAGGGCACCGAACCTGCCTAGAGGGCGAGCTCACGGTGCCCACTCAGGAGGCTGGATAGCCGAGAGGTAGAAAAGCGGTCAACACTCAGAAGCGCGCTGGTCCCACCCAGGCACGGCCGGGCCAGCGGGCAGCCCACCCTCACACCTCCCAGCTGCTCCTGCAGGTGGCNGCAGGGGGACCCCCTGGAGCCAGCACCTGACCTGGGACCCAGCTTTGGGAAGATGCAGGGACAGGGAGGGAAGCCGGGGGCTGGCCCTGCTCAGGAAGGAGCGGGTGGGGCATCACTGTGCCATTCAGCAGATGGGAAAGCCGAGTCCCAGGATGTCATGTGCTTGAGAAGGCATCACGTGACCAGTCAGGCTGGATTAGGGCTGCCCAGGAGCCCAGGGCCGCTATGCACTGACCCTTCCTCAGCCAGAACAGACAGGGACAGGGACAAAGTGATGTGCCGCATGGCAAAAAGATAACCCCAGGGGCTTTGCAGAGACCTAGGAGATCCACACACAGCCAGGGGTGCATGCTGAGAGCGCATGATGGTCCTTCCGTTCTGAAGGACAGAGTGGATCACAGCAGCCTCCAGGGGAGCCAAGGGACACAGGTTAAGGCTGGTGGATGAGAAAGTCCAGCGGGACAGAGGGGCGCCCCCAGCCCAGGGGCAGGTGGATGTGGAGGGGTGGCCTGGCAGCGGTCACTGAGGAAGGGCGAGGTTCAGGGGCCAGTTCAGTGTCTGCCAACAGGGTGCACTGACCTCAGGGGTCAGGAGTCCGCACATACCAGGAGAGACAGGTTCAGACCAACCAAGCTGCCGCCCCAGACCCCACACAGCCCACTCCGGCCTTCCCTTCCCATCCTTCCCAGCCTCCTCTGGGTCTCTGTGCTCCTCCCAGAGCCCTGCTCCAACCATTCCTTCCCTTGCTGGAGCTTCCTGGGAGCTCTCTCTGGGCAGCTGTTTGGTCCCCACGTCCCTTGCAAGGGGCCTGTGAGTGCAAGATGCCCGACCTCCAGGCCACTCTCCCTCCCTGCTCCCTAAAGTCTCCCAGCCTAGACCCCATCCACGTTCTGTGAGGCGCCCCTCCCACACCCACCTCCCTGGGGCCACGCCTGCTCCTCTGGCCACAGGGCCTCCTGCTTACGTCCTTACTGGGCCGCCACCAGGCACACAGCCTCGCTCCGTCCTGGGGCACACCTGGCACAATCCTGCTTCAAGGCCTTGTCCCTGCTCTGTCCCTGCTTTCCCTGCCATCCTGCCAATGTGTGCATGGCTCCGTCCCACCTCTGCAGTCCCGCTCAAGTGCCATGTTCCTCTGAGGTCCACCCTGGCTCCTGTCTGGGAACCTCTCCTGTTCCCAGCTCTCCGGCCTTCTCGCCTGCTCTGCTCCCCCCCAGAACAGAGCATTCCAGGCAGAATCTTGGCCCCCAAGGCGTCGGCCACCTGTCCCTGGACCTGTGAATATGCCACCTTACCTGCAAAAGGGACCTTGCCCGTGTGATTAAACTAAAATCTTGAAATAGATTATTCCAGATTACCCAGTGGATCCCAGCGTGATGGCGAGAGGGAGGCAGAGCTGGAGGAGGAGGAGAAAGACAGACGGAAAGACAGACAGAGGAAGGGAGATTTGAAGATGCTGCACTTCTGGTCCTGAGACAGAGGAAGGGGCGCAGGCCAGAGGGCAGGCGCCTCGGAAGCTGGACAGCACAGGACGGTGCTCCTTCTGGAGCCTCCAGAAGGAGCGGGTCCTGCTGATACTCGACTCTAGCCCAGTGAGCCCAGTCCAGGCTTTTGACCTCCAGGGCAATAAGAGAAGACCTGTGTCCTCGAAGCCACCAAGTCTGTAATAGCTTGCATTAGCAGCTCTGCCCCGCCCTTGGGTGTTCCGCACACTGTGGGCAGGGCTCGCCCGCCACCTCTCCCTGCTGGTCCCAGCACTTACTGCCCCAGCTGCCCCCACTCCCATGTGCAGGTGCCCCAGGGCTGCTTCCAGCTGCTGCCTTTTGCCCAGCCTGAGGCCACAGCCTGGAGTGCCCTCCGGACCCCACTGCTCCAGGCCTGTCTCTGCCAGGCTCCCTTAGGGCCACTCTGCCCCTCCCTGGCTGCCTCAGAAGAGCCAGTCTGTCTACAGGTCCCTCCCAGCCAGAGTCCACTGCCACGGTGGCTTTCTCCTCCACCTGGCTCTGGCCAGAGCCACGCCACCCTGCCCTTTGGACGTGGACCCAATTCAAAGCTGCAGCCCTGTCCTTGAATCTCTCTCTTGGGGAACAGCTCTCTCCTGCCAGCTGCTGGTCCGGGCTGGTTTTTTTCATATTTATGTTTTAGTTACAGGTGGAACCATATCTTTATCTTACTTTATGAGGTGCTAAGGATCGAACCCAGGGCCTCACACATGCTAGGTGAGTGTTCTATCTCTGAGCCACAACCCCAGCCCCAGGCTGGTTTTTATTCCCCCCCCCCAGTACCAGGAATTGAACCCAGGGGCGCTCTACCCCTGAGCTCTACCCCCAGGCCTTTAATCTTTTAATTTTATTTTGAGACTGGGTCTGGCGATGTTGCCCAGGCTGGCCTTGAACATTCAATCCCCTGCCTTAGCCTCAAGTAGCTGAGATGCAGGTGTACACCACTGGCGGTCCAAGCCGTGTGACCGCTGCACCAGCCCAGTGGACCAGGAGGGTGCTGCTGCTCAGTGAGGGTCAGGACCACCTTGCCTGC
Organism: Marmota marmota marmota; assembly: GCF_001458135.2. Taxonomy (NCBI): domain Eukaryota; kingdom Metazoa; phylum Chordata; class Mammalia; order Rodentia; family Sciuridae; genus Marmota; species Marmota marmota. The sequence continues at coordinate 2,248,097 of NW_025999962.1, forward strand.
TCTTTGCCTTTGCAGCGGCAGGACTGGGCTGTGGTGGTGGCTGCAGGTCCTTGGGCACACCACTTAGCTGCCGGGGCCTCAGCTTCCCGTCTGTAAGGTGAGGGGGCATGGCCGAGGCTGTGTGAGGAGGCCAGCAGCCCACAGGGCAGGTGAGGCATGCAGCCTGCTCTGCCAGGAGGGTCTGACCGGTCGGAGGGGCCTGTGTTCCTGCAGATCAGCAAGTGCTGTGTGGCAGTGCCTGGAGGCTTGGCCACAGTGGGCAGTAAGCGTGGGACCAGTGAGTGGCCAGAAGACGTCCAGTCCAGAAAGCTCATTCGCACATTTGATAGACTTAGAAACGCCATGGGGGGTGGGTAACTCCTCCTCCCCCCACCCCCCTCCAGCTTCACTGCTTTTCAGGAAAACCTGAAGCAGCCCGGGGGGTCCACCCCTACCCTGGGGTACAGTGGCATCACAGAAATGTCCAGGTGGGCCCGCGTGGACATTGGGAGACAAAGGCTCTTCCACGTGCACCCTCAGGGACTGTGCCCCGCAGGTCACAGGTCACAAGCCCTGCCGGAACGAAGGGCTTCTTCAAGCCCCAGGGAGAGGCCAGGGGTGGGAGAGGCCACGTCAACTCGACCCTATGAGTGTGCCACCTCGTGGCCGCAGGCGAGGATGCAGCATAGGGCCCATAGCTGCGCCCAGGGCAGCCCCGCCCACCTCCTTGCAACAGTGGCAAGTGGCGGGTGCCACCTGAGACCACAGGGCCTACTTTGTCCCCTTTGGGACAGACTGCTGGCCTGGGTTCTAGTCTAAGCTCTGGGTTTTACCTGCTGTGTGACCATGGCAAGTCCCTGCACCTCTCTGAGCCTCAGTTTCCCTTCTCTGGTGGTCAGCTGTGTCCTTCCTCCTGCCCTCGCCTGCTCCATAGTCGCGCACGGAGGGCCACCTCCTTCTCATTACTCAGCCTGTGGTTCCAGTTTTAACAACAGAAAATGGACCAAGACAACTGCCCAACCAGTGCCCGAAGGATGGGACAGCAGGCAGGGACAGCGTGAGGGACAGAATGGGGTGGGTGGCAGAGCAAGCACCTGGTTGGCCAGCCCTGAGGTCCTGGATGTCCCGGGCACCATGCACTGGTCCTCCTGGAAAGCTCCTGTTCCTTCTGAGAGCAGCAAAGACTGTGGGGACCTCGGGGCCTCCAAACTGGAATGGTGCAAGGGGGCCACAGATCTGGCAGGACAGTTGGTCTGGGGGCCTGGGCCTGGAGGACTCTAAAACAAGGCACCTTCCTGATTACACACCCCTGCTCTGAGGATAAACCCTCGGCACAGAGCCCACCTCGAGTGGACAGGGACACTGGGTCAAAGGAAGGGGGCTGGGTGGGGGAGCGCAAGGAAGGACGGTCCCACGTCTGAGGCCAGCCTGGGCAGTTCATCAAGAACCTGCCTGAAGACAAAGAATTGAAAGGGCTCGGGTGAGGCCGTTCAATAGTCAAGCGCTTCCTCAGACGTGTGAGGCCCTGGGTCAATCCCCAGCTCTGGATGAAAGGATCCAGAGATGTGATAAGACTAAAGGCAGCACAGGTGTAAACACAGTGGGTCAACCCGAGAGAACAGAAGGCAGAAGGAGCGGGCCTCCTTCATCACCAAGAAACGAGAAAGACCCGAAAGGGATGGGAGAGAGTGGGAGAAGTGCAAGACAGGCCCGAAGGCCTAAGGCACACCTGACCGGAGAAGTCCCTGGAGAAGAAGACGGATCCGGGTCCACAGGCAAACCACCACGCAGGAGAAGCTCCCGGAGGGTAAAACCAGCGACCTAGAGACCAGGACAGCCACTGGGAGCCGAGCTGATGCACAGAGAAGAGAAGCCCTCAGACAACCAAGCAAGAGGTCGGGACACCAAAGAGAGGTCGAAGGTTGAGACAGGGTCGCTAGGCTGCATTTCCCTGCACCAGCCCATGCTGGGAGAGAGAGCATGAGACCCAGAACTCCAGACCCAGAACTCCAGACCCAGAGTATCAGACCCAGAACTCCAGACCCAGAAAGTAGACATATCACACCCAGAGCATGAGACACAGAACATTGGACCAGCATATTAGACCCAGAATATTGGGCCTTGAACTTTCCATGCAGAGTGCTTGACCCAGTGTGTCGGCAACATTCAGCACAGAGACTCGCGGAGAACACAGACCAGAATCCTAGGCCCAGCCGTCCATGTTAAGGCTGCAGATGCTGCCAGGACGTGGAAAATCTCTTTCTGGAGCTTTTGCTGTGGGAATCTGCAAACCACAACCAGGGCCCGGCACAGGTTGAAACCCATGAGGTCAAGACGCTGCGGGAAAGATCACAGTCACAGGAGGAATGCAGCTTGTCATTTTGAAACCGTCGGTAAAGTGAGGAGATCAGGCATTTCTCCCCCTTTCCTAGGTGGCTGGAACTCAGGGCGACAAAGAGTCAAGGAGGGGAAGTCTCTCCTAATCGCGTTCAGCTGATGAGTGAAGAGGGGACCCTGGAACTTGGATATCTCCAGTGTGCACCTCCTTGTGGCTTAGGGGACCGCGGCCATGACCATCCGTTCATCCTAACCCTGCAGCACGTGGCCACTCCAGCGGAAGGCCCACCACACCCAGGAGGCGTCCAGGCAATTGGCACTGAACCTGAATCTGACAAGACTGGAAAGGGCCCTGCCCAGCACGGCAGCCACTGTCCCCCCAGCTACTCACATGTAAGACCCATCAGAACAAGACGCCATCCTCATCACCAGGCCACATTCCACCTGTGCCATTGCCACCATGGCTGGTGCCCAGGGCTGGACAGTGAGGAGGATCCTTGCAGGAAGATCCACGGGACAGGACCACCTTAGTGCTGATGGCCACTCAGCAGCAAAGGGGAACAGAGTGACGTGGTGTCCCTTGGGTCCACAGCTGGCACACAGCCAACACTCACAGCGCAGTCTCTTAAAAACAAGCAAAGGTTAGAGAAAGAAGCTGGAGAGGACACGTGGTCAAGGGAGGCCTCAGAGACCCGCGGAGGCCCATCGGGAATGGAGCCCGTTGGTGGCACTGTGTGTGAAGGGACGGCCTCGTGGCAGGGCGGGTCATCTTGGGTGGGAGCATCGCTGTGCTGTCTCCACAGGGCAGCCCTGTCTCTGGCCTGCACACTGAACCTTCGCGGATTCACCGCCACCTGGATCTGCTCCATGCTGCAGATGTTGGGGCCACATGCAATAAACCCACCACAACTCGGAAACGTTGTCTGGGGAAGATGCCCTGAGCACCCCCAGACCCCGACCCGCTGAGCGCCTGGCTCAGCCACGCCACTCGCTGGGGAGCATCCCGGCTTCCCCTGGGATGGCAGGGCTGACCGCGAGCCGGCCTCACCAGGTTGCCCGGCACAGAATTGCTAGCCCAGGAAAGGACCGAGGTCAGGACACAAAGCACAGTTTCTGCTGAGTGTGTGTTGCTTTCCCACCGTCATGAAGTCGAAAAGTTGTCCCTCAGCCAAGCTGGGGTCCACCTGTAATCCAGGGGTCAGTGTGGGCTTGACTCAGGGAAGCAAGGGGCTTGGCGGGGCGGTCTGTGTCCTTGTTCCCTCTGCTGACCTCTCTGCTTGCCCGTTAGGGGCTCCCATGATCACAGGATGCAGGGCTCACAGGGACAGCTGTGCTCTCTGGCCTCAGGAGCACCCACCACCGACCCCAGCGGGGCCCTCAAAGGTCAGGGCAGGAAAATCACTCTGTCCCCACTTGGCCCGCAGAGGGCAGGCTGGGTGGAGGGACCCGGGGGGACTGCCTGGGAAGGCCTGCTCCGACAGAGGCCACGGCCTCCCAGAGATGGTGGGGTGAGGGGTCCGGTTGGCAGCCACTCCCAGGAAGTGTCCCCTACGCCCCTGGGGACTGCCACAGCTTGCTCACACAGCCCCACTGCAGCACCTGCCTCCTGCCTCCTGGGTGCGGGCACCGTGCTGGGCACCAGGACCCACACCATGCCAGCCCCCGTGGACCAGCAGAGAAGCCACTGCAGCCCAGGGGCCAAGCCCTGGAGGGAGTGAGCAAGGGGCGCCTCCTGTGGGGAAGGCCTCTGGGGCCAGCCACTGTTGTCTGTCTCGTGGACTCTTTGTGCCCTTATGCCCACGCCTAGTTCCCCTGTGTCTCCGTCAGCTGATCCACTGCTGTGACCAAAAGACCGACAAGAACAAGTGGAGGAGGAGAGGTTAACTTGGGGCTCATGGTCCCAGCGTCTCAGTCCTTAGGCGGCCAGCTCCGTTGCTCTGGCCCAAGGTGAGGCAGAACATCATGGTGGAGTGTGGTGGGGACAGTGGCTCCGGACTCGGCTACCAGGAAGCAGAGAGAGCCTGCGACCAAGGAGCGAGGCCCCAGGGCCCCACCTGCTCCAGCCACACCCACCTGCCTGCTCCGCCCAGGCTGTCCCTGTCAGGGGGGGTCAGTGCCCTGGCAGGGCACGGCTCCTGTCATCAGCCACTTCACCTCTGACCCTCCTTCCCTTGGCACCCATGAGCTTTGTTCTTTCTTTACACCTTTATTTGACTCATTTATGTCTCTGTGGTGCTGAGGATGGAACCCAGGGCCTTCCACGTCTGGGCGAGTGCTCGACCGCTGACCCCAGCCCCGGCCCCCCACGTGAGCCGTTGGGACACCTCACATCTCACCACGGTGCCCTGTAGCCCCCTCCATCGCTGTGGCCCATTTGTTACAGGCGGTGACCCCCTCTTCACTCACCCTCCTCGGTCTCTACCCCGCACGCTCTGCTGTCCCGGGGTCCCGCGGGCCATCCAGTTGTCACAGCTCCCTGGGCTCCTCCTGGCTGGGACACTTTCTCAGACTCTGTCCTGATTTTGATGATCCTGAAAGTTTTCAGGAGTGACAGGATTTTATAAATGTCCCTCCGTTGCCATCTGTGCCCTTGTTTTCCTCAGGGTCAGACTGAGGCCGTGGGCTCTAGGAGGAGGCTACGGAGAGCCCTTCTGACCGCATCCTGTCCAGGTCACCTGCCATCCGCACGACTGGCCGCTGTGGGTGACTGACCACGCCCACCGGGACTCCGCTCTGGGACTGTCCCTTCCTTTCCCAGGCCCTGGGAAGGAGGTCAGGATGGTGGCTTCTCTCCATTTAGGGAAAAAAAAAAACCCACATATATATAAAAGCACCATGAGAAGTTGACTCCACTGTTCCCACAGCGCAGACCTCCCTGGATCTTGGTGATGTACACGCAGCGTGAACTTGGCCGTCTTAGCCACTGAAGGTAACGTGAAGCCCACTAGGACCCAGTGTCCACCCAGAACGCTTTATTTTAATAGTTAGCTATGTTTTGGCTGTAGTTGGACACATGCCTGGGTTTCATTTATTTCTATGTGGTGCTGAGGATCGAACCCGGGGCCTCGCACGTGCCGGGCTCTACCGCTAGGCCCCAGCCCAGCCCCACCCAGAACGCTTTGCACCTTGCAGAACGGAAGCCCCCGGAAGCCCGCACCCAGGAAACACTGCCTTCTCCGGCCGGCCCCTGGCGACCCCGTCGGCTTCCTGTCTCCGTGAGCTGGACGGCGGCCCAGGACAGGGACGGTGCCCGGCTCACCTTTCCGCCCAGCCGCTCGCGCGGTTCAGTATTTCCTTCCCTTCGTGGCTGGGCGGTCCCCTGGATGGAAGGACCACATCTTGTCCATCTGTCCGTCTGTCAGTGAACATCTGCTGCTCCCACCCTTTGGTTGCTGGGCACATGCAGCCGTGAGGTCGATTCCTCAGGGTCCACTCTAGGAGCGAAGCTGCTGGCCACGTGGTCACGCTCCATTTAGCGTTCTGAGGAGGTGCTGGGCAGCTTTCCGCCGTGGGTGGGGGTCTTAGGTCCCGCCAACAGCGCAGGAGGACTGACCCCTCGTGTCCTCGGCAGTGGGAGGTGACGTTGTGTTCCGGGTGAGTCGGTGCGCCTTTTTAATGTTCTTACAATTCTATTTATTTTGGGGGGAGGTGTCCAGGATGACATGCTGCGTCCGCCCCCATCTCTAGGTGGCAGCCCTAGCTGAGGACGTGGTGGCATTGGAGATGGGGACTGGGAGGCGACTGGGTGCGATGGTTGCGAGGGTCATGGCCTGTGGCAAGAGGAAGCCGGAGGGCTCGTCCCCTCCTGCGGGCACACACAGGGACAGCTAGAAGGGACGTCACAGCTGGAGTCTCCCGTCTCCCCCAGGGAGGGTCCTTGCCAAGAGCCACAGTGGCCAGCACTGGAACTTCAGCCTCCAGAGCCGTGACACATCAATGCTGTTGCTTAGGCCACCGGCCCCTGGGATCCCACCCTGAGCTGAGCAGGCGGGTGGCGGGTGACGCACTCGGGTGGTTCAAAGCTCACAAGGCACAAAACACATCAGTGAAACCTCCCTCCGGCCCACCCACACAGGTCCCTCGGGGAGGGGACATTTGTACTGAGACCCACCACAAGACAACTGGTCTCACGAGAGAGTGTTCCAAGCAGCAGGAAAAGCATGTGCGAAGGCCCAGCCGTGGGCTGGAGGCTCAGGAGCTGGGAGGCTTCAGGGTGGCCGGGGAGGAATGGCCACCGAGAGCCTGGGCCTGGCGATGGGGGGCAGCAGCCCCCCGGGGCCTCCCAGGGGCCTTGGAGGCCGCACACGGTGGTGATCGACGCAAGAGCACGGATCCAGACCGCAGTGTGCATCCGGCTCCATCCTCCCTCGGGGCAGGACACCCCTCCCCCTGGCGGGTTTCCAGAGCCCGTGAGGAAAGCCCCACCCCTGACTCGGGTCTCTGTGACACCCCCAGAGCCGTGCCTGGCGCATGAGGCCGCTCCCGGCCTCATCATCCCAGGGCAGATGCGCCCGGCACTTCACACTCTGGGGGGCAGTGTCCAGTGGGAGAGGAGAGCCGCTGCTCCAGCGTCTGCTTCACCTGGGCCCCCAGCAGACCTGCCCTGTGTCTCGCTGGCCAGACGCTTTGCCACTCTCCAGCTCTTGAACCTCAGAGGCCAGAGAAATGGGTCAAGAAGGCCAGAGGCCCAGAGGGCCCAGTGTCAGCCAGGCAGTGCCCCAGAGCTGACCTGTGGTCAGGGGGCCCCCTCAGAGGTGTCCAAGGTGCTACTGCTGCATGGGCCTGCTCTAGGGGGACAGAGCAGCCTGTGACTGGACGGCCTGTGCAGCCCCAGCACCTCCGCAGGAGTCTGAAGGTCTGTGGCACTAAGTCAGCAGGGACCCAGGGCTCGGCTGAGAGTGGACCTGAGCCCAGGGGCTGGGTGACCTGTGCAAGCACCTGCCAGGTATGGCTTCCCAGGGGTCCACGGCCAGGCAGGGCTAGGGAGGGAGCAGCCTGGTCCTCGTGACCCCCAACACGTGAATCCTGGGGTTGGGGTCCTGACACCAACGTGGCCTCCGAGGCAAGTCCCTCAGGGTCTGTTCTGCGTCTCCACGTAATGCTCCTCAGATGTCACCCTCCAGGTCTCCAGCCTCCACCAAGGCCCGAGGCCATCAGAAGCTGCTTTGAGAGGTGCCCTGGGAGCTCGGGCCTGCCTGGGCAGAGATGTGCCCAGCCAGCAGGCCGCGCCAGCTCCCGGGAAGACAGACCGCCCCTCAGCAGCCTGCTCGGGACACCGGTCTCCCCGGCTGGCCGTGGAACCGTCCCAAGACCCCACCCAGCCATCTCCTTCTCCAGCAAGCCTCCCCAGCCCTGGGCGGTGAGGTCCTGTAGGATCTCCAGCCTGGGGAACAGAGTGAGGAGTTACATCTGACTCAAAAGCCACTTCAGACTAGCCAAGCAGAAAAGGAAGTGTATTAATTCTTACAGCTGCCAAGTCCAGGGTATCCTTCAGGCGTGGCTGGATCCAGACAGGACCAAGGGGCAGCATCTCTTTGCTTTAGTTCTACCTCATGGCAGGTCTGGGCCAACATCCCCCCTGTCAGCAACCGTGGCAGAGCCTGAGGTTCTCTGTACAACAGTTTTAGCCAGAGTTTCACAATTGGGTCTCCCTGGCTGTGGGTGAGCTGGTTCAGGTCACATGTCTATCCCCAAAACATGAAGGACTGAGCTTAGCTCTGCTGGGCTACATGGCATGAGGATGGGATGACGGGGTAGTCACCGCTGGCCACACAGCTGGCCATGGCATCCTTGCTGGCTCCTCAGGAGATGACTGCTTCACGGGCAGGGACGGCGCCCCCTAGTGTTGCCTGCAAAGGCCAGCACACAGCAAGGGTCACAGTAGACACACTTTGGTTTTCTCAGGGCATTGGCACGTGCTGTTCACCCTGCTAGGAACAGTCCACCCAGCCGGCCCTCCTCCCCACCTCCTAGGACTGCCTTGCTATGTGGGACTGGGATCTTAGTAATCCTGTTTAGACACACACTAGACTGTCATTCTATCCTCCCTGCCTCTCTCCTCTTCTCTTTCTATGCTCCGCCCTAGGGAAATTCTTCAAATCTCTTCTCCAATTCACTGATTCTCTCTTCAGCTGTTTAATCCATGGAGTTTATAGTTTCAACATTTAATTTTGATTTGTAAAGTCTCTGTGGTTCTTATTCAAATATGATCTTTCTTTAGCAGACTCTTCTTTTTGATCTTTTTTCTTTCTTTTTTTTTTGAACTGGGAATTGAACCCAAAGTTTCTTCACCACTGAGCCACATCTCCAGCCCTTTTTATTTTATTTATTTTGGGGGGTACCAGGGATGGGACTCAGAGGCACTCTGATGAGACCAATAAGCCTCATCTCCAGTTCTATTTTTTTTTTTTTTTAATTTAGAGACAGGGTCTCACTGAGTTTCTTAGTGCCTCGTTTTTGCTGAGGCTGGCTTTGAACTCACGATCCTCCTGCCTCAGCCTCCCAAGCCACTGGGATTACAGGTTGATCTTCTTTCTAATTCTGTCTTTTACTTTTCTATTTCAAATATCCAAACATCTGAATTCTCAGGGGTCCACACCTGTTCGCCATGTCTCTTGACTCTCATGGGCCGTGTTTCTTTGAGTCTGGTCTTTTCCTTTTTATGGCAAGTTCATTTTTGGTTGCACTTCACCAGTGAGAATCCTGAAGGCCTCAGTGGGTCACTGACCTCCAGAAGGGACCCTCCATTTCCTTCTGCTGGTTTCCAGCTGGTGTGGACCCTCAGGGCCTGCTCTTGATCTGGGACCGTTTGACGTAGGATGGGGTCTCACTGTCTAACTTCACGCTGGGAGAGGGAACAGAGTCTCAGGGAAGTCACCCTTTTACTGCTCCCACCCAGAGCTCTGAGGCAGACTCCTGGGGCTCCCCGGGGGCTCCCTATGGGGACAGGCAGGTTGGGGGACGTTTTTGGTCCTGTCCCTTCCCTTCTGCTGGGCACTTTGTTGCCCAGGGAAATGCAGGCGGCCCGTGTCCCTGGTTCCGCTGTCTTTGGGTAGTTGAGTGTGTTCTGGAAGGGGGGCCTCTGAGCTGGGCAATGGGGTGGTGTCCATGTGTGGACTCTGCCCACGGTCAGGTAGCCGATGCGTTTCAGGGCGTCTGCTCACCATGCTGCCAGCAGGGTCAGCTTGTCACTGGCTCGGGCGTGGGGTCCTTGTGCTGACGTGCTCGGCTCGGGCAGGTTTTCCACGAGGACTCAGAGAGGAGGCTCCTTTCTGCGGCCAGCGCTGGGGACAGCTCTCAGGCTGAGGCGCGCCTCTGCCAGCTTTGGGCCCTGCAGCAGCACCCCTTGCTGTGATCCCCCGGCACTTCTGAGGACCCGGGGGAGGCCAGGGACTGGCCTGCTGCAGAGCGGGCAGAATGGTGGGCACCGGGTGGACATGCGGGTGCCCTGCAGGTGGTGGCGTGTAGGGGACAGGCCAGCTGTGCTCCTGAGGTCTGCAGCCCTCCCGCCCTCCCCTCCCATCTCAGGCACACAGCCCCACTC